>NC_056743.1:62510736-62835736 GCF_019279795.1 Protopterus annectens | reverse complement strand
CATTGTTGTCATTATTACGTTTTATTTTCCACATGTCACTTCATGGTTATTCTGCAGATGACCTGTTACACACAATGCTTGAATTGTACAAATAAGATACGCCTGCTGTATAACTGCCATCTATTTTTGTCTTCCTGAAATCACACGAGTTCTTCTGCAAATTAATTGTCACCCTCTTGAAACTTATGAATGCCTATTGAGTCCAGGTCGTGGTTGAAAATGGTAAGTGGACTGGGTCTGTTTTACTTCATCAAAGTTATATTTATATGAATACTCAATTATCGACCCCTTTACATCAAACATCCATTCATTGAATGTTCACATCAATGAACGGTTTTCATAGGAAATGGAATAACTTTTCCACAGCAGCGATTGTCACACACTACATTATTTCAAACCCACCAACGTGGGGGCTGCACCCCCACTTATATAAACCAACTCAGAGAGCACACTACAGTGGAGAAAAGGGCAAATTTCTAATAATGGTCAACTAACTCCCTTCCCTATGAAAACTGTTCGCTGATGTAAAAATTTGATGAAAGGATGTTCGAAGTAAAGGGGTCGATGTTTAGGTATTCATGGAAATAAAACCTTGATGAAATAATATAGACCCATGTGGACCAGCTTACCTATCTGTCCAACAAAGTTGATATTCAGTGTTAAACTGTTAGCCTAGAGAGTTTCTCTGTATTTATAAGTGAGTCACATATCTTTGAATTTATTACTGATTAATACCTCAGTTGTTTGGCTGTGCTACATACCTACAATCAACTGCATTACTAGCTGAGCTAAGTACAAACTTGCAGTGTTAAAGATTGTACTGCATTTCATTTTTCTGTCTATTTAATTGTTTCATTGAATATTGTGGTCTCTCTCTGTCTGCAGTTAGTTTCCTGCTCACCCTCCTTTTTTTGTTTTGGTATTAATCTTGGTGGCTTTGGAATTGCCTGCCCCTCCTGTAAATTTGTGTTTGAACACTCCTCCTGGGTCTATCTCATTTGCTCACTAAACTAAGTACAGTGAGATCATATTTTGACTTCAGACATTCCTACCTGTCCCATCTGTTCAGCTCTATCCCGGCTCTATTCCAGTCTAGTGTCACTAGCTCATCCTACCTAATACAGAGAGAACATTTGTGAAGGGCAAGTCACTTAGGTCCTTAATTTTGAATTATCTTCTGTTTCTCCTTTCTCCCTTTCCAAAAAAAAATTCTAAGCTTGTTTCCTGTCTTTCCTGTAACTAGTCTAGTCCAGATAGAGATTTGCTGTAAGCAGGACTGTTTGTAAGCTTCTAAGCCTCCAAAGCCTTTCTGTGCTGGAGGGAAGCCTTCTAGCTTATCAGTGGGAGTGGTAAGCACTAGGTAGCCTATCTACCACAAGAGTGGTTTCTGGCCCAGAAATTGTAGTTTATTGGCCGTTTGGGCACTTTTTCCATCTCTTTCAACTTTCTAGTTTAAAAGCCTTTGTTTGCGCTTTTTCACCTTTCCTGTAAAAAGTCTAGTCCAGATACAGATTTGCTGTATCCAGGACTGTTTGTAAGCTTTTGAGCCCCCAAAGCCGTTTTGTGTTGGAGGGAAGCCTTTTAGCTTATCAGTGGGAGTGGTAAGCACGAGGTAGCCTATCTACCACAAGAGTGGCTTCTGGCCCAGAAATTGGAGTTTATTGGCTGTTTAGCAGTTTTTCCATCTCGTTCAACTTACTGATTTAAAAGCCCGCATTTGCGCTTGTTTCCCATCTTTCCTGTAACTAGTCTAGTCCAGATACAGATTTGCTATATCCAGGACTGTTTGTAAGCTTCAGAGCCTCCCAAGCCTTTCTGTGTTGGAGGGAAGCATTCTAGATTATCAGTGGGAGGGATAAGCACTAGGTAGCCTATCTACCACAAGATCCAGGTACAGATTCTTAGTTTTAGCACTTGAATTTGCTTATTCGTTCCGAGCACTTGTTCAGAATTTGTTGTTAGCACTAAATAAGCTACAAATTACTACAGCACTCAACCTTCCTCTTTACATAGAGGAAAACAGTTTTTGTACTTACTTTCCTCACTTGCTTAGAGAAAAACAGCTCTTATATTCAGTTTCCTCACTTGTCTAGAAGAAAGTAGTTTTTATTCAGGCATGTCCAAGGATGAGCTCCCAGTGTTCTCTCCTGTCTATCTGATGAATCTGGGCATCTTGGGGCAATGTAGCAATTTCCTCATGTACACAGACAACCCTCTCCTCCTACCACCCAACACCACAACCTGTGAGAGATGCACTTATCTAGCCAAACTGGACATAAAGGTCTCTCCAACCAAGACTGAACTTGACAGTCAAGAGAAGGTAAACACTTGCCCCACACCACACTCATCACATAGTCCCACTAAACCTACACCACCAAAATCCACACATAGAAACACAAAAACATTTGCAGAGGCTCCCAATAATAATCCGCTCAAGCAACAGAGACCTCCAAAGCAGAAACACAAGCAACCTCCAACCCCAACACAACCCAAATGACACATAGCTCACAGACTCAGTGTGCCACTCAACCACAGCCCATAAGGCAAAACAACGTACACAACACACTAGCATAGGTGACTCTATAGTCATGCACACTGATGTCCCACTCATCAGGCTAAACAAGGTGAAGGTTACTGTCAGCTGCCTGTCGGGTTCCAGGATCCTCTACATAACCCAAGCACTCAGGTCACTCCACAACAAGTACAAATATGACTCTGTCATTGTCCATTTTGGTGTGAATGACCTGAGACATACTTCCCTGGACTACATGAAAAGAGACTTGGAAGAGCTCTCCAATCTTGTAGCCCAGGCAGGTATGACACTAGCCCTGAGTAGCATCCTTCCATTGCCCAGAATGATACCACAGTACAAGGACAGAATGATTGACTTCAACAATTGGCTAAGCTTCTGGTGTCATTCTAAGTGAATCCAGTATCTGTATGCCTGGGACAACATGGTTGACAGACCACAATGCTTTGTAGATATTGCCTGCAACTGTCACCCTTGGGATTCCGGATACTGGCTAAGGCTCTTGCTGCCCCTGTAGTGCCTTTTTTAGGTAAGGTTCAAATGACAAATTCACCACCGTAACAGGAACAGGCAAGCAAAAACTGAGGGCAATGCTAGAAGTCTACATCTCAAAATGCACTCCCTCAAGGCACTCCTTAAAATGGAGAACATCGATATCTGTGCAGTGACTGAGACCTGGTTCAAGGCTCCAGACAGCACCCCTGAATTTCCAGGCTATAACTCATACCACACTTTTTGGCCACCTAACCTGGACCGGAACACCAAAGGTGGAGATGTGTCCATATTCATTAAGGATATCCACACCTCCAGGCTAGTTGCTCAACATAATGCATCCGAGGATATCCAAGTGCAACTAACTCTGGGCAAAACTGCAATCCAAATTGTAGCTTGCTACAGATCCCCCACCAGGACCCAGGATTCCCACTCCTTTTTTCTTGATATACTGGAAATATTAGGGTTCAACCAAACACCCTAATAATGGGTGATTTCAACTACCCCACCATTAACTGGTAAAACTACTCATGTACCAACTCCTTCACTCAACGCTTTCTGTAATTCATAAATTCCAATGCCCTGGATCAACTTATCCACACCCCCACCAGGGACAACAATATCCTAGACCTAGTCATTACCAACATGAGTGACTGTTGTTTCACACCTGAAGTCAACTCCTCGTTGGTCAGATCCGACCATAAGCTAATCAACCTAGATATCCACATCCCGCTCCCACCCCCCATTAAGGAAATCATGGTAAAAAGTTTCTCCAAAGCCACCCTCATGCTTCTTAAGACAAAAGTGGCGAACTTCATGACACCCATGCAGATGGACAATACAGTTACAACTGCTGAATCCTACACGGATGCACTCTATAAGCAATTATATGAGTGCATGGATCGTGCTATCCAAAACAGAACCAAGATACTATCCTCCAAAAAAAGGAAGTGAATCTGGTGGTCCCCTGCCATAAACAAACTCTACAACAGAAGGAAGAAACTGTTGCAAAAGAGAGTAAAATCCCATGAGTGGAGGAGTTTCCTTGTCAGCTTCAGTAAGAAGCTGAGATCCCTTATAATATCCTCCAAACCTAGCTATGAAAACAAAATTGCCGCTAATTCTAGGGATCAACCACAAAGCATTCTACAGCTATGTGAAGAATCTCAATGGCAACACCCAGATCTGCCCTGAGTTACAGCACAACGGCATGAAAATTACAGAACCAACGGATATTGCTAACGTCCTGGCAGATAGGTTTAGTGCTAACTTTACCCCCCTCTCATCCCCTAAAGGGCCCATATCTATACAGGAAGAATGCAAAGTCCTGTAATCACAATTATGCAGGTAAAAGCTGCACTCTCTAAAGCCAAAAACACAGAATCCAAGGGACTGGACAACATCCCAGGCTCCATTTTACACGAACTTCAGAATGAACTGGCTCCCCACCTAACCACTATGTTCAATCATAGTCTCACATCAGGCTTTGTACCCACTGAATGGTACA
Source organism: Protopterus annectens (assembly GCF_019279795.1). Lineage (NCBI taxonomy): Eukaryota > Metazoa > Chordata > Ceratodontiformes > Protopteridae > Protopterus > Protopterus annectens. The sequence goes on along the minus strand of NC_056743.1, from coordinate 62,831,207 downwards.
CAGTAACAGTTATCCCACTCCACAAACGGGCAGCCACCAATGATGCCAGGAACTATCGCCCTATTAGCTGACAAGCCTGGTCTGTAAGGCCATGGAACGTTTCATCATGGAACTCGTAAAAAAAGACATTGGTAACCTCCAAACTCTGGACCCCACCCAGTTTGGGTTTGTGAAAGGCAGATAATGCCTCATGAATCGGATCGATTTCTTTGAGGCAGTCACCAAAGCCATAGACGAGGGTAAGGTGGTTCACACAGCCTATCTTGACCTCGCCAAGGTTTTTGACACCATCCCTCATTCTGCAATTATAGCTAAACTCACTAAACTAGGTATAAATCCATATGTCACAAGATGCGTTGTCAATTGGCTCACTGACAGAACCCAAACCCACACTGTAAAAGTTGCAGACTCCAAATATGACTTCAAATCAGTGACAAGTTGTGCTGTAACTCCTATGCTCAGCGATTCATAGAATTTATAAATTCAAATGCCCTTGAACAACTAGTATGTTCCCCCACTAGAGGGGACAACATATTGGATTTAATCATCACAAATATGGGTACCCACTGTACCACACCCATTATCACTCCCTCCTTGGTCAGATCCGACCACAAACTGATAACCCTGGACATCCTCACCCCTCCACCTCCCCCAGTCAAAAAAACATAGTCAACAATCTTTCCAAAGCAAACTTCAAACTACTTGCATCAATTACAAGTGGAAAGCTTCACTATTCCCTTGCAGAAGGATAATGATATCCAGGATGCGGAATCCTACACTAAGGCACTCTATATGCATCTTCAGGATTGCATGGACCATGGTATCCCAAATAAAACCAAGACTCCTTCCTCAAGCAAGAAGAAACCAGTCTGGTGGACCCCGACCATAAGCAAACTTTACAATAAAAGGAGGAGACTTACACAAAAAAAGGCCAAATCTTAAGTAGAAAAATCATCCCTGATCAGCATTAGTAAGAAACTGGGGGCCCTCATCAAGTCAACTAAAGCTAATTTTGAAAAGAAAGTTGCCAAGGATAACCATAAGGCCTTCTATGGCTACATCAAAAACCTAAATGGCAACGCTCAGGTCTGTTCTGAGCTAGTACAAAATGGAACAAAATACACTGACCCTTCTGACATTGCCAACATCTTGGCTGACAGGTTCAGTGCAAATCCCCCCACCACCACCACCTACAGGGCCTATTACCATTCCAGGGGATTGTGTAAGTCCAATTATTACTGATACGTTGGTTAACAAGGCTCTATCTAAAGCTAAAAACACTGCCTCCATGGGACCAGATGGTGTCCCGGGCTGTGTCATACGCGAGCTCCAAAAGGAATTAACCCCGCACCTTAATACCCTGTTCAGTCTCAGCCTTTTCACAGGATATGTGCCCAGAGAATGGCGCACGGCAACGGTGGTCCTGCTACACAAGGGTGGGACCACAACTGACCCTGGGAACTACCGACCAATAAGCCTGACCAGTCTAATCTGTAAGGCTATGGAGTGAATCATCATGGAACTCATAAATGGAGAGATTGTGAACCTCCAGTCGCTGGACCCCACACAGTTCGGCTTCGTCAAGGGCAGATCATGCCTCCTGAACCTGGTGGATTTCTTTGAAACAGTTACTCAGGCTATAGATAAGGGAAAGGAGGTACACATGGCTTACCTTGACCTTGCTAAAGCATTTGACACCATTCCCCATTCGGGTATTATTGATAAGCTCACCAGCCTGGGCATAAACCCTTACGTCACAAGATGGATCGCAAACAGGCTCAGAGATAGATCCCATAAAGTAAGAGTAGCAGGATCTATGTCCGAATCCAGACCAGTAACGAATGGTGTGCCTCAGGGCTCTGTCCTGGGGCCCCTCCTGTTTGGCATATAATTCTCAGAAGTACAGGCAAGCAGGGAAGGGCTGTGGCTGACTAAGTTTGCAGATGACTGCAAACTGGGTGCTATAATAGAGTCTCCGGCCGACATGGAGATCCTCCAGAAGGGCCTAAATGAGACTGATGCATAGTGTCAAAGCCATGATCTCAAGCTAAATGCAAAAAAAATGCGTAGTAATCCCCTTTGGAAAAAACAGAGTACCCACAAACTACAACATAGGAGGTAATCCCCTGAAATCTGAAGAAGAAATAAGGGATCTAGGGACCCAAGTAGATAGCCAGCTTTCCTTTGATAACCATGTTGCCAAAGTGGTTAGAAAATCCTTCTATGTGACCCATCTGATCATGAAAGGGTTCGCATAAAGATCTAATGATGTAATGGTGTCCCTCTACTATTCCCTCATCAGACCCATTATTGAGTACAATGCACCAATTGGAATGTACCTGGCTAGACATCTCCAGCAGCTGGAGAGACCACAGAGGTACCTAACCAAGAGAATTACTGGCCTCAAACAGTTGCCCTATAAAGCACGATTGAAAAAGCTAAGACTGCTCTCTGTTGCATACCGCTTTCTCAGAGGCGATCTCTGTCTAACGTACAGAGCCATGTCCAACCCAGAATTGTTGAACATGCTCCATCTTAGCAAAACCAAATCTACTCGAGCTACATGCTCTAGGGATATAAACCTCAACACAACAATGAATAGAGTATGCTGGAGGGATAGATTCCCTTCGCAGAGACTTCCCTTACTATGGAACAGGGTCCTGATCTACATAAGATAGAGCCCCTCACTATCACTCTTCAAGAGGAACCTTGATGAGTGGATGGGTAACAGAAAGTTCACACCAGGGATCACACCAACAGCACTACTAGATAGGGGCCAAGGGTACTAGCTGCTAGTACAAGGGTCTAGGGAACTACTAAAGGGGCGGTGAATACCGCACAATGTGGCTGGGCTAATATATGCCTTCGGGCAGATAGCTCAGTACCAACTTATGAACCTATGAACCACAGGGTTCAGTCCTGGGACCTCTCCTGTTTGATATCTACTTCTCTGAAGTACAGGCTAACACAGAAGGCCTTTGGCTAATGAAGTTTGCAGATGACTGCAAACTATAAGCCATAGTTGAGTCCCCATATGATGTGGGCATCCTACAGAAGGGCCTCACTGAGACAGATGCCTGGTGTCAGAGCCATGGTCTCAAGCTCAATGTCAAAAAGTGCATTGTCATCCCCTTTGGTAAAAACTCTGTAACCATGAACTACCACATAGGTGGAAGTCTACTTAATGCCAAATGTGTGATAAGAAACCTGGGGACCCAGGTGGACAGTAGTCTCTCCTTTGATATTCACATCACCACAGTAGTCATAAAATCCTTCTACATGGCACACTTCATCACAAAAGAGTTCTCATCTAGGAAAAAAGAGGTTGTTGTTCCCCTCTGCTTGACATTCATTAGACCAATTATAGAATACAATGCCCCTTTTGGAATGTACCTCACAAGACATCTGCAGCAGCTGGAAAGTTCACAGAAGTACAGAAGAGGATTACTGGCCTCAAACAGATGTCCTACACTGACCATCTCAAAAAACTCCAGCTTTACTCCATAGCATATCGCCTACGCCGAGGTGATCTCTGCTTAACATATAAAGCTATGTCAAACCCAGAACTGTTGGACATGCTACACCTACAGAAATCACAATCCCTCTGAGCTACATGCTCTAGAGACCTAAACCTTGTCACCACAATAAACAGGACATGCTGGAAGGATAGATTCCTGTCCCAGAGACTTCCCATACTCTGGAACAAGCTACCCATCTATGTCAAGCAAAGTTCCTCATTAGCACTCTTCAAGAAAAATCTTGACAAGTGGATGGGAAATAGGAAATACATCCTGGGGATCACGTCTGTGGCTCTGCTCGACAGTGGCATAGGTAAATAACTTTCTTGGGTGGCATAAGCCAGGGAACCTTGTTAGCTAGGCTTACTTAAGCCTTTGGGCCAATAGCCTAGTACCTACCTATGAACACATTTAAAATTCAAAGATCTTTCTCAGCAGTAGAATTCAAAAGTAACAGCATTAATTTGAGATTAATCAAATACAGATATCAGGGCCAGGTACTGTAAATTGCTTCATAGGTGAAGAGTAGGCTAACTGTACAGAAGGGCCATTTTAAACCTAGCCAATAACCTAAGGTCATTGTGTATGTGAGATGAAGACCTTAATCATTATGCCAAAGCCTTGTTGAAAGGGCTTAACACTAAAACCTTAATTGTCTTTGGTGAGAGAGAACCACGTTTACCTATTAAAGGAATAACTATCTTGTATCATGTTGCATTTGTATATCTATGACCTCAAAGATCCTGCCCCAGTCATTGCAGACATAACATAAAATCAGACTATGAGGGTATTTACAATGGCATTGTCACTTTCCTCAATGAAAACATTTCCACAGCTATATTTCTTGTTTATGGTGATTTGATTCTTAAAGATGAAAGCTGCAGGGCATGAAAACATCCTTTTTTACCCCTCATGCCCAGAATGTAAAAATACTCTGTGCTGCATATGTATCAAGTTAAATTAAATTTACCATCAAGTGATTCTAAAATGATCCTCAAGGTATTGTATAGTGTAGTGTGGTGCATATGCTTGTTTGGTTAACCTCCCTATTATAAACAGTTTATATCAACTATTAAGCTCTATAAAGCATGAATCACCTTACATTAAATCATTTAGGTAATGTCCTTGTTATAATTAAACAGCCTTTCAACCTGCAACATAAGTGTATAGGAAATAAAGTATGGCCTGGTGTCAAAGTGAATGTATCTGGACAGAAGGGTTGGATGAATGAATTTGGAAAATTTACTGATAATAAAGAAACAGAACCAAAGCAAATGTGAATTCCAAATCTGTTACCCTATATAATCAGGACCAAAATGTTACTTATTTGATTGTTTTTGTTGACTGGGTAAGTCCAACTGGGAGGAAACCCCTTTTCAGAGGAGGCCTGGGGAGCAAGTTCCACAGGATGCAGAGAGAAAGTAGCATACATGCATATATAGTGCAATTAACCATGTAAGCATATAAGGACAAAAAATCGATTGTTTGAAAATGCAATAGTAAGGCAATAACAACCATAACAAGATATTTATAAGTAGTCAGCATAGGAATTCCAGTACAAGTGATGAATGGAAAGTATCTTCCCTGAGACACACTGTGTAGAAATTTAACGAAATAATTCATTTTTCTAAAAAAATTGTAAAATATAAGAAATCATTTTGCAAATGAAAAAGAATACAAGTGAAGGATTATTTGTGCACATGTGGATATAGTAAGTGTTGAAACACTGCTTTGTGACTAAAAATGTGAAACTGAGAATTTGTGCAAGAGGATCATTCAGAGAACTTGACAGGTAAACTCATAACAAATAAAGTGTGCTATGTAAATTGATTAACTATTTGAAGTATTCACAATGAATATGAAAAAGTTGAAGTCATCCATGTATAAACAGATTACTTACTCAGGCTAATGGGTTTTCCCACCAGTACATACATTGTTTACATGTGAATATAAGAGTAAAACAAAGGTAAGATTCAGTTCCAGATAGCTATAATAAGGATACTCAATACTGGGTCATTTGACTTGCACGAAGCTTGGTGCGGTCAAAAAAAAAATCATGGAGTGCATGTAAAGTGTGAATATTTGAAGTCTTTTCCATGTCTATCTGAAAAAGATTTGATACCGAGAAAATGACTGGAAGAAGACATGATGTGACTACAAGAAAATGAGCAACACAGAATATATGAAAACAAATGTTGTACAAGTACCTCTCAAGTTACATTGAATGTTGCTACATTTGTAGAAATATCACATGATAGTGTGATAAAAGTCATGAGTTCAGATGCATGTGATAGATACACTGTCAATCATACAAGAGTAAAATGACAAGGTGTTTGGAGAATAACTGGAAATTAAATAGGTTATACCACAATTACACATAGCAACAAGCTTTAAAAAGACTCTGAGATGTCCTAGGAAGATCAAAAAATAAAACTTATAAAATAGTTGCCATGATGAAGTGTTGCCAAGAAAAAGAAAATTATTTTAAAAGAAATTCAGCCTTATTTTTTGTTTAGGGAGGATATTAGCTACAAACAAGCAGACACGCAGAGTTTCAAATCAGTTGAAGTAGCACATTTATTTGTTATCTATTTATTTATTTTATTTGATATTTACTTACTGGGAAAGTCCGACTAGGTGGGTGCCCATTTTCAGGGTAGACCTGGGGTGAAAAGCTCCAGAGACAATTAGTATATAACATTAGCTTATTACAGCGCAACAATGAATGTTTTCACATAAAAGAAAAAATATATACAATAATGGATAGCACATTGTTTTTACATATATTAGAAGAAACATACTTGCACATTAATTGCAGACATTAGATATTACTAAGGAGACTATACACATGTAATTATATCATTCATCAGTATGATTCTGCATGATAATTAAATAAGTTTTGTTTATTATAATATTCTTATAGTACAGGGTTGAGACGGGGGGGAATTACAAGAGAAGGAAGGTAGGAGATAGAAACTTGTGCGTTTATTATATAGGTGTGGGGTCTGGATAGAGTAGAAGCAAAAGGGAGAAAGACAAGTTAGGGGACTGTATAGTGATAATAGTTATGTAAGGTATAGGTAATATAGGCAATAAATTATCACTTGTTTAAAATATAATAGCAAGATGAAGGGTAATGCTGTTACAGTTACAAATTAAGGAGCTATAACACATGAGACTCATTTGGAAACAGTCATGTAGAATGACAGAGAGAAATACAGAGAGAGAATGTTATATGTTCTTTGAATCTACAATGAATGCTTGAAAAGGTGTACCGCAGTTCTCAGTTCCATGCAACCACAGCCTGAAACCTGCAGCTCATGTATAGCATATACTCCTAATACACTGATTCGTGGATGGAGCTTTACAAGTAAATTTATTTAGAAATATGGAATAAAAAAAACCCTTGTCATGTGGAGGGAATCACCTTACACAATTTCCTAACTTTATTATCCTAGTTTTGAAGTCAATACATCTTGGGGAAAAAACGATCAGCAAGACACCATAAAAAAAATGCCTTGTGCTTTTTCTGGGAGACTGTACTCCCAAGTACTATGAAAATACAGCATACACTTAAGCAAAATTAAATCTCTTCTGTATGGAGCAAGACTCAGTATGTCCATCGATTGCCTCAAACTAGAAAGCTCAAGCAACTCTGAACTAATCAGTCTTGAATCAATAAACAGCACATAAGCTTTATTTCATCTCGAAATGTCCACATACATATAAAAATGTTGTTTGGATATGTACTGCATGCAGTTATTATCATAAACATAATCCAAGTGAAGATGCAACATTTTATTCTGTTTTAGAAAAAACATTGAGTAACTATGGTGCATATTTATTTCAGTTATGTATAGAACATCTGCCTAGAACATCTTTCTGTAGATTATTATTATTATTATTATTAATAATAATAATTAGAGTTATCAGAAGCTGTGAAACTTAACAGGCATACATTTGTGACACATGAGATTCTGGATGTTTTCTCATAAAAAGGTCCTCATGGGAGTTCTACTATATTAAATTCTTACACAAGACACAAGTTAACAGTCTTGTGGAAAAAAAAAAAAGAGAGAGAGTTTAGCTCATCATCGAGAATAACTACAGCTACATACATGGCTTTACTAATACGCTGGAATACTTCACTTGTGTGACGGTCTGTGATGTACTCTGTTGTTGGACATAAATTGAAAAACAGAATTTCTGAATCTGCTTCATTGTTGACTTTTGAAAATTGACTCCAGGTATTAGACACTGAGAGAACTTCAGTAAAAAAACACAATACTAGTGCCGTTATTTTGGTAATAACTTTTAGTTATGTTGTAAGAGACAAGCCCTAGCATCTGATATGACAGAATTCTACTGATATGTACAAATAAATAAATAAATAATTCTGCTTTTCTGTGGAAGGACTGGCAGATAAGTGCATTCATTATGAAAATTACAGCCAGAAAATTATTGACAAAAACGTAGGACATCTGTCAAACTAGTGAACTGACAAGTGTCTGTCAATAGGAAATGTTTTTTTGGCTGAAGCAATTCATTCTGTACAGAGGTGTTCAGATAGGCTTCCACGAAGATGTCTAAAAGAAATGGCAAGTTAACACATCTCTCAAGATTGTCACAACAGCCACCTCAAGAAAAGGAGACAAGTCTGTTAAAATGACTGCTGTAATTTCCCCCATCCATAAAGAGTTCAAAGCTTGGAAGATCTTTTGAGAAAGCCAAGGAGGCAAAATTATAGTTCATGAACTAATTTGTCTGTAATAAAAAGTGTTGCTACATAATGCACTTCTTTATGTCGCAAAGGTACATTTCAGAACAAAAATTCTTCTATATACTGAAATCAGAATAATGTCTAAACAGGAAAATAAAATGAAATGGTGTACAACATTTGAAGAATTTCTACTCAAAAAAACATGTGCAAATGTGTTTTTTTAAACTGGGGTCTGTAAGGTGGTATGGTTCTGTAAGAAAATTGGCGTGGCTAGAATTGCACAGTGTAAGATATGTCATCTGGTTTCAACATGCAAATGCTCATTTTGAAAAGAAATGTTGAAAAGTTAACAACACATACTCACTCACCTTAGTTATTTCATATTTTATAAATCAAAATGCTACACTCCTCAGGGATTGCCTCTTAGTCCATTTGTCTATCTACTGAGCATGTCTGTTACTGAAAGCAAACATTTTAATAAGCTGAAATTAATGTCCTCACTTTTAACTTTGACATTTATGATATGATCCTAATCAAAGCAGGTACTGTGGAAAAGGGATTTTTTTGGGACATTCTAATTGCATCTTCCTGGACTATTATCAGCTGGAATAACACTTGTACTTTTATATCCCACCGAGTCCGCTTCTAAATCTTGAAAGCTCATAATCTTGAAATTCAAAATACTGAGTCCAAAATCTTAAAAGTTCAAAATACTGAAAACTCAAAATACTGAATTTCATAATACTGGAAAAACAGAGTACACCAACACTTAACAATATTCCAGCACAACTACATATCAAAACATATTACTCTTCTCCAAGTATAAGCAGGGGGTCAAGCCCCCTTGCACCTCCCATGTACGGGGGGTGCCCCACACTCCCTGCTACTTAAATATGTAAACTCCAAGATCGCACTCCACAGAGGAAAATGGCAAACATACCATTACGTGCTTCATGACTGCCTGTTGGAACCTTAGTCATGTTACCTTTTAATTTGCTATACAACAACATAACTCATCTTAGTGTAGTAAAGTGCAATCTTGGAGTTGATATATTTAAGTAGCAGGGGCTGTGGGGGGTGCATGGGGGCTTGCCCGCCTGCTAACAGTTGAAGTAAACTAATATGCTTTCGCTTTCATTTGTTTCTCTATGTACTTCTGGTGGAGTATAGTAAGTGTTAGCATCCTGTAGTTTTTTCAATATTATGAAATTCAGTATTTTGAGTTTTCAGCTCAGCTAAAGCATCTTCTGTGTGGAGACATGCGTGAATGGGCGTACCTTCGTTGAAGGTTGTGCGTTAGGGCTGGCAACTCGGTACGTAAAAATCTACTGCCAATCATTAGCGGACCAGAGTTCCGCTGTGGGGACCCCTAACCGGGAAAAGCCGAAGAAAAAAAAAGAAGTATTTTGAACTTTCAAGATTTTGGACGGAGTGTTTTGAATTTCAAGATTATGAGCTTTCAAGATTTAGAAGCAGACCCATCCCACCTATTTGGCTACTCATAACAGCAAAGCACATACCACAGCAAATGATTATTTGGTATCAGAAGCAAACATAAGCAACAAACAATTCTAATGTATACAAACAGCACTTTGTACCAAAAAAGAAAAAGGGAAATTAATTGTACTGATTGCTTTCATCCTTACTATATAAACTTCATTAGAATAATAAACCTCTTTCAAAACACACATTATATAACACGCAATCAAATCTCATGATTTCACATATTGACACCACAACCTATGACTTCTTAAAGGTCATAATTTTAAGTAACTTTTTAAGCATATCTGGTCATTCAATTCTAATAAAAAAAATTGCTGGAAAAGTTCTTTTTCTTTGAGAATCATATCAAAATCTCCTGCTCTCTTTTATGTTGACAATATATTTTAAAGAAAATTAAAAATTCTTAAAACCTTTGCATTTTCTAGCACATCTACATTAGCCATTGGTTCATAGGTTGGTACTGGGCTATCAGCCCTAGGGCCTATACAAGCCTAGCCATAACAATTACCTGGCTATTTCTTCCCATACTATTTATTTCCCTGGACCCCTGTCTAGCAGGGCAACTGACGTGATCCCTGGGGTGAATTTCCTTTCTTCCATCCAATCATCAAGGTTCATTTTGAAGAGGGCCAAAGAGGCACTCTGCTTGACATATATGGGCAATCTATTCCAGAGTCTGGGGAGTCTCTGGGTCAGGAACCTATCCCTCCAGCATGTTTTGTTTATTGTGATGACAAGGTTTAGATCCCTGGAGCGTGTGGCTCTGAGGGATTGGGATTTCTTTAAGTGTAGCATGTCCAACAGCTTTGGGTTTGACATGGCCTTGTATGTTAAGCAGAGATTGCCTCTGAGTAGACGATATGTGACAGGGTATAGCTGGAGTTTTTTAAGGCGGTCAGCATAGGGCATCTGCTTTAGGCCTGTGATTCTTTTAGTGAGGTATTTCTGCAGCCTTTCCAGTTGTTGCAGATGTCCTGAGAGGTACATACCAAACGGGGCATTGTATTCTATAATGGGTCTAATAAGTGATGACTACAGTGGGACAATGACCTCCTTTTTTCTGGATGAAAAGCCCTTAGTGATGAGGTGTGCCACATAGAAGGATTTCCTGACTGTTTTGGTGATGTGGTTATCGAAGGTGAGACCACTGTCCACCTGTGTCCCTAAGTCTCATCACACTTTCGGTGTTTAGTGTACTGCCACCTATAGAGTAATTCACAGATACATGTTTTTTCCCAAAGGGGATAACTATACATTTCTTGGCATTGAGCTTGAGCCCATGGCTCTGGCACCAAGCATCTGCTTCTGTAAGGCCCTTTTGTAGAGTATCCACATCATTTGGGGATTCAATAATGGCTCTCAGTTTGCAGTCATCTGCGAACTTTGTTAGCCAGAGTCCCTTAGTGTTGGCCTGTACTTCAGAGAAGTAGATGCCAAACAAGAGTGGTCCCAGGACTGAACCCTGAGGTACTCCACGTGTCACTTGTCTGGAGCTGGATTTGAAGTTGGCTACTTTTACAGTGTGGGTTCTATCAGTAAGCCAGTTAGCAACCCATTGGGTGATGTAGGGATTAATGCCCAGCTTAGTAAGTTTATCTATGATTCCAGAGTGGGGGATAGTGTCAAAGGCAAGGTCTAGAAAGGCTGTGTGGACCACCTTACCCTTGTCCATGGCTCTGGAGACTGATTCAAAGAAGTCAATCAGGTTCAGGAGACAAGATCGACCCTTCATGAACCCAAACTGGGTGGGGTCCAGTGTTTGAAGGTTGCCAATGTCTTTGTTTATAAGTTCCATGATAATACGCTCCATGGCCTTGCAGATAAGGCTTGTCAGACTGATGGGACAGTAGTTTCCAGGATCCAAGGTGGATCCCCCCTTGTTTCTTCTTAATATCATATATATGTCCATAAATGTAATTGATTAATGGTTTATCTACCCTACATAATAGCAATTATATGTTAAGCAGGTATAAATATATACAATTAAAGCACTTGTACAATAAAACTGTTCCTTTACTAGAATCACTGTCTTATAATTTTCCAACGTTGTGTATGGACCTTCAGAGATGTATCTACAATATTTGCAAATTCCACATTTAAAAATGCATTTTGGTCTGTTTCCAGAATGAATACACTATATTTCCTTTTTAACTGAAAGACTTCTATCTCAAGTTATTAGTATGCAATCAAGAGTTTTTCATTTGCCCCTTTGACAAGGACAAATGTAATGAAGACTCTTATTGAATTGAAAACATTTATTAGTGCTTTAAATTTACAGTGCATTATTTATTTATTTTATTTTTATTTTACATTTGTTGACCGGCATAGTCTAACTGGATTTATGTCCATTTTCAGTAGAGTCCCAGGGAGATAAGCTCCAAGAGATTACTAGACTACTAACATACAGGTACTAGTTGTTATACAGTTAAATACTACAAATTTTAAACAGTTTATTTATTGCTTTTGTTATTTAGGGTAGTCAGACTGGTCTGTGGACCGTCTATTTCTGCTGTGGCCTGGTGATAAAAACAGCAGTTTTATATGACTGAGAAAAATGTAAAACTTAAGTTAAAATATGAACATGCTGTAACTGGAAGATAGCTATACTAGACAGAATCTACAATAAGTAATATACAGTCATTATATACATGAAATTAATATTAAACAGTGAAGTTGATAGATTTTTTAAGCAAAGTTATTACGACCTCACTTTACGTTACACTTTGACTAATTTTGAAAGCAAATGTGACAAAAATATTAAAGAGACATTATCAAAACCACCTCCATTCCATCATTTTAATACAATACATTCAGAAAAATTAGTTAGAAGAGTTAAGGAATGCTCTAACTTTTATGAATTATGAAACCTGACAAAGGCGGGGTCTGGTGTTGATGGAGCACAGTGCATTATGCGTCTTCTCTGTTAAATATGATGAGTTATAATGTTACCTATGAAAAGGTTTCTGTGAGTGAATTAAACACAGCATACAGATGTAGTAATTCTTGTTTGACAGATATGTCTGCTACAGGGAAATTAGGTATAGATTTAAATGTTTTTACAAGTTAAATATTTTATAATTGGGGTATATTATGCATTTCTTAAATGCATAAAAATCAATTTAATCCACTCGTTCATCATATTATTTCTGCTGCAGGATATAAAATGCACATTAGCTCTGTCTGTATATTATCTTTTAAAATATGTAGTATGGTGTAAAAAATGTACATTAGAGCCCCATGGAATTTTTTGCAAAGAATATCTAATATTAAACTACATTGGTCTGAGATTATTTTAATAGCTGTGGATATTAAATTTTTGTATGTGTGCATTCCACAAAGAGCATGGCATGGACTAATGAATATTCATCTGAGCACACTATTTTATCAAATGACCCATTTTTTATGGTCTGCAATTTTTTGGACAGTATTTTAAAAATTATTATTATTATAAATTACTCCATCAAAAAAAAGAGAGAGAAATCATGGCAGACAATGGTTGCTGTGTGTGCTCCCACCTTTGCAAATACTTTTCTTGACTAGTGGGAAGAAAAGTACTTATACAACACAACAGTTACAAAAATATGTTTTTATGGTTTCTGTATTGACAATTTATGTTTTGAATGGAATGGGGTGCATACAAGTTTTGAATCTTGGATGGAAACATGGTCAAAAGCAAAGGATGAGTTAGGCGCTGTTAATTTAACATACTTTGGAAGAGATCCTTCAAGTTTCTAACATAAGAGGTGCCCACTGGATGTCCTGTTTTGGTTACTAGCTTTTGCCATAGTGTGTGGGCATTTAATCTCTATCCTATGTATGTGAAACATAATGTGGTAGACTATTTGATAACCAGATTTCCAAGGCTGGACAGTAATGACATGAGATTTGAAATATGTTGAAGCAGTGGGCGTGGCCAAGATGAGCACTGAGTAACAGCACTTTCTCTCTGCTCTGCTTTTTCAGAATATTTATGACAGGATTTTTTTAATTTATCTATCCTAATTTTGTTTTTTTTTTACATATCTGGAATCTACTAATCATCCTTTAGGATAATATATAAACATGTCTATAATTTTTTATTTTTTCCTGTCAAAAAGTAATAGAAAAAATATTTTTACTCCAGGCTACAGAATGAGCTTCTCCAAATCTACTCTTCAAGAAACAACTATTAAGAAGGGACTTCAGTCACTATTATCTAATATTCAAGAACTGACAACAAAAAATGATAGAATGGATGTAAAACTGGACAATTTCAAGAAAAATGTTTCCAACAAATGGAAATGTTACATGAAGACCACAGGCAACAAGAGTGACAGATTACAGGAATAGAGACTTCACTGAATGAACTAGAATTCAAGAAGATAAGCATAACAGACTTTCTCTTAAAACAAAATACTCTTTTACAAATAAAAGTTGATCTAGAGAAAAGATCAAGAAAAAATAATATTAGGTTCTTTGGTTTACCTGATAATGTTGAAGAAGGTAATATGGAAAAATTCATAACTTCTTGGCTTCCCGAAGTACTGCAGCTTCCTGAAGCTCTCTCATATGGGATAGAGAGAGCCCACAGGTCCTTGGCTTCTTCAAATAAAGGTAAAACCAATTCTACTAAATCTGTTATAGTGAAGTTTCTATCATCACATGATAAGTAGATGGTGTTGAAAACTGCATGGGCTAAATCTCCTATTACATATAAAGAAAATGTCATACACTTTAATAATGATTACTCATCTTCTATAATAGCCAAAATAAAGCTTTTCCTGCCAATGCTAAAAGAACTTAAAAAAGCCCAAATAAAATCTCACCTATTATTTCCAGCCAGATTAAAAATATTTGATGACATAGATACTGCCATCACTTTAGTCAAAACAAGAAAACTGCTTGATAAACTAGAGGATATGGACTGGGCAAATGCCAGTCTTAAAAGAAATGCTGATAACAGTTCCTGGAAGATCTCTGAATATAAAAAGAAGCTCAAGAATAAGTGATTAATTAAAATATTTTACAATGGCTTTCCTTTATCTAAGACTTATTACTTAACCCAGAAGTTGGGGAAATTGAAATGGTACAACAGGTGAGTCTTATTGTTTAAATCTTTTTTTTATATGGTACATAGTTGTTTCAATGACATTTTTATAGTTTATTAGTAAATCTAGTTTACTTTATTAAATGTGACTTGATTACTATAGCAAGTAAAAGCTATTTAGTTTATTTATTTTTTATTCTATTAGCTGAATGTTATTATAAATGCTCTGTATATTTGGAGAGTGAATTCTGTAGTATCTTGGTGACTATAGCAAATACAGAGACTTAAAAATGATGAAATGAGAGTCTTTGATACTGTAGAAATTATTTTCTTTCTTTTTTTTGTTTGTTTGTTGTTTTGTTACCTTGTCTCTCTGTGAAGAGAGATTCTTCATGGATATGGTTGTTATAATGTTGCTTTGCTGATGGTGTTTCCCATCTGTTGTTCTGGTAGTGGGATATGCTGATGGTTGTGGTACTAGACATGAGAAATGTTTTTGGTGAGCTGATATGTCTTGATTTTGTCATTGGGTGTTTATTTGAAGCTGGGACTGTGTGGGTGTAATGTTATATGGATGGCTTCTGCTTAGCAACTGTAGTGGGATTCCTTGATTGTTGTATTGTGAAGTACCTTTGTTTTTTTGTTGCTGTTAGTTGTGGAGAAAGGGAAGGTTAGGTGTTGATTGGTATACCCATGGTGGTCTTTGGGTTTGTTGGGTTCAGGAGATAGAGTTCATTGTGTTGAATATCAGCACTCTTCCTCTCTTTTGCTTTTTTTCTGTCTGTTTTGTTTGTCCCGCAAGTTAATCAACAAATTTGCTACTGAAAAACTGCAAATGTTTTTCCTTCCTGAGTCTCGTGCATCTGACTTGTAAAAAGCCCTGTGATGCGATTGCACTACGGCTGCTAGAAGTGAAGGCAGAAAAGAGTGTAATTTTCATGGAGATGTTTACTATGTGAACTCCGTGCTGAGGAACTTCACAATGCAAGATAATAGCTTGAATAGACTGTCTCTTATGCCATCTACAGATCAAATGAAGGAAATGCAGTTAAGTGATCTGCATAACATCACTGTTATGATAAAGCATTTGCAAGCATTTATAAACAGTTCTGATACATTTAAACTCTTATTTTTAATACGTATATTCATAGTTTTTGTTTATTTAAGTAAAACTTTCTCTGGTTTGTATAACAAACATATAATATACATAGCAACATCACTAAAATATTATAAAATCATTACATGAGACCTATACAGAATTTTGCATTATTCTACAGAGTTTAGAAAACAGATATGGGAATAACTCTGGTTTAAAGTGAAGGTCAACAAACAATGAATGAAACAAAGCATAATCTGAATGAAAGTAATTCATTGCACACAGAGTAATCTGAGATGCAGATTTATGCTTTTACAGGTTGCAGCAACATAGTTATCTTTAGGTGATTTCATGTCTTGTATATTAATTAATGTTTTGCTATATTCTGAGGGAGATGGAAGCTGATTCAGGTTAGGAAAGGTTTTAAAAAAATTAAAAATAAATAAATAAAGTTAATTTCCTGGAAAAGTCGTCTCTCCAGCTATGATCACTTCCTAGTCATAGACCATCCCCTACTGGTCATAAACACATGCTACACTCCTCCTTAGAAAATACAGAGGATTTTAGTGGAATTTAATCTTACGGTGGGAAACTATAAGTCAGTATTTATTAAGCTCTTGTTTTCAGCTATATGGAGATGGGGAGGCAGTGTTACTAGTTACTGGCACAATGAATAAAGAGACAGGGGAAGCTGGACTATAGGCTTGTAGAATTTCTAGGTGATTGAATTACCTCCTCAACACTGACTACACACTTAGACTATTGCTTATAGTAAGGATCAAAAGTTCTTCAGGGTATAGCTTGTTTATGGACCATTATAGCAATTCATTGCAAATGAATTAGTTATGACCTTTATTTTTATATGTAAAACATGTAGTTGGTCTTTATGATATTTTGAACTCAAACTGATTTACATAAAGAGGACATGTCACAACACATCTTTATTATATATATAATTTATGATGACTTGAAGTGATATTAAAAATATAACATCATAAATTCAAAATGAAACAGTTACATTTGATATATTTTAATATGTTTCTTGAATGAGTACATACTAGTGTTATGGACGTATTTTATTTCATAATTTTTTTTTATTTTTAGTCACATATACTGCTTAATAATGTTAAAATTTGCAACAGATAGGTTCATAGGTTCGTACTAGGCTATCTGCCCTAGGGCATTTATAAGCCTAGCCAGAGTGTGTGTGGCTTTCACCACCCCTTAGGATGAGAATACTATGCCCTTTTAGGGTTTAGTTTACTGTGCCTATGTCTAGTAGTGACACAGAGATGACCCCCGGTGTAAACCTACGATCTCCCATCCACTCATCGAGATTTCTCTTGAATAGAGTCAGTGAGGGGCTCTGCCTAACATGGACTGGGATTCTGTTTCAGAGTGTAGGGAGCCTTTGGGTTATGAATCTGTCCCTCCAGCACGTCCTATTTATTTCTGTGTTGAGATTTAAGTCTCTTGTTCTCGTGGCTCTGATGGATTTGGATTTTCTGAGGTGGAGCATGTCCATTAATTCCGGATTGGACATGGCCTTGTACGTCAGGCACAGATCACCTCTGAATAGAGCTGGAGTTTTTTCAGTCGGGCAGCATATGACATATGTTTAAGACCCTTTATCCTCTTGGTGAGGAACTTTCCAACTGCTGCAGGTGTCGGGTGAGATACATCCCAAATGGGGCATTGCACTCAATCATTGGCCTGATAAGAGAAGAGTACAGGGCACAATGACCTCTCTTGATCTAGATGTGAAACCCTTCATGATAAGGTGGGCAATATAGAAGGTCTTCCTAACCACTTTGGCAATGTGAGTGTCAAATGAGAGGTTACTGTCAACCTGGGTCCCTAGGTCCCTGATTACCTCTTCTGTACTTAATGGATTACCACCTATGTGGTAATTTGTCGGTACCTTGTTTTTCCCAAAGGGTATGACTATACATTTTTGGCATTCAGCTTAAGGCCATGGCTTTGGCACCAATTATCCATTTCTATGAGGCGCCTCTGAAGGATGTTTGTTTCCGCTGGAATATCAATTATGGCACCCAGTTTGCAGTCATCTGCGAACTTAGTCAGCCACAATCCACCTATGTTTGCCTGTACCTCGGAAAAATAAATGCCGAACAAGAGGGGTCCCAGGACTGAGCCCTGTGGGACACCGCCAGACTGGCTTAGAGTCTGACATAGCTCCAGCAACTCTGACCCTGTGGGTTCTGTCCTTGAGCCAGTTTGCAACCCATCTTGTGACAAATGGGTTTACATTTAAGCTGGTGAGTTTGTCTATGATGCCCGAGTGGGGTATTGTGTCAAAGGCTTTTTCAAGGTCAAGGTAGGCTGTGTGAACTGCCTTACCCTCATCAATGGCCTTAGCGACTGTTTCAAAAAAGTCGACCAAGTTCAAAAGGCAGGATCTGCCCTTGACAAAGCCAAATTGGGTAGGATCCAATGTCTGTAGGTCTCCAATGTCTTTGTTTATGAGTTCCATAATGATCCTCTCCATAGCTTTGCAGACCAGGCTCGTCAAGCTTATGGGGTGGTAATTTAGAAGCACCGCCTTTGTGAAGTGGGACCACTGTCGCCACTCTTGGGTACGTGATCCTGTAGTAAGGCTAAGATTAAACAGCAGCCTTATGTGTGGGTTTAGTTCCTCTTGAGTTCATGTAGCACACAGCCCGGGACACCATCCGTCCCATTGATGCTGTGTTTTTAGCTTTAGAGAGGACCTGGGCATCTGAGATGTTAGGGAGGCTACACTCTGCTGGGATAGTTATTTCTCCTTTGGGGAGGAGAAATTTGCACTGAACCTGTCTGCCAGAATGTTGGCAATGTCAGTGGGTTCAGTGTATTTTGTATCATTTTGGACTAACTCTGAGCATATCTGGGAGTTTCCACCCAGGTTTCTAACATAGCTAAAGAAGGCCTTGTGATTGTCTTTTGTGTCTTTTGCGATTTTTCTCTCAAAGTTGGCCTTGGATGATTTTATGAGTGATCGTAGTTTTTTGCTAGTACTGATCAGAGATGCCTTCCCTTTTAGGGATTTTGCTCTGTCATGTAGTAGCTTCCTCCTACTGTTGTAAAGTTTGTTTATGGCTGGGGTCCACCAGACCGGGTGCCTGCCCTTGGGGGAATGGGTCTTGGTTTTATTTGGGATTGCATGATCCATGCATTCTTGAAGGTGCCCATAGAAGGCATTTGCAAAGGATTCAGCAGTGTGGGTTGTGGTTTCCACTGGCCCAGTGGCCTTGAAGGATATCACTTCAGTCTTAAGAAGTGTGAAGTTTGCTTTTGAGAAGTTCTTCAGATATATTTAGGAGGGGACGAGGCAAAACAAAGTGCCCACAAATTACCACATAGGTGGTAATCCATTAAGTACAGAAGAAGTCATTAGGGACCTGGGGACCCAAGTTGATAGCAATCTCTCATTTGACAACCACGTGGCCAAAGTAGTTAGAAAAACATTTTATATAGCCCACCTAATCATGAAGGGATTCACATCTAGATCAGGGGTGGTCATCGTACCTCTTTACTCATCCCTCATCAGGCCCATAATTGAGTACAATGCCCCTTTTGGGATGTACATTACCAGACACCTGCAGCAACTGGAAAGACCCCAAAAGTACCTCACCAAGAAGATCAAAGGTCTCAAACAGATGCCATATGCTGCCCGGTTAAAGAAACTCCAGCTCTACTCAGTGGCATACCGCCTGCACAGAGGCGATCTGTGCAAAGCCATGTCCAACCCGGAATTAATGGACATGCTGCACCTCAGAAAATCTAAATCCCATCGAGCTACGCGCTCGAGAGACTTGAACCTCAGCACTGAAATAAATAGGACATGCTGGAGGGACAGATTCATAACCCATAGGCTCCCTTCACTCTGGAATAAAATCCCAGTCCAAGTTAGGCAGAGTCCCACATTGACTCTCTTCAAGAGGAATCTTGATGACTGGATGGGAGATCGCTATCACTTCTGTGTCACTGTTAGACAGAGGCACAGTATACTAACCTCAAAAAAGGCATAGCAAAATTAATTTAAAATGGCCAAACACACTCTGGCTAGGCTTATAAATGCCCTAGGGCAGATAGCCTAGTATGAACCTATGAACCTATGAGTGTTGCTACTAGTTAGATGGTCAATTTGGGTGACAGATGTCACTCAAATTAGGAGTTTTCAACTCCAAGGGGGGTTTTAGAGTGTGTTTATGCTATTAGTAAATGTAAATTTCTGTTAATAGTTAATATGATGTTCACTAAGTTTTACAAAATTGAATTTGATATAAACATATCTTATTGGATAAAAGTTTTATGTGCTTCATATATAACTTATAATTGTATTCCTTATAGTCAATTTCTACTGAGTTATAAAATATGGAAAAAAGGGAAAATTAATCAACGGATATTCAGAAATATCAACATTTTATGGCATCTTTAAAGTGTATATCATTAAACATTAATAGATTAAATAAACCTAACAAGAGAATATCTTTGAATAAATATTTTAAACTACATAATTCTCAATTAATATTTCTTCAAGAAACTCATCTACTAACTGAAGATATTACAAAATTGGAATTCAAATCTTACAAACATTTGATTAGCTCTGAACATACACAAAAAAGAGGAGTGACCATACTATGGAAAAATACATTACCGATGCCTAAAATAATTGACACATACAAAGATAATAAAGAGATGTTATCTTCAGTTGTTATAGAATTTAATAAAAAAAATTTGACTTTAATAAATATATATTGGATTCCTGGCATTCGACTTAACAACAGTAAAACAACACATATAGCATATAGTATAGCTTTCTAAGGGCAATATTATTCTTGCTGGAGATTTTAATTGTATCTCAGATATAAAAGACTCTAGTACTAATGGCAAAAGGAAAATTCCAGCAATAGCCAAATTTTTGAATGAATTCTCAGATTCATACATGCTGAAGGATATTAATAATTTTACAGATGCTAAGTCTCTGTTCTATACATTCTACTCATGTAGACATAATTCATACTCAAGAATAATAACTTAGCTGATTCCTTATTAAACTCAAAAGTGATTTCATGTCCCCTTTCAGACCATAATTCCATAGCATTTGATTTTATATTAAATTCCATTTAATGTTCAAATTAAAAGGATACCCATGTACATAACTAAACTAAAAGACTTAATTGATTTGTTTACTATAGAAGTAACCAGGCAAAGCCGAAAGACGCAACAAAAGAAGTTCAACATTTTATTGAACTGAATAACACACAGGGAACCTCAGAAGTATACATCTGGGTTGCTCTAAAAGCTTACCTATATGGTAAAATTATTGCTTGGTATAAAAAGAAAAGAATTTAATGGGATAAAGAACTCCAAGATATACAAAGTTAGACTCTTTAAGATTTGATGTTTCAAGAAATCCAGATAAGAAAGCTAGAATAAATGAAATAAATACTTTAAACAATAAATATATGGAAATTTTAAATCATAAAGTCATCATTAATCTGGAGAAATAAAAACTTCAAATTTTTTCTATAATGTGTAGATCTATGAATATATTAGCTAACAAAACTAAAAGGTTAAACAAGTTTTAATCAAATTATTGAAGTCTATTCTTGAATATGAAGAAAAATGGTATTTGACTTACCAAATATATTGAGTTTAGAGAATTTTTCTTAAAACTAAATCTACCCAATGACATGATTAATGGTACAAAATATATTCAATCTTTTATTAATAATAATATAAAGAACAGACTGTCAGAAACACAACATTAATAGATAAATATCTTTTAAAGACATAAAAGATCAAATTACTAAACTTAAGCAAGATAAAGCTCCTGGTAACGATGGTATCATTTCTGAAATCTACAAAGTTTTACCTGCCAAAGCTTTAACTTTGTTACACACAGTATTCAATAAAGCTCAAAATAATAACATTATACCCCCTTCTTGGAAGTAAACATTTATTTCACCCATACTAAAGCCAGATAAAAATACTACAAAATGTGCTTCATATAGGCCCATTTCATTGTTAAATACAGACTATAAAATGACCATGTCTATTTATGCTGATAGACTCAAAAATGTTTTACCATCCCTGCAGGCATGGATCAAAAAGGTTTTATAATTAATTGAACCTCCTATGATAACATCAAAAGAACAATAACTTTAATTGAATCAGTGAAAATCTTAAAGAATAATTTAACTCTAGTTAGTTTAGATATCAACTGTGCTTTCGACTCAATTAATTGGGAATATCTTTTTACTTTATTGAAGGAGTTAAACTTCTCTAATAGCTTTATTAATATTATTACTCAATTATATAATGGAAGTCAAGCCTGCATAAAAATTGGTACAAATGTATCCCAGAACATAACTATTGTAAAAGGAACCAAGCAAGGTTGCCCTTTATCTCCTCTTTTATTCATGTTAATTATGGAACCTTGGGCAAACTTAATAAGAGATAACAATAGTATACAAGGTTATAGATTAAACTTTAATGAAACATCAAAAATCCAAATGTTTGCTGATGATGTATTAATCAGTCTTAGTGGTACTAATCCCACCTTACAATAATTGTTCCAAACATGGATATATTTCAAAAAAGTTCTGGTCTTAATTTTAATAACAATAAAGTTCAAATTCTTCTAATTGGCTCAAAAAGTTATAATATACAAGATGAATATAACAAATATATACCTCAATCTCAACAAATACCATATTTAGGTATAACTGTAACAGCTAATATTAAAGCCATTTTACACCTAAATTATAGTAAAAGTATAACAACTATAGAGACTCTAATAAGTAAATGGAAGAAAATTCTATTCACAATGGATGAAAAACTTTCCATTATAAAGATTATCTTGCTTCCACAAATCGTATACATAAGCAATCTATTTATATTCCCCCACAAGTTCTTTTATTAAAAAATTTGGCACACTGATTAAAAAAATTTTGTGGCATCCAACAAAGCCTAGAATTGCATTATCCCATCATATGTATAGTTGGGGAAAATACAGGTATATCTTTACCAAATCTAGAAATGTATTCAATTTCATTAGTAATTAAAACAATTATCTTAAAGATGGAGAATTTTTAGCAAAGTGGAAAGAAATTATATTGTTTCCCAAAATACCAAAAATAAAGGTAATATCCATATATCAAACCTAGTAAATAATTCATGTATATGGAATTTAAGAGATTATTTTCCAATTATTCCACTCAAATGTTTAAATCTACTTATGTAACTTTAATTCTAAAGGCCTTTCAAAACTATGTATTTAGGTTTGGAATCTTTGATAATTGGTTGTTTCTCATCTTCAATATTGCCTATATACAAGGGATAATTTTCTCTACGGACTATTCTAAAATGTTACTATTTAAGCAAAAACAATTAATGTTTTGGCATCAAATGATAAATAAAAATGAGGCCAGATCTATTAATGCTATTGAAGATGAATATAGTCTTAACACTTTACTTTGATTAGATCTGCAAGAATTTAGAAAATATATTCTAGATAAACTAGTTTTAATTCCCTCAAGTGCTAAGAATTCAATACCCAAATGTATTCAATATTTGATTTTATATGCTCATAACAATTTAACAGTTAAAAATAGTATATCATGTATTTACAGAGCAATTAAACACAATCTAGATGTATATTAAGACAGCTATTAGAATTAATTTTTTGTAATCAATAATTTTATTCCCTCAGAAAAAGACAATTAATTTTTTCAGTCAGCCAGTAAAACCACTTCTTCTCTTAAATGTAGAATCTTCACATGGATATTTTTACATAAATCCTTTCTCACTCCACAGAAAATGAGTAAGATAACTAAACAAGATATTGTTTGCTGGAGATGTATTACAGAAACACACGCTGATTGGAACCATATATTTTATGACTGTGAATTATTAAAGAAATTTTGGGAAGAAGTTAACTT
Source organism: Protopterus annectens (assembly GCF_019279795.1). Taxonomy (NCBI): domain Eukaryota; kingdom Metazoa; phylum Chordata; order Ceratodontiformes; family Protopteridae; genus Protopterus; species Protopterus annectens. Next base: position 62,807,395 of record NC_056743.1, on the reverse strand, counting down.
TTTTACAGGCAATTTTTACAGACAATTTTGTGCTTACCAAACCACTTGTATACTCAACACACCTGTTCCAGATGGTATAAATAAAAGCAAATATTCTTTGCTCTGGTCTATATTGTCCATTGCCAAGAAAACAATTACAAAAAACTGGAAGTCCTCATCTGTTCCCTCGTCTAAATAATTTAAAGGTCTTTTTTTGGAAATATCTAAGTTAAACATGTTGACTATTAAACTAAATCTATGAGGAATACAAATTTGTATTACAAATGAGAAAATATACATGAACTTTTAGTTAAAGAACTGGATAAATGATTAATGCAGTAATCTTTCTTTTTTATTCTTTTCCCCTTACCTTTATTTATTTATTTTTTTTTGCAAAAATATTAACTTAACTGATCTTGTTGTTTGATATATAGTGATCATTGTATATAGTTTTTTTGTTATTATAGTTATTGTATTAATTTTTTCTCTTTTTAAATATTGTACTTTTAAAAAAAATGTTCAATCTTTTTCAAAATATTTGTTCATTACAATAATGTTTTCATTAAAGATGTTTAAAAAAAGAAATATGTTGAAGCAATTAAATTATATGCCAGGAGAATGGTTATGAGAAGGATATGGTTAACAATTATCAGAAATGAAAACAAAATGAGCAACCATGGAAATATGATACAACCGCAACACTGGAGATGAAAAAAAAAGATAAACAATTAATGATTTAATAATCCAACACATTAAAAAATTGTTACTCGTAGCACTCTCTCTTTAAACAGCAAACAATCTGACCAATATGCACTTTCATCCATTAAAATAATGATCATCATCATCATCATCCCCCCTTTTCCCATTTTTCTACATGTGGTCAGGGTGTTATTTTAACTGTTGCCATCTCTCTCAACTCAATGCTATGTTCCTGCTTTCTTAGACACTTTTGCCTGACTGTCACAGATGATCTCTCACACAATCCATCCAACTCTTTGCTGGATGCCCTCATTTCCTCTTAACTTCTTCCTCTCTTTCCCAAATCTTCTTCACCAATTGTCTTCTGGTTTTCTGTACATGTGCCTGAAGCACCATAATCTATTCTCTTTGATCTTTTCTACAATTGGAGCTACTTTGGCATCTGTTCTTATGTGCTCATTTCTTTGTTTGCCCCACAGTGTGTAAGCTACCATCCATCTCAGGCATTTAATTTCCATCACCTCTAGCTTACTCATCTGCTATGTCTTTACTGCACAGGTTTCTGTACCATACAGTAGTACTGGTCACTACATTGTTTTGTACACCTTACTTTTCAGTTCCTTTGGCATTTTTCTGTCATAGACTATACCTGACTCTCTATGCCAAATGGCTGCAGCCTGTCTAATTCTAGCTTTGACCTCTTCATTTAAACGTCCCTTCTCCTTAACCACTCCTCCCAGGTACTTGAAGCCATTAACCTGTTCCACCATCTTCCCTTCTATCTCAGTTCTCAGTTTCTTCTGATTTCCTTAATTTGCTGCCATTAGCAGTGTCTTATCTGTACTTAGTTTTATCCCATGTGCCTTGAATTTTACATTCCATTCTTCTATCTTTTGTTGAAGTTCTTGCTCATAGTCTGCCTGTAATGCCACATTGTCTGCATGCAGCAACTTTGTTGATCTGTCCCCTCTCTGAACTGTTTGCTAATGTAGTCCATCACCTGTATGAATAGTAGTGGACCCAGAGCTGAAACCTGATGTACATCTACCCCTCCTGCGAACCCCTCTGTGAGAGCAAACACTGTTCGTACTTGAGTCACTGAGTCCTTGTACATAGCCTTCACTAATTCTACCAATGTTTCTGAGACTTCAAACCACAACAGTACTGCCCAAATCAGCTTTCTTGGTACATTGTCATATGATTTAAGTCATGGAATAGTCAACTGGAAAATTTCCTCTCTAGAATCTTCTCAACTATCTGTCTCACTGCAAACATTGGATCAGTTGTGCTGCATCCTTATCTGAATCCAAACTGTTCATCTCTCATCTTACTTTCTACTACTCTATGCATTCATTTATCAGTTACCCTCTCCAGAACTTTCATGCAATGTGACAGGAGTTTCATATCACTGTACTGCCCATGGTAGTGGAAGCCTCCTTTGTTCTTTTACACTGGTATGAGTATACTTATTCTGCGTTCATCTGGGATATGCCTTTCTCTCCACACTGCTATGAATACCCTCAGGAGCTATTTCTTCCCCATCTTACCCAGCAACTTTATGATATCTGCTGTGACCTCATCTGATCCTGCTGCTTTCCCCGACTTCATTTTCCTTAGTGCTAGTCTTACTTCTTCAAGGGTGGACTCCTCTTCTTCTCACATTGTAAGCTGGGTCTGGACAGTACAGCATGTTTGGGTTTTCTTCATTTAGAAGCTGTTGGAGGTACTCCTTCCATCTGCCTTTGATGTCCTATGGGCTGCTGAGCAGGTTCCAGCTAGCATCCCTTATGAAAGGTCTGTCATTCTGTTTTTGCCTTGCAACATAATATAGTTTCTTTGTACCGCTTACTGGATCACTTTCCAGAAGCTGGTAAAGTGCCTCCAGTGCCCTATTCTTTGGTATTACATCTTCATCCTTAGCCAATCAGTATTTCTTCCTAGCTTGGATGGATTTTCTATCTCCCACTTTTTCCTGTATTCCTTCTTTCTTTTGATGACTTCCTGGACTTCTGCATTCCACCACCAGCTTTCCTTATGTGCCTTATTTCTATACTGGACTTGACCACATATCTGTTCTGTAGTCCTCACACATGCTGTTTTGAGGTGCTGCTATTCTTCTTCAACTACACCCATTTCCTCCTATTCTTGGGGTGCTAGAGCCCTGAGTAACTCTTTGAACTCTTGTACTTTCTAGCCAGTCAACTTCCAGGTCTTCAGCCTGGTCTCTGTTGACCTTAGAACCTTCATTGACCACTGCTTGCAGCTGATTTTGGCAACCAGTGGTTTACGCTGTGGGCCAACTTTTTCACTGGGGATGACTTTGCTATCATGTTTTCTACCCCAGTGCCTTTTCCTTACTAGGAGGAAGTCTACCTGAGTTGCATGTTGGCCACTCTTGTATGTGATCTCTTTTTCTGAACCATGTGTTGGCTACTATCAAGAGATTTTCCAGAGATAAGTCTAGAATGACCTCTCCTTTATCACTGATGCCCTACCAGGGTCTATATTAGAACATCAAAGTTTCAAAACTTCGAATGTTCTAATATCGACCCCTATTCAGCGAAAGCTGAAAACATCGAACATACAGAAGAGCGAATTTCTTTCCTAGGGAAAAAATTTGCTGTTCCAAAACACATACACACAACACAAGCACACCAAACAAACAGCAATCCACACAAATACACCTAAAATATTACACCTAACCCTACACTAAACTATACACACACCACTAACTATCCATTTACCTTAACCCAAACCCTAACCCTCACATCCACACAATTGCACACATACCTAACCCGTGCCCTAACCCTAACTCACCTAACCCGCCCTAACCCTAACTCACCTAACCCGCACTAACTCACATGTCCACACAATCACACACATACCTAACCCTAACTAACCTAACCCGCACTCAGTTGCACACTTACCTGAACCCGACCCGTAACTTTCCACCACAGCGCTGAAAATACAGAGGCAACAGAAACGGATAACCAAATTCTTTCTCTAGGAAAAAATTTGGTTTTCTGTTGTTTTGATATATTCAGCTTTTGCTGAATAGGGGTCGATAATAGAACATTCAAAGTTTTGAAACTTTGATGTTCTAATATAGACCCGCCCTACTACCCAAGCCCATTCTGGCAACAGTAGTTAACATGACCAAATCACCTAGATCCATATTTTACACTGAGTGGCTAGCTCTACTACATCTTAAGATATACTCAGAGTTATTTATATTGCTAATTATATAATTCAGAGTATGGTTTCATATTTCTGTAATGTCACGGAAAAACATGCACTCAGAGAAGAATTTCTTAATGTCACATAGGTTCATAGGTTGGTACTGGGCTATCTGCCCGAAGACATATATTAGCCCAGCCACGTTGTGTGGTATTCACCACCTCTTTAGTAGTTCCCTAGACCCTTGTACTAGCAGCTAGTACCCTTGGCCCCTATCTAGTAGTGCTGTTGGTGTGATCCCTGGTGTGAACTTTCTGTTACCCATCCACTCATCAAGGTTCCTCTTGAAGAGTGATAGTGAGGGGCTCTGCCTTATGTAGATCGTGACCCTGTTGCATAGTAAGGGAAGTCTCTGTGAAGGGAATCTATCCCTCCAGCATGTTCTATTCATTGTTGTGTTGAGGTTTATATCCCTAGAGCTTGTAGCTTGAGTAGATTTGGTTTTGCTAAGATGGAGCATGTTCAACAATTCTGGGTTGGTCATGGCTCTGTACGTTAGACAGAGATCGCCTCTGAGAAAGCGGTATGCAACAGAGAACAGTCTTAGCTTTTTCAATCGTGCTTTATAGGGCAACTGTTTGAGGCCAGTAATCCTCTTGGTTAGGTACCTTTGTGGTCTCTCCAGCTGCTGGAGATGTCTAGCCAGGTACATTCCAATTGGTGCATTGTACTCAATAATGGGTCTGATGAGGGAAGAGTAGAGGGACACCATTACATCCTTAGATCTTGATGCAAAGCCTTTCATGATCAGATGGGTCACATAGAAGGATTTTCTAACCACTTTGGCAACATGGTTATCAAAGGAAAGCTGACTATCTACTTGGGTCCCTAGATCCCTTATTTCTACTTCAGATTTCAGGTGATTACCTCCTATGTTGTAGTTTGCGGGTACTCTGTTTTTTTCCAAAGGGGATTACTACACATTTTTTTTTGCATTTAGCTTGAGACCATGGCTTTGACACCATGCATCAGTCTCATTTAGGCCCTTCTGGAGGATCTCCATGTCAGCCGGAGACTCTATTATAGCACCCAGTTTGCAGTCGTCTGCAAACTTAGTCAGCCACAGCCCTTCCATGCTTGCCTGTACTCCTGAGAAGTATATGCCAAACAGGAGGGTCCCGAGGACAGAGCCCTGAGGCACACCACTTGTTACTGGTCTGGATTCGGACATAGATCCCACTACTCTTACTTTATGGGATCTGTCTGAGAGCCAGTTTGCGATCCATCTTGTGACATAAGGGTTTATGCCCAGGCTGGTGAGCTTATCAATAATACCTGAATGGGGAATTGTGTCAAATGCTTTAGCAAGGTCAAGGTAAGCCGTGTGTACCTCCTTTCCCTTATCTATAGTCTAAGTAACTGTCTCAAAGAAATTCACCAGGTTCAGGATGCATGATCTGCCCTTGACGAAGCCGAACTGTGTGGGGTCCAGCGACTTGAGGTTCCCAATCTCTCCATTTATGAGAAAAGCTCATGAAAGCTCATTTCTGGTTAACAAGAGAATTCCAGCAATATATGTCTAGTTCATAGGTTCATACTAGGCTATCTAGCTCAATGGATTTGGATTTTCTGAGGTGCAGCATGTCCATTAATGCTGTGTTTTTTGCTTTGGAGAGAGTGTTTTACCTGAGCATCTGAGATGTCAGGGCAAGCATCTGTTGGGATAGATATTTGCCCCTTTGGGGAGAGGGGGGAAAGTTTGCACTGAACTGTCAGCTAGGATGTTGGCAATGTCTGTGTGGGCCGTGTATTTTTGTCATTTTGGACTAATTCTGGCATATCTGGGGGGATTCAACTCCAGGTTCCTAACATAACTAAAGAAAAAGCCTATCCTCCTGTGCAGTGCAATTTTTCTCTTGTAAGCTGGCCTTTTGCGATTTAGTAGTTTTTTTTTTTTTTAATATACTGATCAGAGATGCCTTCCTTTTTGGGATTTTTGCTCTATCATGTAGTAGCTTCCTCCTTCTATTGTATAGTTTGTTTATGGCTGGGGTCAGACAGGACAGGACCTGCCTTTTTGGAGGATTGGGTCTGTTTTTTTTTGATTTTGATTGATCCATGCATTCCTGAAGGTGTTCATAGAAGATGCGCGTAAAGGATTCTGGGCTGGTCTGATTTTTTTTTCAGGCAGGGGGCTTTGATGATCACTTCAGTTTTTTTGAGGGCGTGATTTTTGCTTTAGAGAAGTTTTTCATTGTGGTTTTCTAGTTTGCACAGTTTCCAAGATATAACAATTTGGTTATGAAGGTTTAGCCAGAAAAAAAAGCCTGTGTAAAATCTGTGAATAATTATAAAATATTATAATATTTATGGCAAGACTGAATGCACTGACTATTATCAGTGCAAAGAATACCTATCATTGATAACATGACCATTTGTACAATTTTAATAGCTTTCATTGTTCTCAAAATATGTACATATATTTATCATATGCCTTTTAAGACTGCGGTGGTGGTGCTGCGGTAGCGTTGTCGCCTCACAGTAAGACGCTGTCCTTTTCGATTCTCAGCTAGAGCGTCTTCTGCGTGGAGACGTGTGAATGGGCATACCTTCGTTGAGGGTTGTGCGTCAGAGCTGGCAACTCGGTACGTAAAAATCAACTGCCAATCATTAGCGGACCGGAGTTCTGCTGTGGCGACCCCTAACCGGGAAAAGCCGAAAGACACAACAACATTGTATGCTTTTTAAGTTGATTTTGGAGAAAATGCTCTTGAATGTGAGGATGTGCATAGGCAGCTAGAGGTGTGTGACATTCTACACCTCATATGTGTTAATGATATAGGAAGTTAAATAGTGAGGCCTCAATATGTGATGTTATGTTAGGGTTGGGTTAGTACAACAGTTAAAGTGTTTACATGACAGACTCTAATTACAGGGTTTGATTCTCACCTTTGAAAGGGAAATTGGTTAGGCTTAGAATGGCCCACAAGGGCAGCTTTCCTTGTACTTGCCTATGAACTTTAAACGCAGCCAGTAAGCTGTTATGTAATGTGTATTTTGAATGAAATGTATTATTCTGTTGAAGTCTATGAAGTAACAATGAATGCAAATTTCATTTATTTATTGCTTTCTGCTGCAGGGCGCTGTTTATATTCACCACACTTTTTTTTTGTTTATTAACAATGCAAATAAATTATCCCAAAGCAGAAGCAGCTCTAAAGTTAGGGAATTCATGCAGAAGTAATCAGCAGAAAAAATATTTCCCCATCTAGCAGTGTAGTAGAGCTCATTGCATGAAGGTTTGAGGCATCATCGTCAAGGTATTTATTTCACACTCAAGAGGTACAGGGTTTGAATCTCACAGAGGGGAAAACTGGTTGGGCTTAAAATGGTCCACAAGGACAGCTAGCTTAGTACTTACCTATGAACCTGTAAGAGTTTTGGCCTGGAAAGTTTAAGATGTTGGATGTTTTTAATGTCTCTGACCAACAATCCAGGTGCCATATCTTGATCCCACTCTATTAGGTTTTCCTCATCTAGACCAAGTAAAATAGCACAAATGGTGCTTGCCTTCAGTTGTCCAAAACATAGTAGATTGTAAGTGCTTCACCAGTCAGCAACTGCTGGGGTAGTAAGTGATTGTTGTGTTATCATTAAATAGGAACTAGCAGTCCGCTATAGCCTTGGTCTGGACTCTGCTTCTGCAGGTATTTCTCAGTTCTCTTCATGTTACTTGTAGCACTGACATTGCATACATGTATTATTGTTCCTCCTGTTTATCAGATATGCATATAGACTAATATATTATACTGATGGAATCATGGAAACCTAATTTAGTCTCATTTTTCTCAATAGGTAAATCAGGGAACTAGTCAAGTCTTTAAAAGCTAAATATGAGAGTAAAATACCTTCCCAAGCAAAGGATAATCACAAAGTATTTTGTAGTTATGTCTGAAATCTTAAGGGAGATGCTCTCCAATGTTTTGAGTTGGCTGTAGATAGCTTTACCTATACTCAGCCAGAAGAAATAGCAAATCTGCTGGCCAATAATTTCATCTCAAATTTCACCCTCATCACCTCTAGTCAATCCCCATGAAATACTCCCCACCTTTCCTTTGTCTGTTATCTCAAAAGAACAGGTCATTACTGCACTCTTGAAAGCTAGAGATGAGGCATAAATGGGCCCTGACAGAATCCCAGGGTGCCAATTAAATAGCTTAAAACATTATCTAACAGACTCACTTGGATCTCTGTTTAACAACAGTATCCACACAGACTGTGTCCCAGTAGAGTGGAGGACAGCAACAATCATCCCTCTGCACAAGGGAGGATCATCAACACACCCAGGAAACTACTGAAACATAAGTCTGACTAGTGTCATATGTGAGGCTCTGGAAAGGATAATCATGGACCTCATTAACAAAGACATATGAAACCTTCAGACACTAGACCTAACTAAGTTCGACTTTGTCATGGTGGACTTCTTTGAGAAGGTTACCAAGGCCATGGATGAGGGTAAGTTAGTGAATACTGCCTACCTTGACCTGGCCAAGGCATTTGACAATACTCCACTCAGTTATTATACATAAACTCAAAAAACTGGGAATAAACCTCTAAGTCACCAAATAGATACCCAAATGGCTCATGAAGGGGACACATGCTATTAAAGTGAGGGAATCCACACCTAACAAGAGGTAGTCACCAGTGGAGTATCACAGGACTCGGTGCTGGGCTCCCTCCTGTTTGGGATATATTTTCAGATGTACATGACCTTTGGCTGACCATGTTTGCTGATTACTACAAGTTGGGGGCAATCACTGACTTCCCAAACAAGTTGATATCCTACAGAAAGGACTGATGTAGACTAATGAATGCTGTCAGAGCCATAACCTCCAACTAAATGTAGAGAAGTACGTAATAATACCCTTTGTAAACTCAAATTCCCCTGTAAATTACAAGAGTGAAAGCACCCCACTAAGAGTGGACCCAGAGTTGACAGATCTGGATATTTAGATGAATAGTAATCTGAACTTTGAACAACAGGTGTCCACAGTGGTGAGGAAATCCTTCTATGTGGCACAGCTTATAAGTAAGGCCATAGCATCCAGATCTAAAGATGTCATAGTACTGTTGTACTCAGCCCTCATCCAACTAATAATCTAATACAACTCACACTTTGGCGTGTACTGCACCAGGTACCTGCAACAGTTGGAGCATCCACAGAGGTTTATCACCAAAAAATACAGGGTATAACCAACATGTCATGTGAGGATTGATTAAAAGCCCTATCATTGTATTCAGTTTCCTATCGATTACTGAGGGGTGATCTGTGCCTGACCTAGAAGGTAGTTTCTGACCAAGCCCTGATGAAAATGTTGCATATTCACAAAACTAACTGGACAAGGGTTTCCTGCTCCAAGGATCTAAATTTGATGTGTGACATAAACAGATTATGCTGGAGACACAGATATGTATCCCAGAAATTGCCCCTCCTCTGAAATAGGTTTCCTAGTCACATGAAACAGACCATCTTAAAACTCAATCTGGATCAATGGATGGGAAATAACAAATTCACTCCTGGACAGAGGCAAACTGTATAAATTGTCACCCCCCATACTGAGTCTTGTTATCTTTTCTTAAGGGATAGAAAATTGGGTAAAACTGGCTAGGCATGTAAGGGCCCTTGAGACATTAGCTTAGTAATCTCTTATGAACCTATAATGAATAATCTACAATGTCTATTGACCTATTTCACATATTTATTGGCATAATTTATCATGAAATGTCCTGCCATCTTGTCTGTGTGATCATGCATTTTCAATTTGTAATGCATACCTTAAGTGAATGGGTGTGCAATGGTGAGTTTAGAACTTGGTACAGTTACAGAGCCAGAATGAAATGCATGAGCTGATGATGTTTATTTAGTGCTCAAGGCTTTCAGGACTTAAACAGCTTTAGAAAGAGACAGAATGTATAAGAGATGAGTATCAGACCTATAAAACTTAATGTTTAAGAGTGTATGGAGCTGGACATAATTGCTAAAGTAGTCACAACCTGCACGAAGTCAGCCTATATACAAAATACTAGTCTGCAGGCCTGCCAGTTTTGAAAAAGCTATTAAAGACCTACCTGGATCCCAAAACCACAGAAGTCTACTAAACAGCTACCAAATCTTCTCAAATCCTTTTTTCCTAATAGTAGGAGACCATATCATAAGGTGTCATCTCTTTCGGTTATTTATATTTTGCAATGTGTAGTTTCATTGTTGACCTGTACTCTGTAATTTTCTTGTGGTATAATGTTTGTTTTTCATATTGTTGATGCTTTTCTCCCCAGGCCTCCACTGAAAACAGACCTGTGTCCAGTCGGACTTTCCCAGTAAACAACTGTTAAATAAATAAATAAAAATATAATGGTAACAATCAGCTGGCCTGTTCAGTTTCTTATAGGTCCATAGATTAGTACTAGGCTATTTGCCCTTGTGGGCCATTTTAAACCTAGCCAAGTACCCCATGTGAGAATAAAACCCTCCACCTTGTGGCTGCAAGGTAAACACCTTAACCATTCTGCCATCCTCCCACCCCCTAAAGTTAGATACAATTGCTTAGGTTCATAGATTAGTACTAGGCTAACTGTCCTTGTGAGTCATTTTAAGCTAGCCATTTATCCCCTGTGAGATTCGAACCCTGTACCTTGTGTTTGTAAGGCAAACACCTTAACTATTAGGCCACCCTCTCAACCCCTTATTATAATATTTCAAGTATTATTCTTCCTGTCTTCTGAAAATGGCTTTAGTTACACTTCACTTTTTGGAGCCCATTAACAAACTGATCGAATACTTTTAGAACACCCACATAATGAAAGTCGTCAAAGGCTTGGCTCTTCACATCCATGTTTTCTCAAACTGCCGACCTCAGTTATTGTTAGGTCTACTAACACACAGCTTCAACTTTACACTATAAACAGTTATTTCCCCTCCATCATTTCACTATGCATGTAGCATCAATCTTCTTAAAGTGACTTCACCTAATTCATATTGACACAGCAGACTGCTTGCCACCACTACTATTTTCAGAAAACTTTCTAACATTAACTACAAACATGTTTGCAAACACAATGAGGAATTCATCTTATTTTTGCAAATGCAACACAGATTTCAGAACCATTTCAATACTCAAGGATCATTGTAGAGAGTGTCATCCTTTATATTGACAACTATGAAGGAGGGCCTTCTAACAACTGCCACATTTAATGGCATGAAAAGGAGCCCTGAATGTTTCAATAATAGAATCATTTTCATTTAACTTGCATAAACATATCTTCTGAAAGATACTATTATATGTTTTAAAGACAACTTTACAGGTAGAACGTAAAGATGGATTCCAGGGAACCCATCTGTTCTGTGGAGCCCTGTTATAGACATGACTTACAGATAGTCAGTCTTCAGAGGGGTTGAAAAAGAGGGGAGTTCCACTGATAATTTGCTGGAAAAAGTATACATGGACCTGACTAATCATGAGATTGTAACCTCCTGCTTTGGGCAGTCTTGGATGTATTTAAACTTGAGGACTGTATTAGGCATTGTAAAATATAATGGACTGCCATAAGAAGGAAGTAGATGCACCAGGCTGTCTATTCATAAAATGCTGCTGTAGGGACAAATATAGACCTGTTCTCAAGGCTGTACTCAGATACGCATGAAATGTACACACAGGTGTCATGTTACACCCCCTTGGAAAGCATTTAAGTCTGTCTTTCCATCATACCTTGGTATACAGAGCCACATTTCATATTGGCACCTTATCCCATAATAAAAGGAATTGGTCTCACAACAGTCTTTAATACATGTCACCCTAATGCATATTTTTCACTTTTGCTTGCCTTGCATTATATTACATTACGCCCTTGCTCACTTCATACAGCCTGACTTTTGGTTCCAGTGTTGCTTTGCATCAAGGCTCGGTACAATAGTTGGCTGACTGGACTTGCAGTCTAGTACTGCAGTAAACCTCTGTACCACATCATGGTATCCAGCCCAACAGAGATCCAGTCACACCATATCTGACATTTAGCACCTTTCTATGCCACATCATTGCAAAGGTCCCAGAGATCCTTCCCTAGACTGATATTCCTCTTCAACCTCAAACTGAATACTAAATAAAAAAAAGTCTTCCCAAAATTGAAGACTAAAAAATACAGTTAAATACCACTGTCTGTGGTACATACATCAAGCTCTTTGCAACAGTTACCAATATGAAAGTGGCAATCAGATTTATCTTCTTCTCCTTCCGATCACTGCTGAGGTACCAGAAGGAATTTTATTAGGATCCAGCTGTTTTATATCTTCACAAGTGGCTCTCACAAAGCCTCCATAGTCAAACCTCAATCAGTAAGCAGATGCCCCAATGTTTATCTGTGTAGCTGCTAATAACACCAAACAATTACCCCAAGTGTCCTTGTCTACCTCTGAAGTACGGGCAGACAGTAACCACCTTCTACTAAATCCTAAAAAAAAACTGCTTCTCACTCATACACCAATCTAGACTTCAAAATCAGTTGCTAAACACATAGATCCTAAGAAGTAACTACACTAAGTTGCTAGGTGGCACTATAGAGCAAAATGTAAAATCTGACCTGCATATACAAGGAGTAGTTAAAAAGACATCAAAAATTTGGAACATTATACCGAATAAAACAGCACCTCACTGTACCAAGACTAGCCACTCAAAAAAACAACAAGGCTGGACAAGCCTTTTATTCCAGTCATATTCCCAAACTATGGAACTTACTATCTCTAACACCAATCAGTTTCAAAGGTCAGCTAAAAGACCATCTCAAGGACTCTTGGCCACACTCTTGCTCTTCATCAGCTAACTCTAAAACAAAACTGTCCCACTCTTTTACCACCACTTTCGCACACACACTCCTCTATGTCTCTCTCTTCAAAATACTTGGGCCTTAATAAACAGTAAAGACTTAATTAAATATAAAATGTTTGGGGTTGGGAGGGTGGCATAACAGTTAAGGTGTTTGCCTTACAAACACAAGGAGCATGGTTTAAGTCTCACAAGGGATAATTGGCTAGGCTTAAAATGGCTTGCAAGGGCAGTTAGCTGAGTACTAACCTATGGGCCTAAGTGTATATAGTGATGGTATCTTGTAAATACGGCCATATCTCTTCCTGACTGTACTATCCATAACTAACATTATTATTCCTACAACTTTCTACTTAGCACTCTAGCCCCTGAAGGCTACATTCCATAATGCAACATAAACATCTGCAACTTCTACTTCATACATGTATTTTATGTTTACTCACGCTTATCCATGTTTAAACTGTTCCACTAGAAATGCTAGTGTTTAATACGACACATTTCAACTTGATTTTGTGATTTTATTAGTATGTCAGTCCAGTATGCTAGTAGGTTCATAGGTTCATAGATAGGTACTAGGCTGCCGGCCCAAGTAAGCCTAACCAACAAGGTTCCCTGGCTTACGCAACCCAAGAAAGTTATTCTCCTGTGCCCCTGTCGAGTAGAGCCACCAAAGTGATCCCCAGGGTGTATTTCCTATTTCCCATCCACTTAGCAAGATTTTTCTTAAAGAGTGCTAATGAGGAACTTTGCTTGGCATAGATGGGTAGCTTGTTCCAGAGTATGGGAAGTCTCTGGGACAGGAATCTATCACTCCAGCATGTCCTGTTTATTGTGGTGGCAAGGTTTAGGTCCCTACAGCGTATGGCTTGGAGGGATTGGAATTTCTTTAGGTGTAGCATTTCCAACAGCTCTGGGTTTGAAATAGCTTTACATGTTAGGCAGAGATCACCTCAGAGTAGGCGATATTCTACAGAGTAAAGCTGGAGTTCTTTGAGATGGTCAGTGTAGGGCATCAGTTCGAGGCCAGTAATCCTCTTTGTGAGGCACTTCTGTGGCCTTTCCAGCTGCTGCAGATGTCTTGTGAGGTACATTCCAATAGGGGCGTTGTACTTATAATGGGTCTAATGAGTGTCGAGTAGAGGGGAACAATGACCTCTTTTTTCCTAGATGAGAACCTTTGTGATGAGGTGTGCCATGTAGAAGGATTTCCTGACTACTGTGGCAATGTGATTATCAAAGGAGAGAGTACTGTCCACCTGGGTCCCCAAGTCTCTTATCACACATTCAGTGTTAAGTAGACTATGTGGTAGTTCATGGGTACAGAGTTTTTACCAAAGGGGATGACAATGCATTTTTTGACATTGAGCTTGAGGCCATGGCTCTGACACCAGGCATCTGTTTCAGTGAGGCCTTCTGTAGGATGTCCACATCATTTGGGGACTCAGCTATGGCTCCTAGTTTGCAGTCATCTTCTATGTTAGCCTATACTTCAGAGAAGTAGATATCAAACAGGAGAGGTCCCAGGACTGAACCCTGTGGTACTCCACTTGTCACTAGTCTGAAGTAGGATTTAGATTCTGCAACTTTTACAGTGTGGGTTCTGTCAGTGAGCCAATTGGCAACCCATCTTATGACGTAGGGATTTGTATCTAGTTTAGTGAGTTTAGCTATAATTCCAGAATGGGGGATGGTGTCAAAAGCCTTGGTGATGTCAAGATAGGCTGTGTGAACCGCCTAACCCTCGTCTACATCTTTGGTGACTACCTCAAAGAAGTTGATCAGGTTCAGAAAGCATGATCTACCTTTCACAAACCCTAACTGGGTGGGGTGCAGAGTTTGGAGGTTACCAATGTCTTTGTTTATGAGTTCCATGGCCTTACAGACCAGGCTCATCAGGCTAATAGGGCGATAGTTCCCAGGATCAGTTGTGGCTCCCCCTTTGTGGAGTGGTTTAACTGTTGCTATGCACCATTCAGTGGGCACAAAGCCTGATGTGAGACTATGATTGAACATGGTGCTTAGGTGGGGAGCCAGTTTGTTCTGAAGTCCATGTAAAATGCAGCCTGGGATGTTGTCCAGTCCCATGGATGCTGTGTTTTTGGCTTTAGAGTGTGCAGCTTTTACCTGCATAACTGTGATTACAGGGATTCTGCATTCTTCCTGTATAGATATGGGCCCTTTAGGCGGGTGAGAGGGAGGTAAAGTTAGCAATGAACCTATCTGCCAGGACGTTGGCAATATCAGTTGGTTCTGTAATTTTCATGGCATTGTGCTGTACCTCAGAGCAGATCTGGGTGTTGCCACTGAGATTCTTGACATAGCTATAGAATGCTTTGTGATTGTCCCTAGAACCAGTGGTGGTTTTATTTTCATAGCTAGCTTTGGAAGATCTTATAAGGGATCTCAGCTTCTTACTGAGGTTGACCAGAGAACTCCTCCACTCATGGGATTTTATTATCTTTTGCAACAGTTTCTTCCTTCTGTTGTAGAGTTTGTTTATGGAAGGTGACCACCAGATTGGCTTCCTTTTTTTGGAGGATAGCATCTTGTTTCAGTTTGGGATAGCATGATCCATGCACTCATATACGTGCTTATAGAGTGCATCTGTGTAGAATTTAGCAGTCGTAACTGTATTGTCCATCTGCATGGTTGTCATGACGTTTTCCAGTTCTGTCTTAAGAAGCATGAAGTTGGCTTTGGAGAAATTTTTTACCATGATTTCCTTAATGTGGGGTGGGGGCGGGATGTGGATATCTAGGTTGATTAGCTTATGGTCGGATCTGACCAACGAGGAGTTGACTTCAGGAGTGGAAGACCGGTCATTCATGTTGGTAATGACTATGTCTAGGATATTGTTGCCCCTGGTGGGGGTGTGGATAAGTTGATCCATGGCATTGGAATTTATGAATTCCAGAAAGCATTGAGTGAAGGAGTTGGTAAATAAGTAGTTTTCCCATTTAATGGTGGGGTAGTTGAAATCGCCCTTTATTAGGGTGTTTGCTTGAACCCTAATATTTTCCAGTATATCAAGAAAAGAGGGGTGGGAATCCTGGGACATGGCAGGAGATCTGTAGCAAGCTACAATTTGGATTGCAGTTTTGCCCAGAGTTAGTTGCACTTGGATAGCTTCAGATGCATTATGCTGAGCAGCTAGCCTGGAGGTGTGGATATTCTTAATGAATATGGACACACCTCTGTCTTTGGTGTTCCGGTCCAGGTTAGGTGACTGACAAGTGTGGTATGAGTTATAGCATGGTAATGCAGCGGTGGTTTTTGGAATCTTGAACCAGGTCTCAGTCATTGCACAGATATTGATGTTCTCCATTTTAAGGAGTGCTTCGAGGGAGTGCATTTTGAGGTTTAGACTTCTAGCATTGAGAAGCATTACCCTCAGTTTTTGCTTGTCTGTTTCTGTTATGGTGGTGAATTTGTCATTTGAACCTTGCCTAAAAAAGGCGCTACAGGAGCAGCAAGACCCTTAGCCAGTATCTGGAATCCCAGGGGTGACAGGTGCAGGCAATCTCTGGCAAAGCATCGTGGTCTATCGACCATGTCATCCCAGGCAGACAGATACTGAATCCACTTAGAATGACACAAGAAGCTTAGCCTATTGTTGAAGTCAATAATTTTGTCCTTGTACTGCGGTATCATTCTGGGCATTGGCAGGATGCTACTCAGGGCTAGGGTCATACCTGCCTGGGCTACAAGATCAGAGATCTCTTCCATGTCTCTTCGTGTAGTCCAGGGAGGTATGTCTCCAGTCATTCACACCAACATGGACAATGACAGAGTCATATTTGCACTTGTGGAGTGACCTTAGTGCATGGGTTATGTGGCAGATCCTGACACCCGACAGGCAGCTGACAGTAACTTTCTCCTTGTTTAGCCTGGTGAGTGGGACATCAGTGTGCCTGACTATAGAGACAACTATGACTAGTGTGTTGAGTACGTTGTTTTGCCTTATGGGCTGTGGTTGAGTGGCACACTGAGTCTGTGGGCTATGTGTCATTTGCGTTTTGTTGGGGGGGGTGGAGGTTGCTTGCGTTTCTGCTTTGGAGGTCTCTGTTGCTTGAGCAGGTTATTATTGAGAGCCTCTGCAAATATTTTTGTGTTTCTATGTGTGGTATTTGGTGGTGTAGGTTTAGTGGGGCTATGTGATGAGTGTGGTGTGGTGCAAGTGTCTGCCTTCTCCTCTTGACTTTCAAGTTCAGTCTTGGTTGGAGAGAGCTTTACCTCCAGTTTGGCTATATAAGTGCATCTCTCACAGGTTGTGGTGTTGGGTGGTAGGAGGAGAGGGTTGTCTGTGTACATGAGGCAATTGCTACATTGCCTCAAGATGCCCAGATTCAGCAGGTAGACAGGAGGGAACACTGGGAGCTGACCCTTGGACATGCCTGAATAAAAAACGACTTTCCTCTAGACAAGTGAGGAAAGTGAGTATAAGAGCTGTTTTTCTTTAAGCAAGTAAGGAAAGTAAGTACAAAAACTGTTTTCCTCTAGGTAAAGAGGAAAGTTGAGTGCTGTCATAATTTGTAGCTTATTTAGTGCTAACAACAAGTTCTGATCAAGTGCTGAGCATGAATAAGCAAATTCAAGTGCTAAAACTAAGAATCTGTACCTGGATCCTGTGGTAGGTAGGCTACCTAGTGCTTATCACTCCCACTGATAAGCTAGAAAGAAGGCTTCTCTCCAACACAGAAAAGCTTGGGGGCTCAGAAGCTTACAAACAGTCCTGGATATCGCAAATCTGTATCCGGACTAGACTAGTTACAGGAAAGATGGGAAACTAGCACAAATGTGGACTTTTAAACCAGTAAATTGAAAGAGATGGAAAAACTGCCAAACGGTCAATAAACTACAATTTCTGGGCCAGAAACCACTCTTGTGGTAGATGGGCTACCTAATGCTTACCACTCCCACTGATAAGCTAGAAGACTTCCATCCAACACAAAAAGGCTTGGGGGACTCAGAAGCTTACAAACAGTCCTGGATACAGCAAATCTCTATCTGTGTAGCTGCTAATAACACCAATTATCCCAAGTGTCTTTGTCTACCTCTGAAGTACGGGCAGACAGTAACCACCTTCTACTAAATCCTAAAAAAACTGCTTCTCACTCATACACCAATCTAGACTTCAAAATCAGTTGCTAAACGCATAGATCCTAAGAAGTAACTACACTAAGTTGCTAGGTGGCACTATAGAGCAAAATGTAAAATCTGACCTGCATATACAAGGAGTAGTTAAAAAGACATAAAAAATTTGGAACATTATACCGAATAAAACAGCACCTCACTGTACCAAGACTAGCCACTCAAAAAAACAACAAGGCTGGACAAGCCTTTTATTCCATTCATATTCCCAAACTATGGAACTTACTACCTCTAACACCAATCAGTTTCAAAGGTCAGCTAAAAGATCATCTCAAGGACTCTTGGCCACACTCTTGCTCTTCATCAGCTAACTCTAAAACAAAACTATCCCATTCTGTCACCACCACTTTCGCACACACACTCCTCTCTGTCTCTATCTTCAAAATACTTGGGCCTTAATAAACAGTAAAGACTTAATTAAATATAAAATGTTTGGGGTTGGGAGGGTGGCATAATGGTTAAAGTATTTGCCTTACAAACACAAGGTGCAGGGTTTAAGTCTCACAAGGGATAATTGGCTAGGCTTAAAATAGCTCACAAGGGCAGTTAACTTAGTAATAACCTATGGACCTAAGTGTATATAGTGACGGTATCTTGTAAATACTGCCATATCTCTTCCTGACAGTACTGTCCATAACTAACATTATTATTCCTACAACTTTCTACTTAGCACTCTAGCTCCTGAAGGCTACATTCCATAATGCAACATAAACAACATCTGCAACTTCCACTTCATACATGTATTTTATGTTTACTCACGCTTATCCATGTTTAAACTGTTCCACTAGAAATACTAGTGTTTAATACGACATATTTCAACTTGATTTTGTGATTTTATTAGTATGTCAGTCCAGTATGCTAATAGGTTCATAGGTTCATAGATAGGTAATAGGCTGTCGGCCCAAGTAAGCCTAACCAACAAGGTTCCCTGGCTTACGCAACCCAAGAAAGTTATTTTCCTGTGCCTCTGTCGAGTAGAGCCACCAAAGTGATCCCTAGGGTGTATTTCCTATTTCCCATCCACTTAGCAAGATTTTTCTTGAAGAGTGCTAATGAGGAACTTTGCTTGGCATAGATGGGTAGCTTGTTTCAGAGTATGGGAAGTCTCTGGGACAGGAATCTATCACTCCAGCATGTCCTGTTTATTGTGGTGACAAGGTTTAGGTCCCTACAGCGTGTGGCTTAGAGGGATTGGGATTTCTTTAGGTGAAGCATGTCCAACAGCTCTGGGTTTGACATAACTTTATATGTTAGGCAGAGATCACCTCAGAATAGGCGATATGCTACAGAGTAAAGCTGGAGTTCTTTGAGATGGTCAGTGTAGGGCATCTGTTTGAGGCCAGTAATCCTCTTTGTGAGGCACTTCTGTGGCCTCTCCAGCTGCTGCAGATGTCTTGTGAGGTACATTCCAATAGGGGCATTGTACTTATAATGGGTCTAATGAGTGTCAAGTAGAGGGGAACAATGACCTCTTTTTTCCTAGATGAGAACCTTTGTGATGAGGTGTGCCACGTAGAAGGATTTCCTGACTACTGTGGCAATGTGATTATCAAAGGAGAGACTACTGTCCACCTGGGTCCCCAGGTCTCTTATCACACATTCAGTGTTAAGTAGACTGCCGCCTATGTGGTAGTTCATGGGTACAGAGTTTTTACGAAAGGGGATGACAATGCATTTTTTGGCATTGAGCTTGAGGCCATGGCTCTTACACCAGGCATCTGTCTCAGTGAGGCCTTCTGTAGGATGTCCACATCATTTGGGGACTCAGCTATGGCTCCTAGTTTGCAGTAATCTGCGAACTTCATTAGCCAAAGGCCTTCTGTGTTAGCCTATACTTCAGAGAAGTAGATATCAAACAGGAGAGGTCCCAGGACTGAACCCTGTGGTACTCCACTTGTCACTAGTCTGAAGTAGGATTTAGATTCTGCAACTTTTACAGTGTGGGTTCTGTCAGTAAGCCAATTGGCAACCCATCTTGTGACGTAGGGATTTGTATCTAGTTTAGTGAGTTTAGCTATAATTCCAGAATGGGGGATGGTGTCAAAAGCCTTGGCGAGGTCAAGATAGGCTGTGTGAACCACCTAACCCTCGTCTACATCTTTGGTGACTACCTCAAAGAAGTGGATCAGGTTCAGGAAGCATGATCTGCCTTTCACTAACCCTAATTGGGTGGGGTGCAGAGTTTGGAGGTTACCAATGTCTTTGTTTATGAGTTCCATGGCCTTACAGACCAGGTTCATCAGGCTAATAGGGTGATAGTTCCCAGGATCAGTTGTGGTTCCCCCTTTGTGGAGTGGTTTAACTGTTGCTGTGCACCATTCAGTGGGCACAAAGCCTGATGTGAGACTATGATTGAACATGGTGCTTAGGTGGGGAGCCAGTTTGTTCTGAAGTCCATGTAAAATGCAGCCTGGGATGTTGTCTGGTCCCATGGATGCTGTGTTTTTGGCTTTAGAGAGTGCAGCTTTTACCTGCATAGTTGTGATTACAGGGACTCTGCATTTTTCCTGTATAGATATGGGCCTTTTAGGCGGGTGAGAGGGAGGTAAAGGTAGCACTGAACCTATCTGCCGGGACACTGGCAATATCAGTTGGTTCTGTAATTTTCAAGGCGTTGTGCTGTACCTCAGAGCAGATCTGGGTGTTGCCACTGAGATTCCTGACATAGCTATAGAATGCTTTGTGGTTGTCCCTAGAACCAGTGGTGGTTTTATTTTCATAGATCGCTTTGGAGGATCTTATAATGGATCTCAGCTTCTTACTGAGGTTGACCAGGGAACTCCTCCACTCATGGGATTTTACTCTCTTTTGCAACAGTTTCTTCCTTCTGTTGTAGAGTTTGTTTATGGAAGGTGACCACCAGATTGGCTTCCTTTTTTTGGAGGATAGCGTCTTGTTTCAGTTTGGGATAGCATGATCCATGCACTCATATACATGCTTATAGAGTGCATCTGTGTAGAATTTAGCAGTAGTAACTGTATTGTCCGCCTGCATGGGTTTCATGACGTTTGCCACTTCTGTCTTAAGAAGCATGAAGTTGGCTTTGGAGAAATTTTTTACCATGATTTTCTTAATGCAGGGTGGGGGCGGGATGTGGATATCTAGGTTGATTAGCTTATGGTCGGATCCGACCAACGAGGAGTTGACTTCAGGAGTGGAAATCCGGTCACTCATGTTGGTAATGACTAGGTCTAGGATATTGTTGCCCCTGGTGGGGGTGTGGATAAGTTGATCCAGGGCATTGGAATTCATGAATTCCAGAAAGCATTGAGTGAAGGAGTTGGTAGATAAGTAGTTTTCCTATTTAATGGTGTGGTAGTTGAAATCGCCCTTTATTAGGGTGTTTGCTTGAACCCTAATATTTTCCAGTATATCAAGAAAAGAGGGTGGGAATCCTGGGGCATGTCGGGAGATCTGTAGCAAGCTACAATTTGGATTGCAGTTTTGCCCAGAGTTAGTTGCACTTGGATAGCTTCAGATGCATTATGCTGAGCAACTAGCCTGGAGGTGTGGATATTCTTAATGAATATGGACACACCTCTGTCTTTGGTGTTCCGGTCCAGGTTAGGTGGCTGACAAGTGTGGTATGAGTTATAGCATGGTAATGCAGCGGTGCTCTTTGGAGCCTTGAACCAGGTCTCAGTCACTGCACAGATATTGATGTTCTCCATTTTAAGGAGTGCCTCGATGGAGTACATTTTGAGGTTTAGACTTCTAGTATTGAGAAGCATTACCCTCAGTTTTTGATTGCCTGTTCCTGCTATGGTGGTGAATTTGTCAATTGTACCTTGCCTAAAAAAGGCGCTATAGGAGCAGCAAGATCCTTAGCCAGTATCTGGAATCCCAGGGGTGACAGGTGCAGGCAATCTCTGGCAAAGCATTGTGGTCTATCAACCATGTCGTCCCAGGCAGACAGATACTGGATCCACTTAGAATGACAACAGAAGCTTAGCCTATTATTGAAGTCAATCATTTTGTGCTTGTACTGCGGCATCATACTGAAAACTCAAAATACTGAATCTCATAATATCTAAAAAAAAATACAGAACACCAACACTTACTATACTCCAGCACAAATGCATACAGAAACAAATGACTAACCATATTAGTCTACTCCAACTATAAGCAGGGGGGGCAAGCCCCCCTGCACCCCCCACACCCCCTGCTACTTAAATATGTCAGCTCTGAAATCACACTTCACTACACTAAGATGAGTTATGTTGTGTATAGCAAATTAAAAGGGAACATGACTAAGGTTACAACAGCCCGTCATGAAGCACGTAATGGTATGTTTGCCATTTTCCTCTGTGGAGTGCGATCTCAGAGTTGATATATTTAAGTAGCGGGGGCTGCAGGGGTGCTTGCCCCCTTCTTATAGTTGGAGAAGAGTAATATTCTTCTGTATGTAGTTGTGCTGGAATATAGTAAGTGTTGGTGTACTGTATTTTTTTGATATTATCAGATTCAGTATTTTGAGTTTTCAGTATTTTGAACTTTCGAGATTTTGGACTCAGTTTTTTGAATTTCGAGATTTTGAGCTTTCAAGATTTCAAAGTGGACCCCAGTACCATGCATGCTGTTTGTTGTCATAATGCATACATATATATGTTTTCGGTTAATATTTATGAAATGTTAGCATTTTTTTCTCTAGTGTCATAGTTGTTCTATGTTCTCAACAACTACAGTAAAGAAGTCCCAGAGGCAGAAGTTGCTTCAGATTAGCAGCGCTTTTTATCATTGTAAAAAAAAAATGTAGGACAATCAAAGAAATAAACTTTCTAGACCGGAAAAACAAACTAGCAAAAACCACCGCAAATTCAAAAGCCAAGAACTCGACTCAGGCCAGTCCAAAACGTAAATAACATGAAAAACAACAAATTTTATTAAGCCACTGTAAAGGCTTTTCGTTAGTACCTTGCACTAACTTCTTCAGACAAGCAAAACATTCACACCATTACAAGTGAGTTTAAATACCAGCATTGAAACACTTAACCACGCCCCTTGCTCAGGTTTGTGGTGGTTTTCGCTAGTAGGACAATCTAAAGTCAGCATCAACATAATAATTGAAAGCATATATTTTATACACTGAAAATCCAATAATCCGTCCACTCTCTCCTCATTCCAGCCTAATTAATAGCAAAAGCACACAGGCAAAAAAGAGCATAACCTGTGAGAGAACCATTGCAAGTACACATTTGTATTAAATGTTTTGGAACTGTCCACTTTATTTGTTCACCTACACTATACTTTATTTAAAATGGCTGCTTAAAATGATTAAAAGCTTATATGTAGATTCAACTCTGGAGTAGTGGGAAAGAAAAGTCTTTGCAGCAGTCCTGTACTCAGACTTAAACAAGAATTTTGCAGTTTCCAGTTATAACAGGAGCACCTCTGAGTTCAATCACAGGAACATTCATTTCATCATTGTCAATCTCATTTTTCCCTTTTTTACATGGAGTTGGGTGTCATGTCAAATGCACAGCACCTCTCTCTCTCTAAGATCATTTTCCTTCCTTCTTTGACAGTCATGTCTGTCTGAGTCAAATCTTCGCTATTTCCGTCCATCCATCTCTTGGCTTAATGTCCTGTTTCGCCTAAATCTGCTTAATCAAATCATTTTCTGCTTTACTGTACATGTGACCAAACAATATCATGCACCTTCCCAACCTAAAATTTTAAAGTGATCCAATAAGGTGTTTATTCATCTGTTTTGCACAGTGCTCCAAATGTGATAACTTATCAGAAAAAGGTGGCCATTAAACAATTCCCTACTTTTATTAGCTTAATACTCAAAGAGAACAAAAAAAATCTTGTTTTTTTGCCATCATTTTCAATATACAATGCAAAATACTATATGGTGCATATCAGGGTAAGACTTATATAGACCAGTCCTAATGAACATCAACTGTGGTGTGCAGTATCCTCTAGGCAGGAGAGCTCTGAACTCAGACTGAGCTAGGATGACCACGTGATGGTGGAAAAGTTGTCTCTGGGTGATCTGGTCATGCTGAATAATGATGACGCCAATAGGAGCGTGAGAATGACGGTGATAAATGGGTTGAGGACCCAGCCTACTGCAACCTAGGCCAGGGATCCATGCTAATGGCATGAGGGGTCTATGTGCCCCTATTGGCCAGTGAGTGACAGCAATAAAGTCCAACAGCCCTGGTTTGATAAGCTACGAGTCAGCCAGTTTCCAGCTGACCAGCTTGGGTTACCCAGGATAGCTCTGTTCAGTGAAAGCTGGATGTAAAACCTGCCAAACCTGAACTAAGGTTTGTTACATTCACTATAGGTTCATTGACAGGATGCAGCTTGGAAGTGGATGACAAGATGGTAAAGAGAAGGCTGGTCATCCTCTGTATCCAGGAGACAATACAGAAGGATGGTGCAGCAAAGCCACTTGGATTAGGAACCAGAGACTACTACTCGTCAGGAAGACAGACTAGAAATTATGTGGGAACAGTAGTAAGGATGAGTCCTCAGAAGACAATGAGGGATGTCATCAGAATTAATGATAGACTCATGGCAATCAGACTTCAGTGTAAGGAGTGGATACTATTTATAATTTCAACCAATGCTTCATGGTAGGTTTGTGATAGCAAGGAAAATACTGCATTCAGTCAGCAGTTGCAGAACCTACTAGATTAAGTAAGACAAATATGAGATAATGTTGATAATGGGGTACCTAAATGAATAATTCATGACACATCGAACAAGATAGGAAGACTGCTTGGGTCCACATGCGAGGGTCAACAGTAATAAAGGAGGAGAAGCTATTCTAGATTTATGTTTAACAAACAGCTTGATGTTCGCTAACACATGGTTCATCAAGAGACAGAGTCACAATATTACATACAAGAGTGACCCTTCTAATAATGAAAGGATGCTGGGGTAGAATCATTGATTGCAAAGAGATCCCTGGTGAAACAGTCGACCCACAGCATAAACCACTGGTTGCCAAAGTCAGCTAAAAGTAGTGGCCAGCGAAGGCTCTAAGGTCAAAGATGAGGCTAAAGACCTGAACGTTGACAGGGAGAATGCATAAAAGTTTAAGAAAATACTCAGGAATAGGAAGAAACAGGTGGAAATGAAGAGGAATGGCAGGTCCTCAAAACAGAGTATGTGAGGTCTGCAGAACAGGTATGCAGCCAAGCCAGATCTGGAAATAATGTACATAAGAAAGCTGTTGGTGAAATACAGATGTCCATGAAGTCATCAAAAGAAAGGAGTGCAGGAAAAAGTGGGAGATAGAAAAAACAGATTAGACAAAGAAGGATTACAGGCTGGCTAACAAACAGTCTAAGAGAGCAGTTGCAGTAGCAAAAAACAATGCATCAGAGGCACTATACCAGCATCTGGAAAGTGAATCAATAGTTGGCACAAAGAAGCTATCAGGTCAAAGGTCAAATACAGAAACATAAGAAAAGACAGTCATCAGACACCCGTCATAAGAAATGCCAGTAACAACCTGCTCACCAGTCCACAAGACATCAAAGGCAGATGGAAGGAGTAATTCCTGCAGCTATGGAATTAAGAAAAACCCATAGATGCTGTACTGCCCCAGACACAGCCCATGATGAGAGAAGAGGAGGAGATCACTCTAGAAGAAGAATGACCAATACTTAGGAAAATGAAGTCAGGGAAAGTAGAAAGCTCAGATATGATCAAGATGTTGGTTGAGTTAAGGGAGAAATGACTCCAGAGGGTATTCTTGGCAGTATGGGGAGAGGTGTGTATGCCAGGTGAGTGGACAGCAAGCATACTAGTGCTAGAATAAGAGAACAAAAGGGACATTAACAACTGTGAGCAGTATAGAGGTATGAAACTGTTAAAGTTCTGGAGACGGTGATTAATAAATGAATATGCGTAGTAGATAGTACGAAGGCAGATGAGCAGTTCGGATTCAGATCAGGATTCAGCACAACTGACTCAATGTTTGCAGTGAGACAGATAGTTGAGAAGAAGTTACAGATGAGGACAGAGTTCAGTTGGGCATTCCTAGCCTTGGAGAAAGCATATGATAAGGTTCCACAAAAGCTGATTTGGGCAGTCCTGCAATGGTTTGAAGTTTCAGAAGCATTGGTAGAATATGTGCAGACTATATGAAAGGACTCAATAACACAAGTATAACTAGTGTTCAGACTCAAAGATGTTCCCAGTGAGAGTGGGTTTGCATCAGGGTTCAGCTCTGAGCCCACTACTGTTCATACTGAAGATGGACTACATTACCAAACCAGTCAGTGAGGACAGGCTAACAAAGCTGCTGCTGCATGTAGATGATGTGGCATTATATACAGCCTCTGAACAATAACTTTTGCATATGACAGGGGAATGGAATTCAGAAATGAAGGCACATGGGATGAAAATGGGTACAGATAAGTCATTCGTAATGGTATCAAATGGGGAATTCAGAAGAAAATGAGAAGTGAGACAGAAGGGAAAATAGTGTAACAGGTTAGCAGCTTCAAGTAACTGGAAGAGTGGTTGAGGAGAACAGAAGAACATGAGGAGGTCATGCAGAGGGGCTGTAGCCAAATGGCACAGTGTCAGGGGTAGTGTGTGGCAGAAGAATGTTAAAGAAGCTGAAAGGTAAGGTGTACAAAACAGTGCTACAGTATGACACAAAAACTTGGGCAGTGAAGGCAGAGCAGTTGAGGAAGCTAGAGGTGATAGAGATGAAGTGCCTGACACAGGTGGTAGGATGCCCATTGTGGGACAGACGAAGAAATGAGGACATCAGATCAGAAACCTAAGCAGCTCTGGTTGCAGAAAACGTCAAGAAAAACAGATTATAGTGATTTGGGTGCATGTGCAGGAAAGCAGAAGGCAATCTGGTAAAGATGTTTTGGGAGAAACAGGAAGCAGACAACTGGAGCAGAGGGTGTCCAGCAAAGAAGTGTATGGATTATGTGCGAGAAGTTCTACAACAGTTGTACATGACTGCTGAAAAGAGGAGTGGGGCAATGAATCGAGATGCAACAGTTCATGTGACATCCTGACCCATGTAGAAAAATGGGAAAAGGAGGTTGTTGATGATTATGACTGCAAGAAATACGTTTACTGTAAATGTGTGGGTTTTATCAGCATCAGAAATGTTTAAGCATGCAAAGAACAGGGAGATACCATGATAAAATATTTAAACAAAAAACTTATTTCACTCTGCAGAATAAACAGATAAATATCACCAACCATCAGCTACTTCTGTTCAAGCTATACTGTTTTCAGTACCTCTTGATATAAGGACAGTTGCACGCTCAGCCTTAAAAGCATATAAATATTGCCTCAATATAGTATGATTTTTACCCTTCCTGTGTTAACAAAGGACTCTCATCAGGTCTTTCACCACTTTACCTCTATACCACCTTAATGCACATTGTCTATACTTATCAGATAAAAGTCTGTCACAATGCATAGCAGGTTTATTTATATTATCATGTTCATCATTATTAGTGATAAACAGTGAAGCAAATCAGATATTTACACAAATAAATAATTTCACTTACAATTTATTTGCACAGGTAAAGGCCCCCAATAGTGACATTACTTAAAGATATTGGAAGATAAAGAGAAAAGAAAGATGCAACTAGACTGGTCAGGAAACTGTTAGCAAGTTTGCAGAAAATTTTAGAAACAGTACAGCTTGCAGCTATGAGACTGCACCTTTAAACTTAAAAAAAAAAAAACTGCAGTTACACCCTACTGTAGCAGGTACAATTGCAGCAAAACAGAACACGATTTCCCACTTGATCCATTTCTGCAAAAAACAGTTCAGTGAAATCCCATAGAAGTTCAAAAGTTGTTTATTTCTCTTTCAGCAAGGGTCAAGTCTTTTTTATTCTAATTATGTCTTCAGCTGTGGAATGCAGAATAGTGTGTTTATTGCAAGTCATTTCTACTGATGGCTGATTTCCTGCTAGCATCTGTTAATTTTCTCTCTCTTTGTTGACTGAAAGCAAATGGGGAGAAATACATACATATGCATTTACTTATATTAACCTATCGGCCTGTGAAAGTTGTTGTTGTATACAGTCCATATATGCAAGCAATAATGCCCAACATGGTGGGTGTTATTAGAGAAATAACACATAAACCCACTGTCACGCCTGTGCACTTCCTGGAAGGTCTATTATTTCCTCAATATTGACCATTCAGGAGGGTATTACTGCACATAGAAAATGGTTGTTAAATGAGTTTACTTTTGTTTTTCTATCAGTAAATTAAGATTCTTTTCATATTTTTAATGTAAAATAGTTTAGCCCCGTAATGGTTCACAGTTGCTGTAGGTTGTAATTGTCATCGGAGGATATATTTTACATCCAGAATGGATATTAATGTAAGTATTTAATGTCTACATACACACACAGTTTCATCTATATGCACATTAACAGATGCACAAGCAGAGAGACTATTTCTTACACATACAGACAAATTCAAACACTCCCACCCAAAGTTATATGCAGAGGTTCAGACAGAATCATATACATAAAAACATAAACACATACATAATCTCTCTCACCACCTTTCCTGACCACATGTATACACAAACACACACCGGTTACGACCGTTTCTTTATTGTCTTCTCTTCAGATGCATCACTGCCATCAAATAAATATAAAAAAAAAAACAGTGTAAAGAAATGCATCCCCCTGCCCCAACCATGCCTCTTAACTTGTCTCTGATTTTGCCTCATATTTCTGCTCAGACCCTTAAAACAAGATCTGTCTCTCTCTCTTTGACCTGGTTTACAAATTATGTACCCATACAAAATGTGTCAACGCTCTGACTTTGATGTGTCTACTGCATGGTGGGCATGTCTTTTCCTTAGGATGACCATGCTGTTAGAAGTGCCACTCTGAATAGTCTTGCTGTTATGACCAAATGTGTCAGCTTGCATATTCATTGACCCCTGAATAACATACCTCTCAAGTGCACCTCATTTGGTGTCTTAAAAAGTTCACGTTCCTCAAAAGTTCCACATTGAAAGGATCTGTCACACATTCAGTGTTAGGAATTTTTTAACTCATATCCATAGCAAATAGAAATGAAGAATATTAATTCATTGACAGATCTTTATTATAAGTAAAACTAGCATTCTTTAACCATGCTATGACCTTCCTAGTTAAAGTTGTTAGTAAGCTGTAAGTAAGTGTTCCACATTTTGCCCACGTGCTCCTCATTATGAGGGCTAGTGTTCCACATTTTAGAGATGGAAGGTTGAGAGCTATGCTGAATAAAATGAACAGCAGCTATGTCTTCTACTCCTTCTATACAAGTACATCTTCAGCTATGTCTCACGCATGCACACACACACACACACACACACACACACACACACACACACACACACACACACACACACACACACTCCAACTGTATTTAGCTGCAGTACTTTTATTTTATGTTCCTAAGCTCGTTAAACACTGCTTTTTTAGCAGCACTGATGCTGATGTTCGTGATGGTGGTGGGGTGGGTGGCATCTCTTCCTGTTTTTTGCAGTTATGTTGATTATTTTTGTTTTAATCATTTTTTTCTTTTAACTATTGCTCACTGACCAGCAACCATTTTGTCAGCAAAAAACAACATGCAGCTGTTTGCTTTTAGTCTGTGTTTCACAGCTGTTTAATATGCTACTGTAAAGCCAGAGATTAGATAAAGGGCTGTCCCTGTATGTTAATTCCATCTTGGAGGAAGTCTGTTCTCCTACAGGGTATTGTTGTTACCATCAGCCCATTTTTGTAAATCAGGATAAGCAATGGTACTGATTTACAACCTTTTCATCTCCATCCATCACCCTCCCCACCACACACAGACACACACACGCACACACACACACACACATGTGCACACAGACACACACACACACACACACACACACACACACACACACACACACACACGTATACACACACACAAATACACATACACACACACACACACACGTACACACACACACACACACACACACACACACACACACACACACACACACACACACACACACACACACACACACACACACACACACACACAAACACACACACACAAAACAAAAGTAGCAGCTTCTCTATCAGTGCTGGCAGCTTTGTCTCTAACTCTGTTCTTGTCACTCCCACCCATTTCTTACTGGTCTGCCTTACTGTTACAATCTCATAGAAAAGAATGATGCGCTGATAGCCCCAATGTATGAATTCCTTAAGTCTGACTAGTCCCTGGGAGCATTCTGCAGCAGCTCATGTTTGCAGAACAGAAATGAGGCATCCCTTAATTTTATAAAACATATGTTGCTGTGCCTACCAACACCAGTGACTGTACATGGGCCCATTACGTTTACCCTCTCTGCTACTGATATGCCACAATACCTTCTTCATAACCAGCTCTAACACAGGCAGGAGAAATTTTGTAGTCCATCTTATTCTACAATGAGACTTTACGCCTCTTTGTAACTTGTTGGGCAAAAATGGGTAGACATTTAGTGAAAAAGAAAATAGCAGATGTGTTCTTTTGATACTATAAAGAGACAACACTAGCTAAATTGTACCTATTGTAGGTTCTGAGTTCCCCAGACCGTTCTGTGTTAGAGGGAAGTTTCTCAGTGGGAGTGGTAAGCACTAGGTAAGCCTATCTACCACAAGAGGAGTGGTTTCTAGCTCCCTTTCAACTTTCTGCTTTAAAAGCCCATGTTTGCATGGGTTTGCACGCTGTGCAGCACCACTAAGCTAGGGTAAACTAATACCAGTGCCAGAAAGTCTGCTTTTCAATTTTTCCGTTAGATCTTGCTAGTTCTCTTCTGTCTTGCATTTAACTAGCTTATTTGCCTAGCACTTCATCTGGCTTCTTGTAGCAATTATTGTAGCACACATAAGTGCTTACAGCACTAAACGTCCTATAAGGAAAAGGCTCCAGTACTTATTAATAATGACCATCCCTCCTGGCATGTCAAAAAGTCAGTTCCCTGTGCTTTCTCCTATTAACCTGGTGAACTTGGGCATTCTGAGGCAGTATAGCAATTGCCTCATGTACACAGACAACCCTCTCCTCTTACCTCCTAACACTCAGACTTATGAGAGATGCACTTATATATCCAAACTGGAAGACATGCACTCTCCAGCCAAGACTGGAATAGCTGGTCAAGAAGAGAAGGTCAACACCTGCACCATACCACATGGAACACATAGCCGTCTAGAACATCCACCATCACAGTTC
Source organism: Protopterus annectens (assembly GCF_019279795.1). Taxonomy (NCBI): domain Eukaryota; kingdom Metazoa; phylum Chordata; order Ceratodontiformes; family Protopteridae; genus Protopterus; species Protopterus annectens. Next base: position 62,776,307 of record NC_056743.1, on the reverse strand, counting down.
TCGCAAAAACACAAACCACACACTCACCTTCGTAGAGGCTCTCAATAGAAATCTACCCAAACAGCAGAAACCTCCAAATCAGAAACACACAAGACCACTATAACACAGCACAAATCACAAGACACATAGCTCACCTACACAGTGTGCCACTCAACCTAAGCCCCTAAGGCAAAACAGCTTGCCCAATACACTAATCATAGGTGACTCGATAGTGAGGTACACTGATGTCCCACTCACTAGGTTGAATGACAAGGTAACAGTCAGTTGTCTGTCGGGTGCCAGGATCTGACACATAACACAAGCACACAGGTCACTCCACAACAAGTACAAGTATGACTCTGTCATTGTCCATGTGGGTGTGTATGACCTGAGATGCACCTCCCTAGACTACATGAAAAGAGACATGGAGGTACTCTCGGATTATGTGCCCCAGGCAGGTATGACCCTAGCCCTGAGCAGCATCCTACCATTGCCCAGAATGATACCGCAGTACAAGCAGAAAATTATTGACTTCAACAATTGACTAAGTTTCTGGTTAAGGGGATCTAGTATCTATCCGCTTGGGATGACATGATTGACAGACCTCAACGCTTTGCCAGAGATGACCTGCATCTGTCACCCTTAGGTTTCTGGACACTGGCTAAGGCTCTTGCCACCCCTATAGTGCCTTTTTTTAGGCGGTGTTCCAAAGACCAAATTACCACCATAACAGCTATAAATCAATGCAATATGAAAGTCATGCTGCTGAATGCTAGAAGTCTAAATCTCAAGATGCACTTGATCGAAGCACTCCTCAAATGGAAAACATCGACATTTGTGCTGTAACGGAGACCTGGTTTAAAGCAGCAGAAGCACCCCCGCGCTATCAGGCTATAACTCATTCCACACCTTTCGGCCCTAGAACATGGACCAAAGCTCCAAAGGCAGTGGTGTCTCCATATTCATAAAGGATCTATACACCTCCAGACTAGTAGCTCAGCATAAATGCATCGGAGATACTTCAGTTACAAATAACAGTGCATAAGACAGCAATTTACATTGTAGCCTGCTATAAGTCCCCAACCATGTCCCAAGACTCACACTCCACATTCCTAAGCACCCTGGAAACTATTAGGGTCCAACCCAACTCTCTCATACTGGGTGATTTCAACTACCCCTCCATCAACTGGAAAAACTACTCATGCACCAATACACTTGCCCAACACTTCCTGAAATTAAGTAATTCCAATGCGCTGGATCAGCTCATTCTTACCCCAAATAAAGGAAGCAACATCCTTGACCTAGTTATTGCTAACATGGGCAACCATTGCTCAAAACCAATAGTCAATTCCTCCCTAGTTAGATCCGACCACAAACTAATTACCATGGAAATCCACATCTCACCGACACGACAACCGGCAAAGGTAACCACCATGAAAAACTGCTCCAAAGCTGACTTTGGCTCCTAAAAACAGAGGTGGCTAACTTCACATCACCCATGCAAATGGAAAATAGGTGCATGACCACCGGATCATACACCAATGCAATGTACGAACACATGCATAAATGCATGGACCTAGCCATACCCAACCGAACCAAGACGCACTCCTCCAAAAAAAGGAAGCCAATCTGGTGGCCCCCTGCCATTAGCAAACTCTACAACAGAAGGAAGAAACTGTTGCAGAAAAACGTGAAGTCCTAAGACTGGAAAAACTCCCTTATTAGCCTCAACAAAAAGATGAGATCTCTCGTCAAAACCTCTAAAGCTAGCTATGAAGGCAGAATTGCTGCAGACACTAAAAACAACCACAAAGCCTTCTACAGTTGTATCAAGAATCTCAATGGCAATACCCAGATTTGCTCTGAGTTCCTGCACAATGGTACCTCCTATACTGTGCCAACAGATATTGGCAACACACTGGCCAACAGATTCAGTGCCAACTTTACCCCTCTCTCCCCCACTAAAGGACCAATCACAATGCCAGAAGAATGCCAGGCACCCAGCATTACTGCAGCACAGGTTAAAGCTACATTGTCCAAGGCCAAGATTACAGCTTCCATGGGACCCGACAAAATCCTTGGCTGTGTTCTACATGAACTACAAAGTGAAGTGGCACCATGCCTATGTCACAGCCTCACCTCATGCTTTCTCCCTACAGAATGGCACACTCCTACAGTCATCCCTCTCCATAAAGGGGGTCTGACTATAGACACTGGAAATTATCACCCCATTAGCCTGATGAGTCTGATATGTAAGGCTATGGAGCGCATCATCATGGACCTAATTAACAAGGATATAGGGACTCTCCAAACACTGGATCCCACACAATTTGGTTTTGTGAAGGGTAGATCATGTCTGCTCAACCTGGTTGACTACTTTGAGTCAGTCACCAGAGCGGTGGATGAGGGCAAGGCAGTTCATACAGCCTACCTTGATCTGGCCAAGGCATTTGATACCATTCCCCACTCAGGAATTATCGACAGACTCACAAAACTAGCCATCAACCCCTATATCACTAGGTGGGTTGCAAATTGGCTCACAGATAGAACCCACAGTGTGAAAGTAGCAGACTCCATGTCAGACTGCCGACCAGTCATGAGTGGAGTCCCAAAGGGATCGGTCCTGGGTCCCCTTCTGTTTGGCATCTACTTTTCAGAGTTCCAGGCCAACATGGAGGGACTCTGGCTGACCAAGTTCACAGATGATTGCAAGCTGGGAGCCATTAATAACTCCCCAAGTGAAGTAGACATCCTTTAGAAAGGCCTAAACCATGGCCTTAAGCTTAATGCCAAAAAATGTGTTGTCATTCTCTTTGGGAAAAACTCACTAATTACCACAGTGATGGTAGCCCACTGAACACTGAAGGCGTTATAAGAGATATGTGGACACAGGTTGACAGCAACCCATGTCTTTGACCACCACATTGCCACTGTGGTCAGAAAGTCCTTCTATGTGGCACATCTCATTACCAAGGGTTTTGTGTCCAGGAAGAAAGAGGTCATCATCTCTCTCTACTCTTCCCTCATTAGACCAATCATTGAGTATAATGCCCCATTTGGCATGTACCTCACTAAAAATCTGCAACAGCTGGAAAGGCCACAAAAGTACATCACACTTGATAGAGACAATGAGAACTAATGGCGGCATGATGCCAGGGCACTTCAATGGGCTAGGCTTGTAAGGGCTCCAGGGATGTTGGCCTAGTACACACCTATGAACCTACGAAAACTGTCAAACAGAACAATCACATCATCATAAGTATCTTTCCTTACACTCTGTTAACTTGATTAGGAACCATCATGAAGCTATTTATCACTGACAAAACTAATAAACAACTGACATTTTTCTTAATTTTATTGTCCTGAAATCAGAATATAACAACCATTTTCTGCAGGCTACTAGGAATAAAATGTTTTGTTTTTGTCTCTAACCATTTAATAAGCAGCACTGTGTCACACTGCAAAATATAAATGGATCTCAGTCACTGTGCTTAACAACTTGTTAACTTTTAAACTTCTGTGCATAGACCACTGTCCATTACTTACTAATTTCCTGAAAATTAAAAACACCCTTTATTTATTAGGGGACATTACTTATGTGGTACTGTGTCTGTTGGGCTTCCTTTGGTCCAGCAGACTCAGAAAGGGCTTCTCAAAAATTTCAGCATCTGCATGGAATTCACTGCATAGTACATGAAGCAACATACATTACTGAGGCTTTGCAAAACTTCAGAGAGCTCCTTTTTGGATCCCTGTTACTGTAAATGCTTCATGTAGACAAGGAAGTAAAACACAATCAGTACGACATGATGACTATTTCATTTTGATGACTTGTAAACTTTTCAATGTGCTTCAGGTAAGACAGAGCTCCAAGAATCATGCTTATTACTTTTACCTAAGAACCTATAATGAAACGGTGTACCACAGCTGTAGTTTTAGCTCTATATTTGTATTCTAATACTCTGTCACATGCAGACTTTATCAATTATACTTATTTTTTTGCACAATGTAAACCTAATTCAGAGCCATGAAAGACTCGGCCTTACCTGGCATGTTTCCTGTATTTTTCTTTTCAAGCCATGAAAGTACAAATCTTGTTTGATTTTCTATTTCTCTGTAAAACAAGTGGCTCTAAACACTTTCGCTGTGGATTCAACTATACACCAAGAAATAGACAAGGCTCTTAGATAGGTTCCCCGCTCAACATATTTGTATCCTATGGAATATGATACCACAACAGGTCAAACTACAGGATCTATTTTATATGATTGAAAGTCCACTACATTGAACCACACATCAAGATGAAAGGATCGAACACTTGAAACATCAAATGTGAACTTTGTCGAATCTAAACTCATTGAATTGCATTAGCTGGCCAACTAGTAAAAGAACTACGAGTTCCTCAAAAGACAAAAGCCATAAATTAGTATGATAATCTACTTGAACTGTAAAATATGACTGTGTATTATATACTGTACAGCTCAAATGGTGTAGTGTTACACTACTCTGACTATGGTGTACAGTGTCCTGGGTTCGAGACTTGCCACAGCTGCCTATTTACAGCTCAGATGGTATTGAGGTACATCATAGCTGAGGTGAATGCAATATTGAGATTTGTGTAGCACTTTTATTGTATACGTATATGTATATGTAGCAAGGGAATTTTTAATTCAATGTTTTGATTCTTTATTCACCAGGTTACAATGACATCTGAGATGTTGGCCAACTATGGCAATTTGATAAGTTCATATTTGACGAAGTTAACATTTGATGTTTCAAGTGTTTGATCCTTTTGTCTTGATGATGTCTGGCTCAATGCAATGGTTATTTGATCATTTAAAACATATTTCAAACTAAGTACTACATAGTTAACCTTTAATTCTAGTCTTGGTACATGGACGGGTAGATTAAGTTACACTAAGGTTATTGTGCAAAGCTCTGCTTAATTTGGGAGGCGAGTACAATGAAGTGTTACAAAAAGAAGGCACAATGTTTAAGTGCATCTTCTTACAGCTAAACAAGGATAGGCATATAATGTTTTCTTGTAACTGCTTGCTTTGTATTGTTTCTATGTTCCTGTGTATCTATTAGTGTCCATGCATCTATTTGTAAAATAGCTTGTATATCCATTATTATTTTTTTTTACACTGCCTGAAATGGTCATGTATCAGTCCATCTATTTGGCTGGCAAATAATTAAATGACATAATAAAAAGGAAATCCTCACCTTAATAGCTTATCAGTTGGAAGAGAAGCCTTAAGGTACATTGGTCTTTAATTTTAAAAAGTTTGTATATGTTCAGAACATGTTTAAATGTTGGAATTTCCCTTAGACTCCTCTTTTCTCACCTTCAAATGAGGATAAACATTTGCTATTCCTAATTCCAAGGGCCATCTATAGATTTCATAAGCATTATTTAATTGGACACTTTTATTAGTTTGAAATACATGTCATTTACTACTATTTACCTGTGAATGCAGACATTTCTTTTTTTTCAAAATATTTTAAGTTTTCCATGAAAAGTAAAAGACAACAAATGACAAAGATTATTCTCATTCTAAGACAAATTATTAACAAACAAGGTAAAAACTGTTTACAATATATATACATAGGCCTGAAACAAAACTGCAGATCACAGCTTAAATACCCAAGTTCTTTAGTATAAGTATCAATTCAGAAAGAGTTGTAGTCCATTTGTAAAGTCTCAATAAGTGCTAAACATTTGTCCAAGGATTATTAATAAATGTCTTTGGATAGATTCTAAGTTCTTTGGTTTAGTTTCTTTGATTGCCAGGTCAATGAAGACATTTCTGAAGTACATCTATGGTACATTATTGAATCCAACAGTTTGAGCCCTACTATACTGCATAATCCTAGAATTCCAGATGTTAGCATTTAATCATCATGATATTTGCAGGAATGACAATAGCACACACAAAACATTTAAAAAAGAACACAGTGAACACCTAGCAGAATACAATAGGACTGAAAAACTAGTTGGAGCTTTTTCAAGAAATGAAATATGTGGCCAATCTTCAGACATGTATGATAACAACTAGGTGATAATGGTGGAACTACATAAATCAGATTCCTCCAAAAAAAAAAAAAGTTTCTATATTATTATTACCAAGGTCCCTGCACTGAGCAAATTCACTGTCTGGTCTGTATAAACATGGGACAAAGTAAGGCATGAGCTTGTATAATGACAGAGTTTCTTATCCCAGGGGTCTGTCTGTAATGGTATCACATTTAGGTGAAAGGGAGATAATCCTAACATATTTCATGACATTATAACAAGAATACTTACATCTGTAGTTCACAGATTTAATATCATGTTGGTGTCTTTTTATTTCTGCTCTGGACCTCTTGTGATAGGTCATGTAACTCCAAATCATACACACAGACGATCTGTACAACGTGAGGCAATACAGAACAAATCTGTAGCTAATAGCATTTTCTGAACTAATTTTCAATGCTTCTACATTTAAATCAATCACTGTGTGTAGCTGAAAAAAATGGATTTTATTTACAAATTACGAAACTAGGTAAGAGAATAATCAATACATCCCTGTTTTATAATCTTGTATGCTGCCATGCCAATGCATATTACACAAGGCATACATCATGAGAGCAATCGAGCAGCATACAGATGAGATATTTTATTTATTTATTGATTTCTGTTTGCTTGTTTCTTTACAAGGGTAGTACACAGATCAAAGCTGGCCATTTTCTCACACAGTCCAGGTAAAATCATAGTTAATATTATAGCTAAGCAAAAGAAAAATACAATTGGTTGTAAACAGCAGAATTAATACTTACTACAGAGGTGGCATGCAGATAAAATATAATACTGCTAGTAGTATAACATACAGGAGCTAAACACAGATGTAGCACTAGGAGTCATATTAAGTACAGGTTTCATATTAAGATACTAAATGCATGTAAAATGGTGGAGCTACAAGAGAAGTGAGGGGCAATGTTGTGTTATGTAATGCCTTTGAAGACTGGATCGCTGGGCCTTCCTGGGAATTTTTTTGTAACCAAGGCCTGAAGTTGAGGTTAAGAGATGAGTTCCTTTTGAAGGATGGGGAGAGACTGCCGTAGGGTAAGAGTAATAGTGCAGTAGAAATGTTAGGTATTATGCAGCTAAGTTGTAGGAGGTGTCAGAGTAATCTACCAGGCTGTAGGAGTGTGCTTTTTTGGTTAGTCTAGATGTCAGAGGACAGACTTTTGCCAGACAGAGTAGTTTAAAGAACTGAACTCCAAGTAACAGGTCAGCTTTTTGTATTATAGGTAGCCATTTTGCTTTAGAAAGAGTGAGGCAGTGATGTTTCTGGGGAAGGAAGTTTGCAATTAAATGGCAGATTTTGGTGATGATTTGTAGATTGTGTTTTTGGAGGCTAATATTATGACTAGAAGGATGTATTTAAGTGAGAAAAATACTCCAAATGTCTTTTCTTGCTGGTACTGTGAGGTAAAGACAAATTTGTTGACACAGAAGAAGAGGTAATCAATTTTGCTTTTGTTTATTTAATGTGGAGATGGAAGTTGAGTGTTTTAGATAGACAGATCTCAAGGTATTTGAAGATGGTAGTTGCTCCTCATAAGGTATTGTTAAAGTCTAAGATATGTAAGTTACTTAGGGACCACAGAAGTTTTTTTACAGGTTCCAAACATCATTATTTTTCATTCTGCTTGCTTGTGACATAATGTGTAGTCCATCAGTAACTCATGGGTGAAGTGTAGCTCAGACTGAAGCTGGATATGGATGTCTGTGGTTGTTACTAGGTCCATAGACTATGAAGATAACGCAATCAAAGTGGTAGATATGGGAGGTCATAGGGGAGTTTGTAACTGAATTGCAGAGTAAAAAGACAAGGATAGAGCCCTGAGGGACCTTCTGTAAGTGGATACATGTATAAAAAAGTACATTTTAAAGCATCAAACCTGGAGTGCCCTGCACTTTGCCTTTGGGACTAAGTACAGCCAGTATATTGCACAGAGACTTTGATTACAGCACACTGTACCATGAGTTGGCTAGGAGTTTTGGATAATATATTTAAGCTTCTCTATTACTAGGCACATCATACTAAAATCTCTGAGACAATGGACGGAGAAATGTTGTCTATTATGCAATACAGCATTCTATCTGGAGCCCATAATTTTCTTCAGTCAGGAACAAAGTGAGTCTGTAGTAACCAGAGAGATTATACTAAGATGAAAGAAGAGCTGAGGAGTAAGTCACTCAGGCCTATAACAATATATTTGCATAGTTCCATTTCACGCCCATAGCTCCTTAAGGCATCTGGAACTTTTTATCATCCTGGCTTCTTTAATCAAGAGACTTAGCAGCTAATAATAGGCAGTATTAGAAAGTGCAAAATGACAGTAACAGATAATAATCATATGTTAAAAGCGATTGATTTGACCATAAAATCGGTTTCTTTCCAAAAATTGATGTTGATGATCTGGAATAATGCATATTATCTGAGTTTACATAAATTTAATCCTAGAAAATCTCCAATTTGTCCATATTGCATAAATCAAACGGCTGATCTTCTTCATATGTTCTGGAGCTGCAAATGTATATATAAACTTTGGAACTCTCTTAGAATACAACGTAAGAAGATGGGTTACCAAAGTACAACGTTATCATGGGAATTTATGATTCTACATATTCCTCCAAAAGAACTCTCTAGATCTCAAACTATTATATGTATAAATATCTTTTTGTTGATGAAGCTTTATATAGCTACAAATTGGTTAGAACCAGATAAGACATCGTGGGATAATTTCAAACTTGTGGCGATAAGGCATATATTAGCACATAAATTACTCTTGAAGCAAAATAACAAAAATATTAATAACCCAAAAATCTGGGAACAGGTTTTTAATATTATACTAGCATAATACTGTTATTGTGACTGTATTAAGTATTGGTTATATATTTGGAGGGAATATTGTATTTGAACTGTGTATTATCTGTATTGACTCAAATTATTTCTATGGTCTTTCTTTTTCTTGGAATAATGTCAATTTTCATATGGAAGCATTTTATGTAGATATTGCATATATTTTTGATGGTAGTAGTAGTGAACTATGTGTTTGATGTCTATTGTATATGGAAAATATTTAACAATAAAAATGTATTATTGAAAAAAAAAGAAAGTGCAGACAGTTAAAATTACACTAAAATTGTTCATCTACGATTTTCTGCAGTAGAGAAATTAATCAACGGTCACATATTCATACTTCAAATTCATGTTAATATTTTCATAGTTGAGAGCCCTTTAAGTTATTGAGGGGTATGATGTGAAATGCCATGGCAGAAGACAGGAAAATTCATTGTCAATGTCCATTTATGTTACACTATTCTGGAGATATTGTTAGCTGTTTGTTAGCAATTATAAAAATAAAAATAAGCGATATTTTCGTATGTACTTAATACCTGGAAAACAATTGACTTACAAATTGTTGCAAGCCAACAGATGAAACCACAGATGTTCTTGAAGAAAACTAATATTTGTACTGTAAGTTGCAAATCATTAAAGATATTCAGTGTTATTTATATTGCTATTGTACAATTAAGCATATGTTTTGATACTTCTGTAAATATCTCAAGCATGCATTCTTAGAGGAATTTCTTCTTGTCATGAGAAACCTTACACCTGGTTAATAAAAATGTTCAGTTTTCCTAGAAATGGCAATTTGTTTGTGAAATTTTAACCAAAATATAATTGGGGTTCTGTGTGTATCATAATATATTACAGTATTTATGGAGACACTATGACTGCACTGACTATTATCACTATAAAGAACACTTATTACTGATAATATTGCTATATGTACAATTTTAATAGCTTTTACTGTTCACAGAATATTTATATTTGTTTATCTTAAGCTTTCTAAGTTTATTTTTTAGAAAATGCTCTGAAATGCTAGGTGTGTGTTGGCTGCTAGAGGTGTGACATTCCCCACCACATAGGAGTTAATGAGTTAAAGGCTCACCGTTGTCTAATCCACCCCAATAAGCAAATCCTGTTCCCTATTTTTCAGGAATCTCTCCTCTTTTTTGCCTTCATATTTACTGCAAGAACATTTTATCGAGTAAACTTGCTAACAGCCAAATTATTTCTACTATACACTGATTGGTTTTACCCTCATAAGAAGAGTGGATTCAAATTTTCCCCTGCATAATGTGCCGCTCCTTAAACCAAACAATAAGAAATCAAAATTTTTAATAGAAACTATTTTTCCTAACCAGTAATGATAAAATCACTGTTCAGCCACGAAGATAGGAGAAGCTTCCAAGTTAAAATCTCTGGCAAAAATGCATTTAATAAACAGATTAAAATCACAAAATCACAAAAGCTGTTAGAGGACAAGCACTTTCGCCAGATTGCTTTCTTCAGATCCATCTAACCAAGTGGTATAACAGCTATGTTCAAGATCATTCCTCCAAATACAGGGTTCTGAGATTCATAGGATAACGTCTCCAACAGAAGTTTTTCTTGAGCTGAGTGGAGAGGAGTGGGTATATGAAACTCTTTGGGAAAGCATCAGATGAACATTTTTACTAAGTATAAGATGCATCCTTATGCAGAGAAGTCATTTCTGTCTCATCCCAATAATTACTGATTAAATACATGCTGTTTCCTGAAAGCAAAGGTCAGTGCCAATGAGGTCATTAACGTCAAATGTAGTTGGATTGCTAAGCAGTGGCCTTGTCACACCTGTATTTCTGTTGGGGACACTTCACCCTCATGAAAAAGGAACATTATGCAAAAAGATCATGGTGTCATTTCTGACTTTTAACTTATTTTATATTTCCCTTATACTTTTACCCTTTTGAACATATACATCCCTGTTCTCTGATGTTCTCTAAAAAATATTCAGTGTATAGAATTGCATCTCCTTTGCCAATCTTATCAGCTTTACTGAAGGATTACTCAGGCTGCCATTTTGAGGTCATTCTTTACAATATCCTAGATAGGTGAGAAGTGCATATAAATACAGCATTGCTCTACAAAGAAGGGGTCCTAATTCAACTACTGTCCAAACTGACCTCTAAATGGATCCTTACTTTGCAGATGATTTATAAATAATAAACTTATAACTTATATGACACATCTTTGAAACTGCAACCAAACTTTTTGCCACAGAATAGAGATTAACCAAAACTTACATCTGACAATCTGATATGTTAAATTCTTAGTTTCCAAAGAGGCAACACAGCCTCTGTCATCAAATCTGATGTGCCTTCTTGGCCAAGTGGCGTTTGCCCCTTTTCTATTTTAAACGTGTTGAAAATCTAGTGCCTCTATGTAATTCAACTTAACTGGGTAGGGTAGAATTTCCCATACCAGTTTAAAAGACCTAGAAGACAATAGCCATCATGTGATTTTTTTCCCAAGTTAGTGTTTTTAATAAATAATAATGTGAAATACAAGAATCTAAAGTTTCATATAACAAAGTTTATATTTCTATATGTGGTTCAGCGATACTGACCTTGCATTTATAATGGTTACCTGGCTAGAGGGCAGCTTGTTCCTTCCAAAGACCCTGTCATTCAGTGCAATAAATGATTAAGGTGTGTGTTTGATGGGGTGCAATCTATTATGACTCTAGGCTACAGCTTCTAGTTGTGAGTAGAAAGGCTGATTCCTCTGAACATGCCCTTCTTGTACCAGTTATCTGTGGGTTACCATCCATTTGGGGGAGAATACTGTTATGAGCTTTCACCCGTTTAACTCTATTATGTCACCAGCATCTTGTGTCCTTACTGCCTTTAGTATCCCAACCAATGATGACTTGGTGAGTTCTGCTTTAGAATTCTGCTATATTATGAAACGTTTTGTGCTTGTTCAGGTCATTACCAGTGCAGTTAATAAATTCAGACATTTCTTGGAGTGACCTTTTAAGTGGATGTGAAGAATTCTGAGCTTGTCTAAATGTCTGGTCACTTCCTTGTCCACTTCAGTATGCAGTTACCATACCTTTGTCCCACTGGCTTTAAACTGAAGGAGACTCGTTTTACTAGTCAATTTACTCTCAAGCTACAATTACACTCTTGCCCTGTTAGCTAGAAGTAATTTACACCCATTCAGGCATAAATTGCACATGCCTTGGTCTGACTAAAAGCTGCATTCAATTGTTAGAGAAGGGCATAGACAAGAACATTACAGGGGGAGTGTGGGCCTGTAGAGCAACAAACAATCTGGATGAGCTGGTCTTTTTTAAAAGAACTCTATTTATCAAGGAACATGTCAGCTGCAGCTAACTAACCAGCCATGCTCCAAAAGGTGGTGGACAAGCTGTGCAGCCCTACCTGCCTCTTCATTCACCCAGCCATTTTTAACTGATCAGCATGAACAGCATTTTCAGCATTTTGCCAGCAAGACTGGTATCAACAGGTCACCATTTCTGGCTTCAGAGTCTGTGGACTCTGTGGTTACCATGACTGGACTTTATAGTACGTATCGGATGGCATCCAATGCTCTTGAACACTACATGATGCTTACTTTGATCTCATATCACACACATTATAACAACCTGCAGGTCAGACACTTATCTCTCCAGACTATACGGATATGCTTGTGCCAATAATCTCCATGATTTGTGCATTTTCTTTAAGGACTACAGGAGTTCCATCCCCCTGTAAGGGGGTCTTTTTGGCACTATCATCAAGAATTTTTCTCTCATTCCTAATGCCTATGACAACTGATAGACTATTTTTAATCATCTAGTAGTTGATCATAAGCAGTATTTCATTGTAAATGGCTTCATGGATCGCTATTGATCTGAACTTCCCTTTTATCATATCATAAACACTGCTCTCACTAGACTGATCATTATCTCCTAATGACTAGAGACTAGCATTGTTATTCACTTTTTGTCTTGCTGGATCTCTCATCCACATGTAATAACTCATATTATGGCATTTTGATTAAGTGTCTACAATCCTAATGTGGTATTTTCTTTATGGTCCTTCTCTGGTTCATTTTCTACTTCTCAGACCACACACAGATGGTTGCTTAATGCGTTAACACTTTTGTTAAATATGCCCTGCATTGTGTAGTGTCACAGCAGTCAGTACTGGGACCACTTCCTTTCATGGTGCTTATACTTTCTTTGATTATAGGGAGAGGTTTACTCTGACTGATGACTTACTCCAAACTCCCACAGGAGAATATGTTGAATGTGCCACCCTCACTGATAGGGTTACCACCTGTCCCACTTTGCGAGGGACAGTCCCTCTTTGGGCAGTTGTGTCCTGCTAAAAAAGTGTAAAAATGGGAATTGTCCTGAGATTTTAGGACAAAATTATTTCCTATATTTTATGCAATAGTTGCATAAAACAGTTATTCTGTATCTGAAACACCTAAATTTTATAAGAAACAGAATAAGCAACTAAAATACTACAAGAATAACCTTTTATTTAGGCAAAAAAGGGAAGTTCTGTCCTTTGTACTGGCCGTGGTATGTTTTGACCTGCAAAATCTGATGTTTGTACCAAAAATGTCCCACTTTGGGCATTTAAAAAGGTGGCAACCCTACTCACTGATGACCTGGAGACCATTCTTCAATGGTTTATATGCAATCAGTTGAAGAGTAATATCTCCAAAACAGAGTCTATGACAAATCAACTACTTTGAGAGCTTCCTTTGCTGGTCCACTTTCAAACCTTAACTTTTAGGGGGCTAAAACATTATATTAGTCAGTAGTGTATATATCTTAGAAAGCCCTGAAATTATAGTCTGACATTTAGTGACCAAGTATTAGCTGTACTACAGTCATTAACGTTTCTAATCTCAGAATTATTTCCAGAATCAGGTACCTAATTTCTCAGGTAGATCTCAAGGTAATAGTTCATGCATTGCTTTCTTTTCAACATGGTTACCATACTGTCCTCTACATACGTTCTCCTAGTGCTAAGATTGACCAGGTGCATAATTCCAAGTCAAACCAATTGCCAACATATTACACCCATGCTGCCCAGCCTGCTCTGACTTTGTGCCCACCTCTATTATCATCTTTAAAATCTTGATGTTACTTGATTTGCCCTAACATGACTTTAGCATCACTTACCCAAATGGATAAACTGCCCACTTCATGCTTTGTGTTCCCCTTACCAGGGCTGATAGTAGTTCTACGGGTATAGTTAGATATAGTAGCCCTTTGTCCTTTCTCATATTTGGCTCCATAACTGTGGAGCTTAATTCTTTGTTGGCTCAGGAATTGATCCTCGTTGGCCTTCTCTGAGAGGTCATTAAAAGCTTGACCTCATCTGACTTAATTTTATTAGTGTATACTGCCTAGACTCCTGCTGACCTATTTAGTTTTCAGTTGTTTGATCCCATTTAGAGTATTTGCACATTTTAGTAGCAGACTTGGCTTTGACTTTTTAATTGATGCATTTTATGTGATTTTTTTTTTATTTATAATATTTGCAATTTTATGCATTTTTCATTTAATGTTTTTACCTTTTGTATCTGATGTTTTGTGTAAATTTACCTTAATAAAGTTTGAAGTGGAAGATGAACAAAGTTGAACTTTTACGCTGTCTAGCACTTTGTCACAACTTTAACAGAGAATCAAAATATGAACTGTAAATGGAGCAAGAAAAGATATACATTTTATAGATATCATCTAATTGATGCCATAAAGACCCAGTTTCAAATATTGATTCAAAGAAAACTCATCCATTCAAATCAATCTCAGTGTCTGCCTTTAATAACAATTCCTTCTGCTCTAGCTTAGAATTCTCATCACCCTTGCTAATTTCCCCCAAGAAATGCTTCTGAAGCTTGAAACAAAGAGCACTTGTATAACACTTATTTTCATATCATTCAGATATCCTACTGTTAAGTCTTTGTATTTCCTTCCCAGCATAAAAACTCAGCAATATGTGAATGCAGATTAAATAAATAAAACGACTATAATAGCGCTCTGTATAAACACTCCCTTCTCTTTCCATGTTCTTAGTTATTGGAACACCTGCTCCTCTTTCTAGAAGCTCAATGTTTTCGCAATGATGTGCTGATGATGATACTTAGACAAAGACATTAAACACCTGACACATTCAGAGATCCAGTGGTGCCACATACGCTGACTATACTAAGTAAATGAAAGCTGCTATCACTAAAGTCACTGGAATTTGTGATGGAAAAATGCTAAAACTGCTAACACATTTCTTAAATTATGAAGATACATATGCCACTGCATTTCATTAATATATTTGTGTTAGTTTATTTGTGCTAGCATAACTTTGGTTGCTTTTACCCAGATTATTCTACTTTATTCTACTGCCTACCTTCAAACAGAAAATGTTTTTTTTTTACAGCACTTATTGCTACCGTCAAATTTAGTGTATATTTCTTTGATAGATTTTTCTCATGCACATGTTGTAAAAACTTAATAGAAAGGTCAGTTAATTTTTTCTTGGAGCATAGACTGTATATAGTAATAAGGGACGTTGCATACAGCTAAAGAATTGGAATTTAACAATAATCACACTGAATGGAAACTGATCGACTACACAGGTAAGAAATGCAGTGCACATTTTTATAATGAATGCCCAATATGTCTTCCATTTCTGCTTTAAAAAAGAATGCCACAGCATCCTCAAAACCTAAACATTAGGTAACAGCAGTTATAGCCAATAATCATATAGTACAATGAATTCATCAGTATCAGACTGCCAAATAGAAAATACACCTTATGTAAAGCACACATAGGTGCGCTCATCAACAAAGACACTAAACTGACTGAAAAGACATCATTCCATACATGAAGCCATTTCATTCTTTTATATTAACCAGGGAAGTGAAATGGTAGAAATTTCCTTTCTACTCACAATATCAGCCAGTTTACATATTTAGTGAAATATATCCAACAAGCAATACTATATAAAGCACCACACTGTACAACTGTACAACAAACCAAACCTCACACCACAAGTTCCAGGCCAGATGAATTCACTCAGTTTAGTACACAGACTGATTTATTAAAATAAAAAAGAACTTCTGCAGTAAAAGTTAACAGCAAAACTTCAAACCCTTATAGCATTAAGAGCAAGTAACACTCCTCTGGTGCCTCAGCTTTCAGAAAAGCCTTTTCAGAGTACCAGGAGAGGAGAGATGCAATACTATATATTGAACAATGAAAAACTTACATATTATAAGTTTACAGAATGGTGCCATCAAAGAATATTTTAAGGGGACGTCATGAAGAAACATTTAATATGCTGACAACAATGGGGCATGCATGGTAAATGTGGCATATATTAGTTTACACCATGCAAGAATTTAAAACAAGAAGCACAGTATCAGCCTAAGCATTTACTTCTTAAACCTAAGTAGACCGATTCAGGGCAGAGTGTGATGTCAAAAGTAAACAGCAACCTGCATGCAGAAAGCATTCTTTGCTAAATCAGTCTATTAGATTGGAATCTAGCATATCATAAACGGCTAGTGTTCACATATAGCTTTGATTTGTACAGAGACGGCTCCAAAGAACAGGATACAGTATAATGTCTATACACTCAAAAGGCATTAAACTAATCTGTTAGAGAGTAAAACTCTGCCTGGTCTGGGACAAGGCAGTATACCTGAAGCAGATGGTACATGATGGAGAGAACTCCCTTATGTGAAGGATGTGCACTAAAGTCAAAAGTAAGGCCTGTACAGTCTAGGATACTGGAACCTTGTTAGAAGTATCAAGTATTATTAAGTAATTATCTGGAATAACAAAAGAAAGTGTATTAGATGCCACACAATTCCATAACTACACACATATAATGGGCATGGTGCCAATAACAAATTAGGTTACAGCATTCCATTATTAATATGTCCCAGTGTAGGTTGGCTGGCACTGTACTATCACTTATTCTGTGGGTGTTGCTTGAATATCTCATATTCATACAACTATGCTACTGCTGAGTCTGTCAAGCTGCCAAGCTCCAACTGCATGTAATGCCATACGTTTGGTTTGATGAATGATCCCCTTAACTTTTTATGCATTCATAATATAATATGATGTTGTCCTTGGCGTTTCTGTTTACCTGTTGTGAAGCTGCACATGCACTGTAGAGGGTATCACTCATAGGCATATGTGTGCAACTCACACATGCAGAGACAGGGTGCATGGTATTGGAGGCCCTTTGCAAGCACATGCTTTCCTCATGACTAGTGATATTCTTTTAAATAATTATTGAGTGTAGACTTGCATGTCCCCAGTGCTTGTGTGGTTGCATATTTATACCATATGCAGCAAACATTTCAATAAATTTAAGTTTCAGAATTACTGGTATTAGTTTTTTACATCCTTAGTAGAATTCTCACTATTTCTTGGAACACCCAAAATGGCATATTATTTAAAACATGTAATTGCCCTTAAACAATCTTGTCCTAATTAGATGTTATTTAGATACTTAACTCTTAATAAACATTGTATATCTAAATTAGGAAGTCGTACTTTATCAGCATCTTTGCAATTCATCAGAAAAGACCATCATGAAATTCTCTCATTTTCAAATGTTTGCAAATAAAATTCCATTTGACTATGAACTGCTTCTGAGCACAAAACCAGCAAACCATACGACACGGGCAATGAATATAGGATGAAGGCCGTAGCAGACTGTAAGACAAAAAACCTGGTACATCTTGCCCACTGACTAGTATGTAGGTCCTTCTATGTAGGTAAAACCAATAGATGCCTTAGAGAGTGTATAAGGGATCACCTCTATTGTACATGGAAGGGCCATAAGTACAGTGCATTAGCCAAGCAAACTCTGGAACAGGGTATACAACATCAGTTTAGATTCAATGTGTTAGAAATTGTGCAAGAAGGGGCAAGGATGGGTAATATAGTCAATAAGACAGAAGAAAGGGAACAAAAATGGATTATTAAGTTGAAAGCCCATTTAGGAAGGTGTTTGAACGAATATATCACCATTGGACCAATGCTTAAAAATAGAAAGTTGAGAAAAAAAATGATATAAATGTATAATTTATGATGGTTTTAATAGTGAATGGTAACAATGAATGGTTATAAATAAGAATTTGGGATCCATGAAATGTAAAGTACTGTGTTAGTTGAAGTTAGAGTGATTTTAAAATGTGCATTATATTATTTACATGTAATGAATGTGATTGGTTATTTTAAATTTAATAGGAGAGGATAGAGTATTTAAGCCTGATGTGAATTGTTGTATAAAGTGGTCTGATGAAGCAAATTTAAGTTTGTGAAAGTGCTTACCCTGATGTTATAATAAATTGATGTTTTTATGAAGAGATTATACTGCTGCCTATAATTATCGCTGCATATCTGCAGTCCATCTGCTTAGAGGTTGTATTTTCGTATAATTTTCAAATGTGCTGAGGCAGAAATGAAATAGACATTTGTCTGTTTGGCAGTACAGATTCTCATTTTAGAGGTGGAGAAATATAAATGTGTTAAAAGACAGCAATTATAAAGCAAAGTTAGGTAACATTACAATTACCTTGGATGCCTCAGACTATGTAAATACTGCTGTTTTGACCCCCTGAGATAAATAAATGATTGGGTTATACTATCAGCTCAATCAAATCACCTGGTAGCAAAAAGTGCTCGTTAAATTCTGCACCATATTACAAAAATGGCTATCTGCCAAGCATTTGTTAAATGTGTCATCATTTTAGTACAATCAAATGTATGTTTTGGAAGTTAATATAATGGGCCATCATAACAGAAATAGCAAAAAGTTAAGTTTAATTGCTGCCCCTTGGAAGTCATCAAGAGTATATAGATCATAGGAAGTTACTATGCTACTGGCCCTAGGATCCTTACAAGCCTAGCTAAGTTCTACCCTTATTACCACGATCAGCACCTAATGCCCCTGTGCAAGAAGGACATAGGTGGAATCCCTAGGGTAAATTTATAGTTACCCATCCAATCGGCCAGATTGCGTTTGAAGAGGACCAACGAGTTGCTCTGTTTGACATGAAGTGGGAGTCTGTTCCAAAGGTGTGGTAACCTCTGGGAGCATATCTGTCCCTCCAGCAGTTTCTATTAATGTCACATACCAGGTTAAGGACTTTAGAGTGAGTAACCCATGTACCATATGACTTGTGGATATGCAGCATTTCCAATAAAGCAGGGTCAGAGATTGCCTTATATGCAAGGCAGAGACCACCTCTGAGTACTCTGTGTGAAACAGAATAAAGTGACAGTAAAGTTAGATGATCCACACAGGACAGATGCTGAAGACCTTGAATTTTCCATGTGAGGAACCTTTGTTTTTTCTCCAGTAGCTGCAGGTGCTTGGAAAGGTACATACCAAAAGGGGCATTGTACTCAAATATTGGCCTAATGAGAAAAGAGTACAGGGAGGTTATAACTTCTTTTTTGCTGAAGGCAATGCCCTTACTGATGAGATGAGTGATACAGAATGCATGCCCTTCTTACTACTGTGGAGCCATAGTGATCAAAGGTAAGATCACTGTCAGCCTGTGTGCCCAGTTCTCACACCACTGAGTGCGTACTTAGGATGTTGCTATTGATGTGGTAGTTAGCATGAACATAGCTATTACTGAAAGGGATGATAATACATTTTTCTGCATTGAGTTTAAGACCATGACTTTAGCACCAATCATTTGTTTTTGTAAGATCCTCTCGTTTGATGTTGACATAATTTTGAGATTGTATGACCGCTCCCAGTTTGCAGTCATCAGCAAACGTAGTCAGCCACAAACCTTTAGTTATTGCTTGTACTTCAGAGAAATAGATTCCAAACCACAGACGTCCCAGGATGGATCCCTGTGGAATGCCACTAGTTACAGGTCAGCTGTTAGTGGTGGACTCCCCTATTTTGACTATCTATGATCTATCAGTGAGCCAGTTAGCAACTCATCTAATGATATAAAGGTGGTGTAGTGGTTATTGTTGTCACCTCCCAACTGGATGTTCTCTGGTTCGATTCTCGGCTGGGGTGCCTTCTTTGAGGAGTCTGTGTGTCTTCCCTGCATTTGTGTGATTTTACTCCAGGCACTCCAGTTTCCCCCCACATTCCAAAGACATGTGTCTGGAGCATTTGTCCCTGAGCCTCCGCTGAAAATAGGCTCTGTCCTAGTCGGACTTTCCCAGTCAAAAAATGTTAAATAAAATTAAATAACAATAAAATGTAAGGGGTGATAAATAGCTGGGTGAATTTGTCAATGATGTCTGAGTGGGTAATAGTGTCAAAAGCCTTGGCTAAGTCTAAGTAGGCTGTATGCACAGATTTCTCCTCTTCCAGGGCCTTGATGACCATCTCAAAGAAGTCCACAAGGTTTAACAGGCATGATCTCCCTTTGACAACTCCAAACTGAGTAGGGTCAAGAGTTTGGAGATTGTCAGATCATGATGATTTGCTCCATGGCTTTGCAGATAAGGCTAGTCAGGCTAACAGGTCTATAGCTCCTGGGGTCAGTGAATGCACCACCTTTGTGCAAGGGAATAATGTTGGCTGTTTTCCATTCACCTGGGACAAAGCCGGTGCTTAGACTATGATTGAAAAGAGTACCCAGTGGTGTACCTAATTCTTGTTGGAGCCCATGTAGGACACAGCCTGGAATGTTATCAGGTCCCATAGATGCTGTGTTTTTAGCCTTAGATAGGGTGTTTACCACCTGCTCTTTAGCGATACAAGGTAGTGGAAAGGGTGGTAGGGATGCCATGGAGTACATGTGGCGGGGACAGGGGAGTGAAGTTTTCACAGAACCTGTCAGACAACAGGTTTGCTATGTCCACAGGCTTCGTATATATGGTATCATTAACTACCAGTTTGGCACAGATCTGGGTCTTTCCTTTTTAGGTTATGGATGTAACTAAAAAATGCCTTATGGTTGCCCTTAGTTGAGGAAGCGAATTTGGATTCATAGTTTGCTTTGAAGCACTTCATAGGCAGTTTTATTTGGTTGTTTAAACAGAGGAGGGAGTTTTTCTAATTTAGCTCTCACCCCCTCTTACTCAGACAGCAATTTCTTCCTCTTATTGTAAGCCTATTAATGGCAGTTGTCCACCGGGCAGGTTTGCTCTTCCTGGAGGAGCTTGTTTTCGTCCCATCTGGTATGGCCGATTCAATGCAGTTATACAGGTGTTTGTATAAAGCATTGGTGTGGAAGTTGGCATAGGTGCCAATTCCATCTGGAGTGTGCAGTGAAGCTATTTATACTATCCCGTAAGAGGTTATAATCTGCTTTGGAGAAGTTTTTTTAGTTTATTTGCTGCTGGGGGGCAGGTGTGATAGTTACTTTGAATGAGACTGATTTGTGATCAGATCTCCCCAGGGAAGACCTGACAGTGGACATGCTACAGTGGTCCCCCATATTGCTAAGCACCAGATACAGGATGTTGGCACACCTTGTGGGGGTGTTAACCAGCTGGTCCAGGGCATCGGAATTAAAGTCAAGGAACCTTTGGGCAAGTGAGTTTGAGCATGCATAGTTAAAGTTGCCCAAAACCACGGTATTTGGATGTGTCTTGACAGACTCAAGTAGATCCAAATAGGTATAGTGGGTGTCCTGATTCATGAAGGGGGTCCTGTAGCTGGCAGTGACTTAAATAGGTGTCCTACCAACACTTAATTGCACCTGAAGTATCTCCAGGGCATCATGCTGTTTAAAGATAAATACACCTCCAGATTGGTTAATGAATATTGATACACCACCTCCTTTAGTTTTCATGCCCTCAGTTTGTGGTCTGAATGTGTGGAAGGTTGTGTAACGTGGTATGGCTGGGGTGGTCTCCACAGCCTTGAATCAGGTCTCCATGACTGCATAAATGTCTGCATCTTCTAAGGTAAGGACAACTTCCAGTGAGTGCAGTTCCATGGTATGACTCTTAGTGTTTAGCAGCATAACTTAAAGGTAGCTTTTAGATGACATTTTTACATCAAATTCTGTCCTTCAGACAATGGTAAAAAAATTCACTATGGGGGTGGCAAGACCCTAAGCCAGTAGCTGAAATCCCAGGGGTGACAAATGAAGACCATCTCTGCAAAGCCTCAAGGTCTGTCGATCCTGTCATCCCAGACAGACAGGTACTTGATCCCCTTAGAATGACAGCCAGAAACTAAGCCAATTATTGAAGTCAATCATTTTCTGTTTGTAGTGAGGCATCATCCTAGGTGAAGGTAAAATCCTGCTAAAAGCTAAGGGCATACCTGCCTGAGACACATAAGCCAAGAGCTCAGTCATGTCTCTCTTCATATAGTTCAGAGAGGTACGGCTCAAGTCGTTCACACCAACATGGACTATGATGGAGTCTTAACAGTACCTGTTGTTTAGAGACTTGAGTGCATGTGTGATATGGCAGATCCTGGCAATGGATAGACAGCTGACTGTGACCTTCTCCTTATCCAGCCTGTTGAGAGGGACATCCGTGTGCCTCATGATGGAATCACCTATGACTAATATGTTTGGTTTTGTATTTTGTCATAAGGGCTTAACAGGTGAGACACAGGTGCATGAGCTACTGTGTGTATTATGTTCTGTAGAGGAAGTATTATGTGTAGCATGCTTGTGTTTGTGTTTGTGTTTTGGAGGTCTCTGGTGTTTAGGTATGTTTCTGGTTAGGACCTCTGCCTATGTAGGTATGTTTGATATATGTTTGGGTGTAGTAGGAGGTGAGGTGTGCATGCTGACAATGCTCTCATTGTGTGAGAAAGCATGGATTCAAGGTTCTGTAGAACTGTCATGTAACAGACTAATGGTAATAAACAAGAAATGATGTTAACATACTGCAAGAGGGACTCACAGCAACTAATAACTGGTGCCAAAGTCATGGCCTCAAGCTAAATGCAAAAAAATGTATCGTCATACCATTCAGCAAAAACATGACCCCTACTGATTACCACATCAACACCTAAGCACACAACCTGTGGTAAGATAGCTGGGCACTCAGGTTGATATCAACCTCGCATTGGACCATTATGTAGCAGCAGTGGTCAGAAAAGCCTTTTATTTTGTTCATTTCATAAGTAAAGGGATTGCATACAGAAAAAAGGAGGTTATTGCCACTCTATACTCCTCTCTCATTGGACCAATAATTGAGTATAATGCCCTGATTGGGATGTACCTCTCCAAATATCTGCACCAACTGGAAAGGCCACTGAAATACCTCACAGAACAAATTCATGGCCTCCAACACCTGTCCTATTCAGACAGGCTCAAATCACTATCAGTCTACTCGGTATCATACATATTGCTCAGGGGTGATCTGTGCCTTGCCTACAAGCAATCTCGGACCCTGCCCTACTAGAGATGCTCCATATCTGTAAGTCTAACTCTTCATGCACTACTCACTCAAAAGGCCTGAATTTAATATGAGATATCAACAAAACCTGCTGGAGAGAGAGGTTTGTCTCCCAGAGGCTACCCCGTCTCTGGAATAGACTCCCCATACATGTCAAACAAAGCATCTCACTGACCCTCTTCAAGTGCAGCCTTGAGAGTGGATGAGTAACCACAAATTTGTCCCAGGGGTTCCACCTGTGTTCCTCACTGACAGGGGTGACAGGTGCTAACTGAGGTTTCTTTTTGGGTATAAACTCTTAGTTAGGCTTGTAAGGGTCCCAGGACCATTAGCCTAGTAACCTCCTATGATCCTATGGAAAGGGTTTAAACCAGTTCAGCTATGATCAATTTTCCCGAGACTCTTTACACTATGCAGTTTATTCTTTTCTACAAGCAACATTAACGGGATACATGTGTATGCAAATTGCAGTATTTTATCAAAATGTTTCCCATTGCTTTCTACACAACTTAATAGAAAACAGTTTTATTTTGCTCTGTATTTCACATATTTAACTGAATTTAGTATACTGTATTATTGTTTTATTTATGGATGTGTAAGTAAGAAAGCAATGGAAGACAAAATAGAAAGAAAATCAGTCTCTGAGACATCTGACCATATTTTACAAGAATCCAAGTTCACGAAAACTATGAGTAGGGATAGTCTATGAGACCTTCTTTTCAGAATAAGGACCTCTTAAAATGCTTATTCAAATACTTTGCTTTTGGTTCAAAAGGAAACAATGTCCTTGCAAAAGAGTACACATTATTTACTGAAAACAATGAATTTTACACTGTTGTAACCAAAGCAGTATAAATAAATAGTATAAATAAAGCAGGGGACAAATGGTGCACCTTCAAAGACCCACTTGACTATATTAAATTCCGACAACTAAGGAATGATACCAAGAAAGCCACACTGTTAGACAAAAAAAAACTTCTGTCAACACCTTCAGCAAAAACACCAGAACAAACCTCAAATATTTTGGGCAGGCATAAACAAGCTGCTCCACCCTGGCCAAACCTCCACCCCACCCCCTCAACGTGCGACCTTAAAACTCCAGAGGAAACTGCTAACATCATTAACAATTTTTTTTACTAAAACTATCCAATCACTAGCTAGCCAACTACCCCCCACCAGCTCCTTTCAAAACTTCTCCACAACCACTACCCCACTCCCTTTCACCTTCCAACCTGTATCTACATCCACCATCCAATCTCTAATTAACAAACTAAAGCCCTCTACCCCGGCAGCTGATCTCCTCCCACCAGAATATTTACAAAAAGGGGCAGATGCCATTGCATACCCTGTCTCAATCATAATAAACTGCACCTTGACTGAAGCCACTATCCCCTCTCTCTGGAAGGTTTCCTATGTCATTCCCCTTCATAAAGGAGGGAATTCTTTAGACCTCTCAAACTTCCGACCAATAGCCATGCTATCACCATTGGCCAAAATTATGGAAAAGTGCATCCACAAACAATTAATGCACTGTCTCATCCAAAATAAACTACTGGCCACACCACAGCACCACATCAGCCCTCCTATCCTTCTCCAACTCTATCAACATCAACTGAAACAATAACAAACTTACCTCTGCTCTCTTCCTAGATCTCTCTAAGGCCACTGATATGGTCAATCACCAACTGCTTCTCTGTACCCTTAAGGAACTGTCACTGAATAGTAGCTCTATTAAATGGTTCCAATCTTACCTGTCTGATAGACAACAAGCAGTTTTATGGCAAAATACCCTGTCCACACATCTACCCATTACTCTAGGAGTCCCCCAAGACTTCATACTAGGACCACTACTCTTCTCAGTCTTTATCAATGACCTACACACCATCACTCCCAAGGCCACCTGCATCCAGTATATGGATGACTCTACTTTAATATGAACTGAGCTTATGACCCTAACCCAGAATATTTTCAATGATGTAAAAAAATGGTTTGTAAACCATCAGCTTCTATTAAACCCCAACAAAACTAAACTGCTCATCTTTTCCCCACCTGCAAATCCGCCTCACCATTCTTTACTATAAGTTCCAAAAATGGCACAATCATATCCCCAGATACTCACACAAAACTCCTGGGTGTCACAGTTGATAATGCCTTAAAATTTGACATCCCTGTCAAACCATCAAATCTGTCAACAAAAAACTGGGCTCCTATAAAGGATCAAACCCTTCCTCACTCCTTTTACAAGAACCACTATCGCTCAGTCCCATCTACTTTCTATCCTCCTCTATGCCTCCCCCCTTCACTAACCTGAACCAAGCCACCCTTACCAAACTTGCTAGTTTTTACAACCATATTGCTAGATTTGATACAGGTGCTACTTCTAGGACCCACCATTGTATCAATCTAACTCAACTAGGATTCGGGAGTGGCTCAGTCTTCTCCGATACAACCAACTTGTAATTACCCACAAAATACTATATCAACCCAAAAAAACACCAGCACTAAATAAGATTATCAAACCATACAGCAACCTGAGGTCACTACGTTCTGCTGACAAACTGCTGGTACAAACAACTAAGAGCATAAATGTGGCTGAGGACTCTCTATTCGCCAACTCAGTAGGCAAAACTTGGAATATGCTACCTGCCGAATTTACGCACCAATCCTCCTTAACCCAGTTCAAAAAAATGCAGTGCCACAAATATAAAATAATAATAAAAGAAACAGAGAAAAATCCAAAATTCAAATGACATTAACCACAGTGACATGAAATGTAAATGACCTCACAGATAAAGTGAAAACTGGAGAGTAACAGAATAAATAAGGCAGATGGGGAGTACAGTGATTATGCGACAATAAAGACATTTAAGAAACGCATCAGAATATGAAGCTGATTAAAAACAGAGCTAAAAAAATATCAGGTGTTATAAATTCCAGCGGGGGTGATATCAACAGGTGACTGGAATCTAATCTAATTACTCCAGCTAGGGATATTAGTGTGGGATCTAGAGCTCTCATGCTGATGAATGAGGGAAGGCCATTAAGAAAATGTAAAAGCATATGAGCTAGTGCATATATTAGAGGTGAGTACCATACAAGTTTCACATAATATTTAGGGATATATCATTCTTGGTTGAGGCTGTTTAGTATACATTTCCAAAATATATGAATATCTGATAGCAGAAACAGAAACTTATCTGAGGTTGGTTTTAGATCATGCACCAATAAGCAAATTTTAAAGAATCCAGACTGGAGATTTAGCAATGAGAATTTGGAAAAAACCCAGAAAGAATGCATACTGCTCAATATATTAGTACAATAAATCTGAGACAGCCTACATTAATGAGGGAACAAAGGCCCACAAATGGGACAGATTTTAAATATTGCTCATAGCAACTTTAAATGTTGCTAGAATAAAATTGATTGTATTAACATAAATTGTTTTGATGGATATGATTCTGAAACTCAAATATATATCATTATTTACTGACTTCAATCCTCAGTGTTCATAGGTTCTGCCCTGGGGCAATTATAAGCCTAGCCCGATTCTGTATGGCTTACGCCACCCCTTGATTTGAGTATACTGTGCCCTTTTTAAGGTTTAGTTTACTGTGCCTCTGTCTAATAGTGACACGGGAGTAATCCCTGGGACAAACCTACGATCCCCCATCCACTTATCGAGATTCTTCTTGAAGAGATTCAGTGAGGTGCTCTGCCTCACATGAACTGGAATTCTATTCCAGAGCGAAGGGAGCCTCTGGGTTATGAACCTGTCCCTCCAGCAAGTTCTATTTATTTCTGTGCTGAGGTTCAAGTCCCTCGGCGTGTGGCTCTAAGGGATTTAGATTTACTGAGGTGGAGCATGTCCATTAATTCTGGATTTGACATAGCTTTGTATGTCAGGCATAGATCGCCTCAAGTAGGCGGTATGCAACTGAGTAGAGCTGGAGTTTTTTTAACCGAGCAGCATATGGCATCTGTTTGAGACCCTTGATCCTCTTGGTGAGATACTTTTGGGGTCTTTCTAATTGCTGCAGGTATCGGGTAAGGTACATCCCAAAAGGGGCATTCTATTCTATGATGGGCCTGATGAGGGATGAATAAAGGGGCACGATTACCTCTGTTGATCTAGATGTGAAACCCTTCGTGATGAGGTGGGCTATGTAGAAGGTCTTTCCAACCACTTTGGCAATGTGGTTTTCAAAGGAGAGATTGCTATCAACTTGGGTCCCCAGGTCCCTAATAACTTTCTCTGTACTTAATGGGTTTCTGCCTATGTGGTAATTTGTGGGCACATTGTTTTTGCCAAAGGGTATGACTATACATTTTTTGGCATTTAGCTTTAAACCATGGCGCTGGCACCAGTTATCTGTCTCTGTGAGACCTTTTTGAAGGATGTTTGTGTCAGCTGGAGAGTTGATTATGGCACCCAGTTTGCAGTCATCTGCGAACTTGGTGAGCCATAGTCCTCCCACATTTGCCTGTATCTCGGAAAAGTATATACCGAACAAGAGTGGTCCCAGGACAGAACCCTGTGGGATGCCACTTGTGACCGGTTTCGAGTCTGACATGGCTCCAGCAACTCTCACTCTGTGGGTTCTGTCTTTGAGCCAGTTTGTGACCCATCTTGTGACATAGGGGTTTATATTTAAGCTGGATTGCTTATCTATGATGCCAGAGTGGGGTATTGTGTCAAATGCCTTTGCAAGGTCCAGATAGGCTGTGTGGACTACCTTCCCTTCATCTATGGCTTTGGTGACTGTTTCAAAGAAGTCAACCAGGTTCAAAAGGCAGGATCTGCCCTTGACAAAGCCGAACTGGGTAGGATCTAGTGTCTGTAGGTCCCCAATGTCTTTGTTTATGAGCTCCATGATGATCCTCTCCATAGCCTTGCAGACTAAGCTAGTCAGGCTTATGGGGCGATAGTTTCCAGGGTCCGTAGAGGCTCTACCTTTGTGGAGTGGGACCACTGTTGCTGTACGCCATTCTGTGGGCACATATCCTGTAGTGAGGCTGAGATTGTATAGCTGTTTTATTTGAGGGATTAGTTCCTCTTGTAGTTCATGTAGGACGCAACCTGGGATGCCATCTGGTCCCATGGAAGCAGTGTTTTTTGCTTTGGAGAGGGCAGCCTTTACCTGAGTATCTGAGATGTTTGGGAGGCAGCCCTCTGCCGGGATAGATACTTGCTCTTTTGGGGGGGGGGTTTGCACTGAACCTGTCTGCCAGGATATTGGCGATGTCTGTGGGTTCAGTGTATTTTTTGTCATTTAGAATCAATTCAGAACAAGTCTGGGAGTTGCATCCCAGGTTTCTAACATAACTGAAAAAAGCCTTATGATTGTCTTTGGTGTCCTGTGCAACTTTTCTCTCGAAGCTGGCCTTGGTGGATTTTATGAGGGATTGTAATTTTTTGCTAGTACTGATCAGAGATGCCTTCCCTATTAGGGATTTTGCTCTATCATGTAGTAGCTTCCTCCTTCTGTTGTACAGTTTATTTATGGCAGGGGTCCACCAGACTGGACGCCTGCCTTTGGATGATTGGGTCTTGGTTTTGTTTGGGATAGCATGATCCATGCATTCCTGGAGATGTCCATAGAATGCATTTATATAGAATTCTGCAGTTTGGGCTGTAGTTTCCACTGGCCCTGGGGCCTTGAAGGATTCCACTTCAGTTTTGAGAAGTGAGAAGTTCGCTTTTGAGAAGTTTTTCACTGTGGTTTTCTGGGCTGGGGTGGGGTCGGGATGTGGACATCCAGTGAAATTAATTTATGGTCTGATCTTACCAATGAGGGATATACTTCTGGTGTGGAGCATAGAGTCCCCATGTTGGTAATGATCAGGTTTAGTATGTTGTCCCCTCTTGTGGGAGTGGTGACTAGTTGTTCCATAGCATTTGAGTTTATAATTTCCAGGAATCTTTGGGCTAAGGTGCTGGGGCTTGAGTAGTGCTCCCAGTCAATGTTTGGGTAGATGAAGTCACCCAATATAATGGTGTTCGGAGAGATCTTCATGTTCTCCAATGTTTTCAGGAAAGCCGAATGGGATTCCTGACTGAGAGGGTGGTCTGTAGGATGCTATAAACTGAAAAGCAGTCTTGCCCACTGTTAGTTGCACATGGATGGTCTCCGATACTCTGTGCAATGCCACTAACCTGGAGGTGTGGATATCCTTGATAAATATGGAAACTCCCCCTCCTTTTGTGGTTCGGTCTGGGTTTTGGGGCCGAAAAGCATGATACGAGGTATAGCCTGGCAGTGCTGGGGTGCTCTCTGGAGCCTTGAACCAGGTTTCTGTCACTGCACAGATATCGATGTTCTCCATACTGAGGAAAGCTTCAAGTGCGTGCATCTTGAGGTTAAGACTTCTGGCGTTTAGCAGCATTACCCTTAGTTTCTTGTTCCTTGTGCTGTCTATGGGGGTGGGTTTGACTTTTGAGCCTTGCCTAAAAAGGCACTATGGGGGTGACAAGAGCCTTTGCCAATATCCGAAAGCCCAGTGGTGACAGGTACAAGCCGTCCCTAGCGAAGCAACGTGGTTTGTCGAGCATGTCATCCCAGGCTGACAGACACTGGATCCCCTTTGAATGACACCAAAATTTTAGCCAATTGTTAAAATCGATCATTTTGTCTTTGTACTGTGGCATCATTCTAGGTGAGGGTAAGATGCTGCTCAAGGTCAGGGTCATAGCCTGGGCTACATGATCAGAGAGCTCCTCTATGTCTCTTTTCATGTAGTCCAGGGAGGTACGTCTCAGGTCATTCACACCAGCATGTACAATGACTGAGTCATATTTGTATTTTCTTTGGAGTGACCTGAGTGCTTGCGTTTTGTGTCGGATCTTAGCACCCGACAGGCAGCTCACCGTGACCTTCTCTTTATTCAGCCTGGTGAGCGGGACGTCAGTGTGTCTGACAATAGAGTCACCTATAACAAGAGTATCAGGTGTGTTATTCAGCCTTAAGGGCTGTGGCTGCTTGGCACACTGACTTTGTGGGTTATGTGTTGTGTGTGTTTTGTTTTGAGGTAGCGTTTGCTTGGATGTCTGCTTTGGAGGTCTCTGTTGCTTAGGTAGATTTTTATTTAGAACCTCCGAGTATGTTTTTGTGTATTTATGTGTTTGGTTTGCTGATGTGCTGGGACTATGTGATACTGGAATTGTGTTGTGTGAGGTTACCTTCTCCTCCTGACTGGTTACACCAGTTTTGAGATGAGAGAGTTCAGCCTCCAATTTGGCTAAATAGTTGCATCTCTCACATATATTTGAACCTGTTTGGAGGAGGAGAGGGTTGTCCGTGTACATGAGACAGTTGTAACATTGCCTCAAAATTCTCAGATTCACCAGCTGGACTGGAGAGGAAACCATTGATTGGACCTTTGGACATGCTAGAGTAACAGGGAAACTGAATTTAAGACGGACCAATAAAGGACAGGGTAATCGTAGAGATTATAAGAGTAAGTAGTGCTTATGGTTTAATAGTGCTAACTTGTAGGATTACTTAATTGGACCAGTGAAGGGCCTTAGAATGAGAATCTGGTGTTTAAATTGAGAGATAGAGCAGTTCTAAGGGAAAAAGTGAAGAGCAGACTTTGTGGAGCCAGGAATAGTTTAAACCCAATTAAGCGGCGCTGCCCGTTGTTGCGCTATGCTCAAAAAACGCGCAAAACCATGCAAAAGAGGGTTTTAAGAGAGGAAGATGGAGTTTTGGAATTGACCCAAAATGGCCAATAAAACTACAGTTTCAAGTCAGTAACCACTCCCACAGGGGCAGGCAGGCTGCTCAATGTTTTTCACTGCGACTGATCAACAGAGAGACTTTCCTTTAGCCCAAGCAAAAAAATGGCCTCACAGAAACTTACAAACAGTTCAAGAATAGCAAGCCTGTAACTGAACTTTTTTAAATCTCAGAAAAGTGGGGGAAAAAGCAAGATTTTTTTTGTTTGTTTTTTCAGAGATAGCAGAGGTTAACAAGTATCAACAAGTTATAACAGTGCAGTAAATGACCCCACACAAGAGTGCTAGGCCAAAGACAGATAAAATGCAAGTTTTGAGAAAAAAACGATTTTAAAAATAAGTGCAAACAGGAAATTCAGTAAACAGCTCTAGGTTGTGCTCTAAATACAGTTACTAATGCAGAAATCAAATTTAACAAGCCAGAAAATGCTCAAAATAGGCGGCTATGCAGAAAAACGTAGCAAATAAACAGAGGAAAAATACTTAAAGTCTCAAAAGTGGCTCCTTTCTTCTCTCAGCGTTTTCTCCACTTGGTGGGTGCTTCACCAACAGCCAACAAGCCTGAAAAGACGCCAAAACCACGAGGCAACCAGGTTTTAAGAGAAGAAGATGAATGAGTTTTGGAATTGACCCAAAATGGCCAATAAAACTACAGCATGCCCTTATTGATGTTTATTCCTTTGACATCCTCTGTCTGTCTGAAACATGGCTTAATCCATCAATACAAGACAGTGCAGTTCTACCCCCTGGCTATAATATCATAAGACGAGACCGTAACACTAAAAAAGGAGGCGGCGTAGCCATACTTTATAAGAATGGATTACAAGTTACCTTGTTAGACTCCAAACCTCCACTTTGCAACAATGCAGAAATTCTTCTAACTAAGATTCAGCTTAACAAAAGCAAAGCCATATATCTATCATGTGTCTATCTTCCCCCAGGCAATAACATCAACACATTAGAGGCTATCCTCAGCTGGCTCTCAAGTAACTACCCCCAAGAAACCATTATACTTGGAGATTTTAACATTAACTGGAACTCCTGTATATCTGAGCAGCCTTCTACTCATATCAACTTATATGGTTTTACCCAAACTATAACATCCCCAACCCGCACCAATAAAACTAACAACAAAACTGGTACCCTTGACTGGGTACTCATTAATACCCCCCAACTAAACTATAAAACAGGCACCCTCCCTGAGGACATAAGTGATCACTTGCTTACCTATTTAATCAGAACAAAAACTGTCATCCTAAACTCTACCATCTGTAGAACTATTCGCACTACCAAAAATTTTAACCCTGCTCACTTTCATGCTGAACTAGTCACCTGTGACTGGTCACCCCTGAAATACCTCCCAATAGATAATGCCGTGAAATACTTTAACTCTAAATTTCTAACCATTTTAGACAGCCATGCCCCATTACGCAAAGTTAGAATTAGAACCAAACCAGCACCATGGCTCACCAAAACGACCAAACAAAAAATCCTCCAAAGAAATAAACAATGGGCCAAATGGCGCTCAACAAAAAGCTCCTCAGATCACCTGCAATTCAGACAGCTAAGAAATGAAATAAAAAAAGCCATATTAGCCGATAAAAGAAACTACTACTACCAACTACAAAAAAACAACCAAAATAATCCCCAAAAATTCTGGCGAGGTATCAATAACCTCCTACACCCTGGATGCTCAAGTACTCCCTCTCCCTCTGGCTCTGTTCACAACAATCCCATCCAAATAGCTGACTCATTTAATACTTTTTTCACTGAAACCATACAATCCCTAGCCAACCAGCTATCCCCTAGCACCCCAGGCTCTGCCACAACCTTTACCAATAATTCTCATTAATTTCATTTTCAGCCAGTGCCCACTTTACTTATCTGTAACCTCATACAGAAACTTAAACCCACTACTCTCTCTGCTGATAAATTACCTGCAGAATACCTGCAACAAGCTGCTAAAGTTATAGCCTACCCCATATCCATCCTCATTAACAGAACTATTTCTGAAGGATCTATTCCCCTAATCTGGAAAGTCTCTCACATAATTCCCCTGCATAAGGGTGGTAACTCCAAAGACTTGTCCAATTACAGGCCCATAGCTATTCTATCTCCTTTGGCAAAAATAATGGAGAAATGTATACACATACAACTGTTAACCTACCTACTCGATCACAATTTATTAGCACCCTGTCAACATGGCTTTAGACCATTTCATAGCACCACCTCTGCTCTCTTATCCTTCACTAACCATATTAACAGTAATCGTAATATTGATACTCTATCCTCAGCTGTTTTTATTGACCTGTCCAAAGCATTTGACATGGTGAATCACCACCTCCTTATAGACACACTCAAAACCTGTCATTGGACAACCATACTATACAGTGGTTCCAATCATACCTACATAACAGGCAACAGGCTGTACTATGGGAAAATACTTTATCTTCCCACGTCAGTCACTCTAGGGTCCCACAAGGATCTATATTAGGCCCATTACTCTTCTCCATCTTTACAAATGACCTTCATTCTGTAATTCCTCAAGCTGACTGTATCCAATACGCTGACGACTCCATACTCATATGCTGCTGCTTCTCAATCAGAACTTCAGTCACTAACCCAAATGACCTTTAGTACAGTTGAAAACTGGCTCCTACAAAGACGCCTTATCCTTAACCCCAAAAACAAAAATGCTACTATTTACCCCCACCCAGAACCTCCCCACTTAACTTTACTATTACTTCAAATGATGGAACTATAATATCTCCTGAACCAACCACCAAACTACTGGGTACTAATAGATCACAACTTGTCCTTTGCACCTCACATCAGTAACCCCATAAAAATAATAAAGACGAAACTAGGTTCCTCTATAGAATAAAACCCTTTCTTACACCTCCAGCCAGGGTTACTATTGCTCGTCCACCTCATCTCTACCTTGCTCTATGCCTCCCCTATCTATACCAAAATATGTAGAAGTAATCTGAGTAAACTTACATCCTCCTACAACAATATTGCCAGATTTGCAGCTGGGTCCTCCTATAGAACTCATCACTGTATCAATCTGAATCAGTTAGGATGGTTAGAGCTGCCAAATTTAATACTTTTCAATCAATTAATAGTAGCCCATAAGATCCTGTATTTACCTCAAAATACACCCATACTTACATCCCTAGTCATCCCCTACAATAACCTCAAGACCTTACGCTCAGCTAATAACCTACTTGTACAAATATCAAAATCCAACAACTTAGCTGGTGACACCTTGTTCTCCAATACAGTAGGTAAAGCCTGGAACATCCTCCCAAGCCAGCTAACCTCAATATCCTCTGTCAGCTTATTTAAAAGCAAGCTTAAACCCTACCTCAGATCACACTGGCTATGCCCCTGTGTTAACCCAGACTAAGTACCTAACTATTAACTAGACTCCCACAATTCCTAGCCTTCCATGATCATGATCTTGTGTTGTCTCACTAATTTTTAGTGAGCTTAACCTTCCTTAGGATTTTTTCTCATGTAAATAAGTATATACTGTGGAATGATCAAACACCTTCATATAGTATCACAACCTATGTGTTAAATAACACTAGAAAATCCATCCTTGTTTGCTGTTCTTCTATACTCTATCTATTGATCTCTAGTGTTTTTCTTTCTTAGGTTTTTGTGAGACCTTAGTATCTCATCATAAATTACTAGGTATATCTAATTTTGTAATATGTTATAAAGATTTGTACTACATTTCTAATACAAATGTATTATTCTTATTCATCTATTCTTAGATAATTTTTTTCTTTTTCCTACTGAAATATAAAATATATAATCTTAGGCTTGTACTATAATTGTTAAAACTTCTTATGTACCAAATTATACTGTTATTGTCTTTGTCTTGACCTTTTATGTTGTTGTAATTTGTGGAGCTTTTCTGCCCGGGCCTCCGCTGAAAATGGACATATATCCAGCTGGACTAGCCCGGTCAACAAATGTAAAATAAAATAAATAAATAAAAGTTTCAAGTCAGTAACCACAAATTTTAGGAGGGACAGACCAAAAATATGAGGCAAAATGTTGAACTGAAAGGTATGACAGAATGTCTGAAAATGAGAGCAACAAACAAAATAAAAAGCAACAGAGTAAGATGTGTCTGACAAGGACATGGGAAATAATAAAAGTAAATCAGACACGAAAGCAAGAGTGGAGGGGAGAAGCTTGGAGTAAAGAAACAACTTCAAAAGAAATAAAATGAGTTGGTTAAAGGATTCAAAGGAAAATTCTATTACTGAAGAAGGAGAAAGAGAGTTACTCAGGTTAGAAGAAACATGAAAGGAAGATATAGACCAAATGACTGAAAGGGAAAAAGTAGTTTTAGGATTTGCATATTTAGAGAACTCCCCCAAAACACACACACACAAAAAAATATGATTGGAAGGCTTAGGCAAAACAGAGTGGAAAGAGCAACAGCAAAGATAGTAAAGCAAAAATATTTAGTATGTACTATAAAACATTAAATACACAACAAAAAGGAAGATAGAGACTGTGAAAAAATGGAAGCCTTGCAGAAGATCAGCATTTATTTAAATTAAATATAGAGGAAGGACAGGAATTACCACCATATACAGCAGTAGAAGAAATAGAGGGCATGATAGGCAAGTTAGTTACAAGAAATTCACCAGGGAGGGATGGAATGCCTATTGAGGTATGTAAAAAACATTGGGATAAGATGTTTAATGATATTTTAAGGCAAGTAGGATTCTAGACTAATACAGAAAAGCAGTGATAGTGATATTTAAAGATCCCATGTGCCCTAGTGTTCATCAACCAATCTCTGTTTTTAACCACAATTACAAGTGTTTGCTGCTATTGTCATGAATGCACTGGCAAAATATTACCAGAATTAATCGATGCTGATCAATCTGGTTTTATAAAAGGGAGGCAAACATCTGATAATATATTGCAGGCCTATTTGATACACAAGCAGGCAGAGGAAAACATAGTTTTAATAGGCTTGGATCTCAAAAACGCTTTAGACAAGGTACCTTGGGAATACCTATGGGAGATAATGCACAGGATAGGGATACCAAGGAAACTAAATTAAATTATATATAAAAACACAAAGGTGTAAATAAAGCAAATGGCAGGCAATCTCCAATTATAAATATTGGAAGAGCAACTACGCGGGGTTATCTCTATTACTCTTCACAATTTACCTACTACCTGTAGCACAAAAAAAAATCAATAATGGAAAATAAAGGAATGGAGGTGAAGACACACGGCTGTGTTTGCTGATAATATTTTATTTACTAGAAACCCTAAAAGTGATATCCCAAGGGTGTTAGATATGTTAAGAAAAGTTTCAGTAATATGAAGTTGTAAAACAAATGAAGGGAAAGTAAAAGTGTTAATTATATGCCCACATTTAACCTGGTACAGGAATACCCATACTTATAGGTGTATAAATTGAAATACCTGGGAATATACCTAGTGAAAAACTATAAGGATTCACCAAAAGCGATGTGGGAAGAAACAAAGAACAGGATCTGCAACTTGATCTGAATATGAGAAGTGGTAACCACAGCCATAGACCATAGAATTCAGCCAATAAAATATTTAGAGATCCTTTGATATTATATGCTGCCTAGGCATTCTCTATGACCCAGAGTATAGATTACGGGACAAGAAGAAAAGAGGGAATGAGATACATATGGGATGACAAACGACTCCAAGTAGAATGGATTACGATGATACAGCTAGTAGAAGAGGAGTTGGCAGTTCTGTACTTGCAGGAATATCACAGAGCCAAACACTTCAAGCCGAGATATTTGTTGTAAAATAATAAATAGTAAATATAGTTCAAAATGGAAATACTGTACATAGTACTTAAACAAGAAAGGAAGAATGCAACACCACAATGACGTAAATATATGGACATGATTAATGGAATTAAAAAACAGGGAAAGTCATCTAGGGATAGTATATGGTTCTTTACAGAAAATACCGAAACAATAGTTCTATCAGATATTGCAATTTGAGCTTGCACGTACTTGGAGAGTAAGGCAACGATATGGAATTGATATTACAGTAATTGAAGGAAGGTTGGAAAGGAAAAGAAAAATATGCTACCAGGAGCAACTGAAAAGAGTGGTTGAGAGAATTAAGTGAGAACAGTATATAACGAATTCCATAATATAATCAGAAAGGAATTAACAGAAGACAAAGGATTATTTGCTATTTTGAGTGAATATGATGCAGAAATATAAAGAAAGACCCTGGGTTTGCACAATACAATTCATATACTGTTAGATGTTAGAATGGAGAAGTCGAACAATAAATAGGTCAGTGGGTTATATAAAAAGCATCAACAAAGGAAACATACACAGTGAAAGATAGATAGATAAGAATATGGCAGAGAATAAGACACAGAAAAATGACAAAAAATGAATGGGTACAAATTTGTAAAAACATCAAAAGAGAGCTACAAAATTGCAAAAGTGATACCAAAATTGATAGATATGGATCGCTGTGGTTTTGTGGAGGGAAGGCAGACATTTGACAATATTAAAAGAGCACTGATGATCTGGAGCAAAGCAGAATGTAAGAAAGTACCTCTTTCATTGGTAGGGCTTGATGCAGAGAAAGCATTTGACAGAGTAAACAGGGACTTCATAAGTAGGGCAATGGAAGCATTTGCTTTCCCTGATAGACTTATAAGATTGATTAGAAGAATATATGAGGGATCAGAGGTGCAAATTAAAGTGGGTGAGGTCCTCTCTGATAATTTATGCTTGAGTAGAGGAACCAAGAAGGGTTGTCCACTTTCCCCTTAGTTGTTTGCATTATATTTAGAACCACTGGCAAAGAAAATAAGGGACTCAGAAATTCAAGGATTTAATTGCTATGGTAGTCAGGAAAAGCTGGCTCTATTTGCTGATGATATTATTTTATACAGAACAAAACCAGAAAGGGACATTATAGTGTTGTGGAACATTTTAAGACAGTTTCAAATTTTCTTGGGATACAAAATCAATGAAGCTAAAACAAAGGCAATAGTGGTAAATTATGTACCCACACACAAATTGGTCCAACAATATCCATATTTATGGGGACATGATAAAATTAAATATTTAGGAGTATTGATTAGAAATGACTCTTTGGTAGCAGCTAAGGATATGTGGGAAGAGACCAAACAGAAGATAATACAAAAATTGAGAAAATGGAAGTTTTGTTATATGGATATGGATACTAAAAATACAAGCAATTAAAATGTTTTTAGTCCCTTTAGTACATAGGTCAGGCATACTTTTATCAACTAGAGGAGAAGTTGTAGATAGCAATTAAAAAAGACTCAAAGGATTTTATCTGAGAAGGGAAGACAGCAAGGATCAAGTGGGATAAGCTAATTCTACCAATAGAACAAGACGGACATGGATTACCTAATTTGATGGGGTATTTTAGAGCAAAATCGTTAAGGCTCTTATACATAACACAAGCAGAAAACATCATTCAAAGTGAAAAGGAATGATGCTGACATAGGGAGGAAGCTCAAGAAATAAGGAGAGATTGGGATTTTGGATGCAGACTTTTAAGGAGAACAACCAAAATCATACAGAGTATTATATTCATAAAATATCAGGGAGTATTCTAAGAACCATACCAGCAGAAGAATGGAGAAGAGAGATTTTGCCATTAGGGATAACCAATGATAGGCAAGAGGGGACTGGAATTTATTGGATAAAACTGGCAAAGGAACCATTGTATTGGGAGTAAATAACTAGAAATAGAAAGGTAATAGAATGGGAAGAGGCCAAAAATTTATTTGGACTGTAGGTTAAAGATTGCCTTCCTATCAAGGATTGATATTAGAGTATAGGCAAAGAGAAATAGGTGGCTCCTGAATGAAATACCAGCAGTGGTAGAGTTTTTAATAGACTCTAGAACAGAAGCTGCCATTAAAAAAGGAATAATTAGTAAAGCATATAAAATATTGCATGCTAATTATAAGAATCAGAGGAGCTTAGAAAGGATTGGGAAGTGTGTGTGTGTGTGTGTGTGTGTGTGTGTGTGTGTCTCCCAAATATGCAACATAGTCGAGAAGATTTAGGATCTTTGCATGGAACTGTTGACATATGTATTTTTATACACCAAGTAAACTCCAAAGAATTTTTCCAAGCTGGATAGCAAATGTTGGAGGTGCAATGGGCAAGAAAGAGATAGCTGGGAACACATTTTTTGTGAGTGGAATGAGCTAGCAGAATTTAGGGATTCCCCTGCAGACCGCTCTGTTGGAGATGCTGGGTGAGCAGATTGGACTGACTAGGGAGATGATTTTTTTTTTTTGAGTTATGCTACAGAATCGGAATTGCCTAGACATAGTAAAGCCTTGCTGAGTCTAATTATGGTAGCTGCCAAAAAAGAAATTACTGAAAAATGGAAATCAAGTCTAGACCAACTTTACTAATTGTAGTGAATATAATAACAGAGAATAATAACAGAGATGAAACAACTGCAATTGGGATCTTTAGAAAATGGAAGGAGCAAATTACATAGGAAAAAATGGGAATTGTGGGAACAATATATGCAGAGCAGGAACGAGGTTTAAGAGGCAGGATTTGAATGATTCATATAATGCTTAACTGACAATGACTAGATGATTTATAAATGATGCATAATGCTTGCAACTACAGTTGTTTCAATAATGTCTGTGATGTAAATTGTTTGCAATTAAAGTGCTATCATATTGTATGTTTTTCATTTATATAAATGTAAGATTGCCTTTGTCACATGTGAAAAGTTAAGTTGTTTGGAGAAAAAAAGAGCTACAAAACTGAGAATAATTTCTGCCTGAAATGCTTGCATAAGTATCTCTATACTAGGAAATAGGTGTTCCCTGGATTTAATAATGAGTGTTGGATCAAAGAGGTGGTAAACTGAAGACTTCTTTTTGTAACTGCAGTAAGTTAGCTGCATACAAAAGGGATATTAAACAATTAATACAGAAGATAGTGGGAGAGGAGAAGATATTAGAAGAGGTAGAATTTTTTACTAACTGGATATAAAATACAAGAGAAAGTCTTTCTGTGAAACTGTTAACCATAGTATTAATAGTAGTGAAATGGAATAAGCAGAGAAAATAGAAGAAATAATATAGGCACAATGAAAAAGAACTAATGAAGAATAAAACTAATAAGATATAGGAGAGAAAATTGGCAAAATGGATGAACACTCTGTAGGAATGACTAGTAAGAAAGGAAATATGATAGACTGCTTAAGATTAGAAGAGCAAATAAAAGACAAGATTAAAAATCAAATAAAGATATAATGTAGGGGATCAGGGGAAGTGGCGCTTAAAGGAAAATGAGATATGTTTTGACAAAGAAATAATTATACCCTAACATTATGGGTTGTTCCTTTTTTTCTGAAAATATTTTTATTGAATTTTTAACAAGAAAACAAGTGATAACATTTAAAATTAAAAGGAAACATTTGACAAACTTGAAAAAAAAATAAAAACTATATAATACATTTCAAAAACTCAACAAGCAACTATTTACAAGAGTGTCTACTAAATTAGAAATGTTCTACAGATTTCAGTAAATAAATATTATCCTGAGAGTTTAATAGTTCTTTTAGACATTTCCGAAAATTATATGTAGAAGTGATTCTGGTAGACCTTGACTTAATAGTAATGAGTTAAAGTAGAGAAACCTCAGTAGTGCTGCCCAAAAATTCATTGAAGGAGAATGTAGAATAATTCTTCCAGTTTCTTTTTTTTATATAACACTGTTTTATTGATTTTCATAGATCAAGAAATTATTACATTATACAGATAATTATTCATTAACATGACATTAAATACTCAACTATGTACAATTATATACAAAATGCTCATAACTAAAACAGCTTTGTTCAACATATTACATTTTGTCTAATATTTTTTTTAAATTTCAACCAAGATAACTTTCTGTGGGTCATTCTTGTTGTTCTATAGTTAAGAGTTTCAAGTTCTCTGTTACATACTGTCTTGGCCAATAGTATAAACTCAGTAAAAGAGACAGTCACTTTACTTTTCCAATTTGAAGTAATAACTTTCCTTGCTATTGCCAAGATGGACCATAAAAGATGTATTTGTGACTTTGGTATACAATCTGGTATTGGGGTATTGAGTAATAAAAGTGTATCTGTAATTATGCATTTGTCTGTCCACAATGCCTTTGTAAAATCTCTAAATTTCAGCCAAAAAGGAACAATCATTTTACATTCAAGGCACATATGTATCCAATCTGCACAGAGACTTTCATCACATCTCCAACAATTATGACTAGTTTTATTCAATATTGTTTGCAATTTTCATGAGTAAAATAACTCCTGTGTATAAATTTCCATGTAAATATTTTCCAATATAAAGATGATGTTGTATGATTTATTGACCTGAGTGTTAATAATTTGTCATTATCAGAGAAGCTAAATTTGTTAGTATTTTCTATAAAACTCCATAGAGAACCATCATACTGTTTTAAGTCAGCCCTCAATGTCTTATAGATCTTAGATAAAGAAAACCCCATGCTAAATTGTAAAGAATTTAATTCACACAAAAGTAAAATTATTTTAGGCTGAGTGAAGTATATAACACCTGACTTGTTTTAAATTCCTTTATTAGATATTCTCTGAAGGTTTGAATATTTAACCAATTATCTTGATTTAAGTTGTATCTTGCTAAGAGACTTGTAGTGTCAAGAATATTATTTATACTAAGGAATTGGTGTCAGTAATTTAACCCATTGCCTTTCATTTCTATTATTTTGTTTATATTGAAAGAATCTAAGCAATTGTTTGTGAACGCTATTGGGAACATTAATATTGAGAAATGTCTTGTTATGCAATGTGTGTTTATAATTTTCTTAAAATTG
This sequence comes from Protopterus annectens, assembly GCF_019279795.1. Taxonomy (NCBI): domain Eukaryota; kingdom Metazoa; phylum Chordata; order Ceratodontiformes; family Protopteridae; genus Protopterus; species Protopterus annectens. The sequence continues at coordinate 62,734,415 of NC_056743.1, read as the reverse complement.
TTTAGTATATAACTAATGCAATATGGTAGCTTCTCATTTTTGCTTTCTTTATATACTGAATCTTTCACTGTTAAAAACAGTTTATTATTTTCAGTAAAAAAGTCATTGTTTATTTTTTCATCTATATTAGATAATAAAATGTTTGTATGCAAATCTTTCCAATTTGATGTATACTTATTACTTAACCACTTACTTATGATATGAATTGTAACTGAATCAGCATACATTTCTAAATTCGGGAATGTGATTCCACCTTTTTCCCAATCTCTATTGTGCCAATCATATTTTATTCTGGGTTTTTGTGGGTACTATAAAAACTTAATTAAAAGTGAATTTAATTGTTTTATTATTTTTTTTGGAGGGCTAATAATTATAGATTGGAACAAATACAAAACTTTAGGAAGAATACACATCTTTATTAGTATTAGTTTTTCTTCAAAAGTAAAGAACATTTTATTCCACTTGTCTATATATTCTTTGACTTTATCCAATAAATTTCTATAGTTAACTTGTATCATTTCTTTCTGACTAGGCTATATATACACACCTAGATATTTAATAGACTCATTTCCCCAGTTAAAGTTATTATATTTTCTCCATTCTGAACTTACTTTACTATTTATTAATAATGTTTCAGATTTATTATTATTGAACTTTAGGCCAAAATATTTCTCAAAAAGTTCTATAGCATCTGCAATATGCCTTACTGAAGAGTTTAAATTACCTATGGTTAGTATTATATCGTCAGCAAATAATTGTACTTTTGAAGAATAATTTGAATTAAGAGTGAAACTGTTTATGTTATCATTTTTTCTTATGTAGTTTGCAAATGGCTCTACTGATAATGCAAATAACAGAGGCGATAATGGGCAGCCTTGTTTAGTTCCTTTTAGTATTTGAATTTTGTTAGATAAGAATGCCCCGATTTTAATATATGACACAGAATTTTTGTATAAGGTATTTATTAGTTCTATGAAATCATTGGAGAAATTAAAAGTTTGTAATACGTTAAATAAATATGTCCAAGATAGAGAGTCAAATGCTTTTTCAATATCTAAACTAATTATTGATAGTTCTTTTTTTTCTTATTTGCAACATCTATCAGGGTTAAAAGCCTAATGACATTGTCTTGAACTTTTCTATTCAAAATAAAACCTGCTTGATCATTTTCTATTATTCTCGGAATGAATTGATTTAATCTTTTAGTAAGTATTGAGGTGTAGATTTTATAATCTACATTTAGTAGAGATATAGGTCGATATGATGTCACTAGCTTAGGATCTTTGTCTTGTTTTAGAATGGGAGATATAATAGCATATTTCCATGATGGAAAAATGCTTTTATTTTTTCTAAATTCTTCATAAGCTACCTGCAAAATCTTTAAAGTATCTTCTGGGAACAACTTGTATATCTCTCCAATAATTCCATCTAATCCAGGTGCCTTATTGCTTTTAATGTTTAGAATACATTCTTTAATTTCTTTTAATGTTATTGGTTTAAGCAAATTAGTATTTTGTTCTTTTGTTACTTTTTTGTTAATATTTTCTTTCAGAAAATTATTTGTAAGTGCATTGTTTACCGAATCAACATTTGTATTGTTTAACCTCTCGTAATGTACTCTAAAGATCTCCAAAATTTCTTTGTGCTCCGTAACATGTTTTGTTTTAATTCCTTTATTGTCAATTATTTCTTTTATATGGTTAAGGCCAGCTAGATGTTTTGCTTTGACTGCCAATCTGTGTATGTGTTTGGGGTTCACTGAATAGGATTGAATTCTTAATTTTTCTAGATTTATTGTCACTTTGTGATTTAGAATTTCTGCGTATCTATTGTTTAATGTTTTTAGCTCAGAATTTGTTCTTATGTCTTTGGTACTTAAACTTTTCCTTATTTTATCTATATTTATTTACTCTTTAAATCCTTTTAATGTAGTTATATAGACAGGTAATCTTTGCCGAGTTATTAAGTCTTTAGGCATGATATTAAGCTTAAAAATAACATGAGCTAATTAAGACTTCTTGAATCTTGTGAAATATATTATTTGTAACTAGTACTTTATCAATTGTTGTTTGTGTACCATACCTATATGAATAGTGAGTGTATTCTAATGAGTGAGCTTCTTTTAGAGCATAAATATCTCTAAGATCTAATATATTAATGAAATTATTTAACTTTTTTGCTGCAGAAGAAGATTTAAAATTATCTTTTTTGTAGTATATTTATCAGATTTCACCTTTGATTTGGAAATTATTAACTCCAGCTGTTTATTTGCTGTAATTGCTCCAAAACCAGGTATCCAGTAAGAGTTTACTAATGTTACATATCTTTTGTTTATCTCTAAAACTACTAAGCATTCTTATCATTCTTACCATTCTTATCTGCATCGGTATCAATGATTTTAGGCATTGGTAATGTTTTTCTCCATAGTATCATCGTGCCTCTTCTCTTAGTTTGATAATGAGACTCTGCAAGAATCATATAACCGTTAAAAGATAATCTAATTCCTTATTAACAATGTGTGTTTCCTGTAAAAACCCTATATCTACTTTATTCAGTTTCAAGTATTTAACTCTTCTTCCTCTTTTGAAAGGATTATTAAGGCCATTGACGTTTAAAGACATACACTTATAAGAGAACATTCAAAATAGTACAAATACTTCCAATGAATTTAGTTATGAGCAGATAAATGGAATTGAATAACAAATTTTTAACATATGTAACTATATACAAAACAAAACATGGAAATCTAAATTCCTGGCTTGATGATAACATCATCTTAGCCACCACCACAAACATCCCTACAACCAGTCAACCTTTACATTGTTGCTTCTGCACTTAATAATTAAGTATACAGATATTCATGTTCAATATTAACAATACCCTATATTGGCATTTAAAGTGCCAAAATATCTTAAAACGCATAAGTTATAAAATGTTTATACGTTGCAAATAATGGCTAGTTATGTAGTAAATATTTATGTTTAACATTTGTTCCTGCATTATATTAATAAGGTTCTGCTCTCATAAATCAACATACATAGATATAACTTAATAAGCAGTCTAAAGGCTCAAAATTCTCATTAAGCTGAAGGAAATAAAGCTATTATTTTATTTAGCTAATGTTTCATGCTAATATGTTCCTAAATTTGAGGTTTAGTAACCTTTATTTTTATTTTCTTTCTTACTCACCATCCTCCCAACTATTGTCTTTATACATGTTATTTATATTCCATATGTAAGTTGTTTAAGCAAATGTAATGAGCATTCTATGTTATGTTGTTATGATATTTGAAATTTCAAATATATTTAGTGTAATAAGCATATTTTACAATCATCTTTTATCTCATTTATCCCCTGCTGTTTCATTAGTCTACTACTACTATTGCTTTCAAACCTTAATACTTCAGAGTTGCATTCGTTCCAAATTTACATTAGAGTTACTATCTATTCAATTTAGCAAGTACGTAAAACATTACTTATGAAAGCTGTTAATTATATGATGACATCTATGCATGACATCTCGACAAAACAAGTTTTTACTTGTTTATATATCAACATATAACATAAAAGTAATTGTATGCTCATCCTGTCCGCGTTTCCATATTTTCCCCATCCCATTCTCTTTTTAGACCGTCTATAATTTGTGGATGACTCTTTATGCTGTTATGATGTTTGGTGTTTCAAGTATATTGAATATAATTTGCAATCATTATTTTATCTCATTTATTTCATTATTGCTCTATCAGTGTAATATTACTTTTGCTTTTAAGCTTTAGTATTTCAGAAATGCATTCATTCCTAGCTTACACTGTTATTAATATCCCTTCTGTTTAACAAGTACATAAACATAGAGCACTTATGTTAGCTATTGACTATATGTTGATATCTAATATGATATTTTGGCAATAAGCATACTTACTTGTTTGCATGTCAAAACATCAAAGAATAGTATGCTCACCCACTTTTCTTTTATTATATTATCTCACTCACATTACCCTTTGGTTAGCTGTCTACAGCTTGTAAAAATTCTTTATGCCAGCACTTTCTGATCTCACTTAAGTAGATACATTTGGGTTAGTTTGAATAATTAACACAATTATTTAATTATTGTGTCAATATTATAATTAGGAATTTGTTAGTTTCTATTGTGCACATTTAGTTACTTATTTGTAAATTATTTATTTTCCCCAAATTGTTTATCTATAGATTCCATTACCACAGAGCATGCTTATCACAATATCACTGAAATTTGAATTCAAACCAGCCAAAAATAAAACATTCTGAAGCCATCTGTAATGATTGTACTTTGAAAATTAACTAGACTGTAACTATAACAGTTCACTACATGTATATAACAATATCTTGTTTCTGAGATAAGAAGCATGTACTATTTTATTATTTTACTGCAAGGAGCAAACTTATAGTCCAAAGAATGCTTTGAAAGCATTCAAAACCTTCAGTCAGTAATAACTTCCTTGTTACATTTTTTTCCCTCTGTCGCCACTTTTCCTATGTGCGTCCGGACTCAGATGACATTGCATCATCAATAAATGCTTCTGTAGTGAGTGCCAGGCTCAAAAACAAGGATTTACTACATAGCTCGTGACTAGCTTCTCATGAAGCTTGACAAACAAAATATTGCATTTGCGAGGTGAACATAACGCTTTTCAGGTATTTTCAAGCTTTTCTTAACTGTTGTATGCTTGAGAAGCATTAAAGGAATATAAAAAACAGAAAACAAGTTAAGCAGGGTAACACAATGCTATTTACACTATAACATTAAAATTACACTTTGCAAGTGACTACAAAGTGCCGGCATTGCTCAAACATGTCTACACAGGATATTTATAATAAAAACATGTTATGCTTGTTGATTAAACAAGCCAAGGGCAACAAAAGTCACTAATAAGCAGTGTAAAGCTGGCAGTACCCCTTTCAACATCTAGGAACATCGCAATTCCATTTTAAATGGCAGGCAATGCAATAAAGACACACAAGCTGTTCCAAATACTAATCCAACCCCAAACGAGCAATACTCAACACATTATTAATTGAAATTAGCTATAAGTCGCAATCTTATAAAGCTCTGTCGATATTTATAATTTATGAACCCTTCAATTATTGTTTATACTATAATCTATAAAGGAAATAGTGTTACATAACAAAGAAGAAAGAAGAAGTCAGAAAGCTATCACAAGTAACTAGTGAGAATTATTAGAAACAAGAAAGAAGTATTAAATATTTTTAGTTATGAATATGTTAATGTAAAATCTTACCTAATAGCTTGTAGTATTGGACATATTACCATGGGAAAATGCCGCTGGAAATTAGAAGTTAGTATTTTATTTCCCTTTAAGTTTTTTTGTTGATTTATCATTTGCTGTTGTTTTGCCATTTGTAGCTTGTCTCTTTAGGCTTGGGGTAGAGAGTTCCATATCTTCAATTTTGTCTAGTAGGTTATGTTTTTTGACAAATTATGTTGCCTCAATGTTATTAAAGATTTTCTGACCATCTGGAAGTGTGATTTTCAATCTAGCAGGGAAGAGGATTTGAGCTTTTATTTCAGCTTTTTTTAAATCTTTAATGAGAGGAACATAGGCTTTTCTCTTTGCTATTGTCACAGATGTATAATCATTATCAAATCTAATGACTTTTCCATTTTCCTGAATAGGACCCATCGACCAGGCAGTCTTTAACACCAAATCTTTATCCTGTGTTGATAAAAACTTAACTATGATAGATCTTGTTGAAGTTAAGTTTTTAGATATAGAAGGGTTTGACAAAGATCTATGCACCCTTTCGATTCCATAAGAAAATGACTCTGGCAGGTTTAGTATTTTAGGTAACCAGTTATTCAGGAAAAGAATCATGTTATTCCCTTCTGTCTTTTCAGGAACTCCATAAATTCTAATATTATTTCTTCTTGACCTTGATTCTAGATCATCCACCTTTTCTAATAGTGAATTATTTTGCTTCAAAAGGAAATGTATTTGATTGTCATTCTCCATCTGTTTCCCATCTATTTCATTTAGAGATTCTTCTATACTGGTTATTTGATCCGAGTGTTTTGAAATAATTTCCTTTAATTCTTGAATTTTTTTTTACTTTCTTTTTTCATGTTTTCCATGATGTTTTCTAGGTTATCCATTTTTGTAGAGAGATCTTGTATACTTGTAATTATAGTCTGTAGTTCTTTCTTCATAGAACTATCTAGAGCAGATGACTTTGAATGACTCATATTTCAGGTATCTGTATACAGCAATTGATGTTCTGACAAGATTTTTGTGAAGAATTTCATTGAAGATTATTATTTTTTCTTCTTCTGATAATCCACAATAGTGAAAGGAATATTTATAGGCAGTTTTTCCAAGATATTTAAAAAAATTGTTAATTCCTGTCAGAAATAAATCTCATGAACAGAACAACAAAAAACTATTGCACTCACTCTGACATCTTGGCCACACCCCCATTCTTCCAGTTTCTTGTTATAACCTTTATTGCAAATGTTAGAATGCTACATAACAAAGGATATTTCAATCTTCTAACACAATCAGGTACTGGAGTACTAAATAAAACTAACAATTTATTTAAAGAAAATTTATCAGTAAAAATACCTTACAGGAATAAATTGATCTGATTCCAATATGACATGAATATAGGACAATCAAAAATATATGTTGCCAGTCTGCTTTAAGGTCTAATTTACATCTCCAGCAAACTGTCTAATTTTTATTTTAGATATTAATTCTGTGTGATGCAAAAAAGACATATGAAAGAACTTCCATTTAAGTGAACAGGTCATTTACGTTGATGATGATAAAATTAGGTTTTCATCCTCATCATTAAGATCTTTATTATTTATGAGCTTAAAGCAATTCCAATAGTTATCTTTATTATATTCCAATTCTTATCATTTTATAAATTTTGGAAGCAGACCTTTTCCAGATATTTTTGGTAGTATCAAAGAAAATAAAAGGTCAATTAACTTGGGAATAGAATCTTTTACCATTGGTTGTATAACTCTAATTCTGTGTTAAACTGATTGTCTGCAGTATTGTACATGCAACCACATATCTTCATCCAAATCAAAATTAATTATATCTTAAACAGAATATCATTTTTCTTTATTCATTAACTAAAACCAATATATCAAATTATTTTCTTTAAAAGTGACCATTGCAGATAACTTTAATGTGAAAATGTTATTTTGAGTATAAGCTATTGGAAACATGAGAAAAATCCATACTTTATACACTGGAAGTCTACAGATAAAGTTTCTCAAGGTATTTATTATAACAGAAAAATAGGGAGAGCTGATGGTTTGCTTAAAATTGTTTAAGAAATATTCTTTTAATAACCAAAAAAGGATTTTTTTAATTAAATTATTTGAATATTTAGAACAATTAGATTGTGTCCAAAGACGTCCTTGAAATTCTTTCCATTTAGCAGAATAATTATTGTTTGACCAATCTGAAACTGGCTTGATAAAAGATGATTAAGAGTACAATTCTTCATCTGCTAGGCCAACACCACTTAAACACCAATCTCTAATATAATGGTTTACAGCTAATCTAGGCTTGTTATGATACCATAAAAAATATCAGAAAATTAAACTCTTTTATACAACTTCTAGGGGGAGATAAAGATAATGACTGTAATATATATATATATATATATATATATAGAATCTTTGGTATGATAATCATTTTAATTATTGGAAGTCTCTCATTCATTGAAAAGAAAAGAACATAATTATTCTATTTATTTATAAGATTTTCTATAGAAGTTAAACTAATGTAATAATTGATGGCTATTACTTTATTATTGTTATTAGTAACTGTTATTTCTAAGTTTGTTTGTGTCTTTCGGCTTTTCCCGGTTAGGGGTCGCCACAGCAGAACTCTGGTCCGCTAATGATTGGCAGTAGAGTTTTACGTGCTGGCTTGCCGGGCTTAACGCACAACCTTCAACGAAGGAATGCCCGTTCACGCATGTCGCCACACAGAAGACGCTCTAACTGAGAATCGAACGGGCAACATCTAACTGTGAGGTGACAACGCTACCGCAGCACCACCACCGCACTGTTATTTCTAAGTACTTTATCTTATTTTCTTGGACTATATGTTTATTACATTTTTTTTTCTATGTCCATAATATTAAAGTTTATAGATAATATTTTTGTTTTATTTTCATTAAAAGTAAGATGATTTCTTTTGAAAGATTTCCATTGAATTGAAAACTGTTGAAAGTGAATTGTTATACTCATTAAAAGTATTAAGAATATGATCTGCAAATAACTGAATCTTGGAGGATAAATTCTTGTCTATCTAAATAGCTTTAATACAGGAGGATGATCAAATTAGCAAATGGTTCTATAACAAAATAGTAAGGGAGACATTGGGCATCCTTGTTTGGTTCCTTTAGAAATTTTAATTGACTGTGAAGTGCATGACCTTATTTTTACAAAAGCGAGATAATTAATATAAAGATGATTAATGAGATGAATAAAATTACTTGAGAAATTTTCTTCTAGAACCAATGTGAGATTATTCCAATTGACCAAGTCAAAGACACTATTAATATATAGACCTACCAGTGTTAAGTTCTCATTTGTTATATTTGCATAGTCTATTATGGTTAGAATACGTTTAATGTTATAAGAATTTCTATTTAAAATAAAGGCAATTTTATCATCATTAATCAAAGTTGGAGGAAAATGCTTTATCCAGTTAGCATGAATGGACATGAACAATATTTAATCTATGTTTAGCAAAGAAATTGGTTTGCAAGATTAAAATTTAAAGGTCTTTGTCTGGTTTTAGTATTGGAGAAATGAGAGTATATTTCCAGGAGGGAGGTATATTTACCAGATATTTAATTTAGAAACTTTAAGTAATAAGTCTAAAGCTTCTTTTGGCATTACCTTGAAAAGTTTGGGAATAGTGCTATGATTACCAGTGCTTTTAATTCAGAAATAAAAATAGGTCTATCAATAACTTTCAATTGATTTTCGGGGTTTTTTTTTGGTATAATTTCTTATAAACTTTTTAATCTCCTCCTGAGACTCCATTTTTGGGTTATTACAATTTATTGCATTAAAATGATTTCTAAATTCTTTCAAAACATTTTCAATTTCTATAAAGATCTTCTTTTTCTTTGGAAAATATATTTCTCTAAAGTGTATGGACTTGCTAAATAATTTTATACTGGCAGCTGACATATGCATATACTTAGAGTTAACAGAATAATTTCCTATTTTAAACTTTTCTAAATTAATCATAGTCGTATGACTCAGGATCTCAAAATATTTACCATTTATATCTATTTCTTTTACCATATGTATATATATTTTTTGAAGAGCACACATGAACACACACAGTCTGGGGTCTGGATCCCTGTTCTTCCTCCAGGTCCCAAATAAGACTCCCTACTGGTACAGTTTAAGGTTAAGTTCTCGGCAGTGTCCATGGCCAGTTCTCCAGCACCCTTTCTGTAAAACGAGTGCTTCATGTCCCTGCTTCAAGTAAAAAATGGCACACACACAGTGAGATTTGGTTGTTAACACACACACACACACACACACACACACACACACACACACACACACACACACACCTGGGATATGCTGGCAGAGATTTGCCTGCTATGCCTCTTTCTGCCCAGAGTATAAGGTAGCTATCACTGCCACCAGACACTCCACAATCAGCTACTCTAAGGCCCTTAACAAAGGGTGTCCAGTTATACTTTGTAATTTTAATACTAATACAAATTGTAATAGTTAACCAAGACAGCTAGGCCTTCAGGAGTGGCCCACACAAATACCAAGTACTTTCTAAAAGGACTAGCCACAATAAAGGTTTTAAATACATTTAATAATAAATAAGGATGAAAATACTAAATATTTATTTGCAGTAAACCACAGAGTTCAAATCACAGGAAATATTAAAAATATCATTGATAGATTCAGACAAATGAAGAAAAACAATATCTACACTAAGCTTCCCTATATTTTTATGACTGAATCTAGGCTAATCACTATTCCCTACTTACTTAATAGAGCTAGGCAGATGATGTGGTGAACTGTCCTTCTTGTTGTCAGCCAAAGACAGAATACTCAATACTCAGAGATTACTCCCTGTAAAATATAATTCCCAAGATGGCTTGCTGATTGACCAGATTCAGTCACACGACTCTGGGTTCTCACAGTATCCCCTTTTGAAGTTTGAGAAAGGACTTTAGCAGACTGCTACAGTACACATTTAGAGCATTTATGTCAATGTGTAGGAGCCAGAAATATTTACAACACTTTCCCCCTTCTTTACAAAAGCTAACAGATAATGGCTGCTCTCAGACCTACAGTCTCTTGTCCCATTCAGCACTGTGGGTATCGTGTTAATGGTTTAAGAGCTCATTCACATTTTCCTTTTCTTGAAGTAATCTAGCTCATTAACCTCTGCTCTTTCAGGAGGACCCACTGTTGATACATTTTTAACACTAGCAACTTTACAAACACATTTTGATTTTCAAATGTCATAAAGTTCTAATACATTTGTAACATAACCATCTGTGCAAATTAGTTTGATATTCAAATGCCATACAGTTCCAATACATTTGTAACACAAGCATCTTGCATAAATCAGTTGGATAATCAAAGGACATATCATTCTTTACAGAACTCCAGCTGGCTCTGCTGGCATTAGCCTATATTATCACAGCAGGTATACATTTAATAGGGATACTATTACTATGTTTTAGGATTATGTAAAAAGTTATGGCATTATGATCTGAAAGAGGACAAGATACAACTTTAACCTTGACTAGAGTAATTATTAGATCATTTGATATATAATGTCTATCTATTGTAGCTTGAGTTCGATACCTAGGTGAGTAATGGGTGAAATAAAGTGAATCTGAATCTGCAAATGCATGTATGTTTTAATATGTAATAGATCTATATTTTATTAGTTTCTTAGCTGGAGGAGATAATCTTCTCTTTCTAATGGCATTAGTGTCATCATCTTTTAGAATACAATTAAAGTTACCTGTTGAGATAATACTACCTTTTGCAATTTGAATAAATTGGTCTTGATGTTAACAGTCCTAGGTCCTATTCTTGGAATGCATTTTAAAAATAATAAAGTTATATAATTTCTTATTAATTTCAAAAGTCAGAAGTTGTTGAACAAAGCAAACCTTTATCATCATTATATAAATTAACAATCTTAGGAAACGGTAAAGTATTTCTCCACAAAATAGCCAAACCCCCTTTTTCTGATTAAAATGAGAGCTAGAAAAAACAGAATATGATTATTGAACCTATCTATATCAGTTTGCAATAAGTAAGTATCCTGCAGAAAGATAACCTGGGAATTAAATAACTTTAAGTTCCCTCTCCTACAACCATCATTTAAACCATTAATATTTAAAGAGATGCATTTAAAATGAGGCATATGTTTGGTGCAGTGCATCTACATAAAAATTCCCATAAATTCCAAGTAGTAGTCATATCTTTGAATCACTTCTCATCTCTGAAACAGTTTATGAAAAAATATCATCATCAATAATAAATATGTTGACTATAATAGCAATAGTAGACACCCACAAATAAATTGCATTCTTAAATTGTAAACAAACTTTTGTAATACCCTTCATGCCCCACATGGAGCCTAAAACTCCCTTTTTAAACAGCAAAACTAGCCAAACATTCCCACCCATCTGCAAAAATGAGACAGCTTCTCTGCTATGTCTATAAAGTATTTTCATTAATGAAGTGAAAGTATGACGACTCCTCATATATGTTTAATTTTAAATAAATATTAACAAAGACATTTAAATATAAAAAAAGAAAACAACATTAAAATGACAGTACTTTGTCAGTGAAAATTTCAGAGACCATAATGATTTCGGATGCCTTAACAATTTAATGTAACATAACTATTAACACATTATAACTCGCATCAAAATGTGTATATTATATAAACTCCAGTAGAAAAGAAAACAAAATTATTTGTTCTGTGAATACTATTGATAATAAGTATATGACATTTTAAGCTTGCATAAAAATCAATGATTTATTCAGTGTCATTTAAATTATTTAATAAATAATAAATAATGAAAAGATATAAGTTTCTTTTTTTTAAATAAAGTTGCAATGACTATAAGAGCAGAAGATCCAGAAAAAATAGAAAAGCATGTGAGTAATTTAAGCTCATTTTATTGTAACTGAGCATAATCAAAGGATTATCTATGAAAAAGAAAAATACAAGAATCATTTATGCAAAATTGCTATATTACTGAATTATTTAACTTGTAGTATCATCTAATATAAAAAAGTGTGTCTATGTTCTTTACTGTTTATTAAAACACAATACCTGTTGCTGTGCCTAGATGTTTTACTGTTCTAATAATGGAGCATACATCTTATTTTAAAACTATATTCATAGGTTCATAGGTAGGTACTAGGCTATTAGCCCTAGGGCCTATATAAGCCTAGCCAAAAAGGTACCCTGGCTTTTGCCACCCAAGAAAATTATTTTCCTGTGCCCCTGCTGAGCAGAGCCACAGAAGTGATCCCTGCAGTGAATTTCCTATTTCTCATCCAATCATCAAGATTTTTCTTGAAGAGTGCTAATGAGGAGCTCTGTTTGACATAGATAGGTATTCTGTTCCAGAGTATGGGAAGCCTCTGGGACAGGAATCTATCCCTCCAGCATGTTCTGTTTATTGTGGTGACAAGGTTTAGGTCCCTAGAGCGTGTAGCTCAGAGGGATTGGGATTTCTTTAAGTGGAGCATGTCCAACAGCTCTGGGTTTGACATAGCTTTTTATGTTAGACATAGATCGCCTCTGAGTAGGTGATATGCAACGGAGTAAAGGTGGAGTTTTTTGAGACGGTCTGCGTAGGGCATCTGTTTGAGGCCAGTAATCCTCTTTGTGAGGTATTTCTGTGGCCTTTCCAGTTGTTGTAGATGTCTTGTGAGGTACATACCAAAAGGGGCATTGTACTCTATAATGGGTCTAATGAGTGATGAGTAGATGGGAACAATGAACTCTTTTTTTTCTGGATGAGAAACCTTTTGTGATGAGGTGTGCCATGTAGAAGGATTTCCTGACTACTGTGGTGATGTAATCATCAAAGGAGAGATTGCTGTCCACCTGTGTCCCAAGGTCTCTTATCACACTTTCGGTGTTAAGTATACTACCGCCTATGTTGTAGTTCATGGGTACAGAATTTTTACCAAAGGGGATGACAATACACTTTTTGGCATTGAGCTGCAGGCCATGGCTTTGACACCAGGCAACTGTCTCAGTGAGGCCCTTTTGTAGTATGTCCACATCATTAGGAGTTTCGATTATGGCTCCTAGTTTGCAGTCATCTGCAAACTTTGTTAGCCAAAGACCTTCTGTGTTAGCCTGTACTTCAGAGAAGTAGATAACAAACAGGAGAGGACCCAGGACTGAACCCTGTGGTACACCACTTGTCACTGGTCTGAAGTCGGATTTGGAGTCTGCTACTTTCACAGTGTGGGTTCTGTCCATGAGCCAGTTGGCAACACATCTTGTGACATAGGGATTTATACCTAGTTTAATGAGCTTATCTATAATTCCAGAGTGGGGGATGGTGTCAAAAGCCTTGGCGAGATCTAGATAAGCTGTGTGAACCACCTTACCCTCCTCTATGGCTTTGGTGACTGCTTCAAAGAAGTCAATCAGGTTTAGGAGACATGATCTGCCTTTTACAAACCCGAACTAGGTAGGGTCCAGAGTTTTGTCTTTGTTTATGAGGTCCATGATGATACGTTCCATGGCCTTGCAGACCAGGCTCATCAGGCTAATGGGTCGGTAGTTCCCAGGGTCTGTCATGGCTCCCCCTTTGTAGAGTGGGATAACTGTTGCGGTGCGCCATTCAGTGGGCACAAAGCCTGAGGTGAGGCTATGATTGAACATGGTACTTAGGTGGGTGCCAGTTCATTCTGTAGTTCATGTAGAACACAGCCTGGGATTTTGTCAGGTCCCATGGATGCTGTGTTCTTGGCTTTGGAGTGTGTGTTTTTTACCTGTTCAGGCGTGGTTACAGGAACTTTGCATTCTTCCAGTATACAGGGGGTGAGAGGGGGGTAAAGTTAGCACTGAACCTGTCTGTCAGGATGTTGGCAATATCAGTTGGCTCTGTACATTTAGTGCCATTGTGCTGTAACTCAGAGCAGATCTGAGTGCTGCCACTGAGATTCTTGACATAGCTATAGAATGCTTTGTGGTTGTCTTTAGAGTCAGTGGCAATTTTGTTTTTGTAACTAGCCTTGGAGGATTTTATGAGGGATCTCAGCTTCTTACGGAGGTTGACCAGGGAGTTCTTCCAGTCATGGGATTTTACTCTTTTTTGCAACAGTTTCTTTCTTCTGTTGTAGAGTTTATTTATGGCAGAGGACCACCAGATTGGCTTCGTTTTTTTAAAGGATAGCATCTTGGTTCTATTAGGGATAGCAAGATCCATGCACTCGTGTAAGTGCTTATAAAGCGCATTTCTGTAGGATTCAGCAGTCGTACCTCTATTGTCCGTCTGCATGGGTGTCATGAAGTTTGCCACTTCTGTCTTAAGAAGTGTGAAGTTGGCTTTGGAGAAATTTTTTTACGGTGGTTTCCCTAATTGGGGGTGTGGGCGGGATGTGGATGTCTAGGGTGATTAGCTTGTGGTAGGATCTGACCAAAGAGAAATTGACCTCTGATGTGGAACACCGGTTGCCCATGTTGGTAATGACCAGGTCTAGGATATTGCTGCCCCTGGTGGTGGTGTGAATAAGTTAATTCAAGGCATTGGAATTTATGAATTCCAGAAAAGGTTGAGCAAAAGAGTTGGTACACGAGTAGTTTTCCCAGTTAATGGTGGGGTAGTTGAAATCTCCCATTATTAGGGTGTTGGCTTGTACCCTAGTACTTTCCAGTGTATCAAGAAATGAGGAGTGGGAATCCTGGGAATTTGGATTGTGGTCTTGCCCAGAGTTAGTTGCACTTGGATAATCTCGGATGCATTATGCTGTGCAACTAGCCTGGAGGTGTGGATATCCTTAATGAATATGGACACACCTCCACCTTTAGTGCTTCGTTCCAGGTTAGGTGGCCGAAAGGTGTGGTATGAATTATAGCCTGGTAATGCAGGGGTGCTCTGTGGAGCTTTGAACCAGGTCTCTGTCACTGCACAGATGTCAATGTTCTCCATTTTAAGGAGTGCCTCGAGTGAGTGCATTTTGAGGTTTAGACTTCTAGCATTGAGTAGCATTACCCTCAGATTTTGCTTGCTTGTACCTGTTACGGTGGTGAATTTGTCATTTGAACCTTGCCTAAAAAAAGGCACTATAGGGGTGGCAAGAGCCTTAGCCAGTATCCGGAATCCCAAGGGTGACAGGTGCAGGCCATCTCTGGCAAAGCATTGTGGTCTGTCGATCATGTTGTCCCAGGCAGACAAATACTGGATCCCCTTAGAAAGACACCAGAAGCTTAGCAAATTGTTGAAGTCAATCATATTGTCCTTGTACTGTAGTATCATTCTGGGTGATGGCAGGATGCTACTCAGGGCTAGGGTCATACCTACCTGGGCTACAAGATTGGAGAGCTCCTCCATTTCTCTTTTCATGTAGTCCAGGGAGGTACGTCTCAGGTCATTCACACCAACATGGACAATTAACTTTTTTCCATTGGTATAAACTGTCCAAAACTTTTTTTTTTTTTTAATTAAAAAAAAAATGGAGCAAAGGAGACTTTCTTATTTCTGTTGCTTCCATTTCAAAGCATTGATTTACTAGATATGCATGGGAATGCAAGTCCCATATGCATGAGCAGTACATCAACACAAGGAAGCAGTATAACACCACTGGCGGAAGAACAGTAATGCACCGTTATAAAAAGACATTATTTAAGAAAATTATTTTTTTCTTAAATAATGTCATTGTGTAATAGCAATAACCGACTCTGTGGTTGTGGTATATTGAAGATTTACACACAGTTTCTTTATTTAATCACTCGTGCTTCGGCCTCATGATTAAACCATGACAACTGTGGGTAAATCTTCAATATACCACACCACGTCGTCGGTTATTGTTTAAATATAACATTAGACCAGACCTGTAAAAGGTGGTACTCAGCCAGATCAAATAAGATGTGCTGCTGAATATGTAGCCTTTGTGCTACTACTTATGAACCTATGCAGAGTACATTAAACCAAGGCATTAAATCCACAAGATCTGTTATAAGGAACTTGGTTGGAAATAGAGCAGAAGAGTAGTTAGAAGGCAATGGGGTGAGCAGATGCGATAGTAAAGTAAGAAAATTCAAGGGAAATCAACACACAGTATTTATATGTGCAGGTAACGAAAAGGATGAATACATAAAGTAAAATGTACAGACCACTAAAGCAATTATCAAATATTGATGCTGTGTAGTTTTTGTGAAGTTAAAATACCTGCCCCCTTTCCTATTTGATTCTCAGCTAACATCACAAACACTCATTGCTGTTTGCAGGAAAATCACAACTTTCAAAACTGAAAAACTGACTTAAAAACAACCGACAGTTCTATTTAGAAACTCAATCATATAAACATTAGATTTCACTACTCAAGCAATCACCATACAAGCCTGAGTCAAATAGTACCGGTATACCCTTAAGCCCCCAAAAAGCACGCAAGAAAACAAACAACATCCCCAACAATGACAACTGCAAGGCCATCCACATACCACTGAGCCTAAGTAGCCAACAAAACAAAGCAGCCAACAGGTGCAAGGAAAAAGGAACATCTCCAAAAAAGAAACAGAGTGCATGTGAAAGAGATATCCCACAAAGCAGGAACTCCAAAACTGCCAATACCAAACACCCAGCTAAAGGGAAACAAAACATTTGATCAAAAATATTCAAAAGCTCTACATCAAATGACCGTTGTCACCAACCATAAGCTAAACACATACATTTATCTGGAGGAAAGGTCTCACCAAACATTAACATTAGAACCCATAGATCTCCCAACAAAACATACTTCACTATAAGATAATGAACTGGAATAGAAGCCAGACAAAAAAAAAGAATTAAATAGTATGTCTTCAACAGAACTGGCACTAGAAAATATATTTAATGGTGGCAAACCATAAACAGCTATTAGTTTTAGATTTATACACAGCAAATTAGTTTTAGACGTATATATTAAAGATGACCAGTATAATTTAGTAAGTGTTTATTATCAAGCAATGAGAAAAGGAATGTTAGCAAAGAAGTAAAATTAGCCATGATTATAACTTTACAATAGTTTAGCTTATCAGATAGGACTTATTATGCATCTATATAGATGCAACAAGAATAGAAAAAGAATTAAATTACCTTAGTATAAAGAGAGCAGAGTCTCCTTTTATTTCCAACCAGATAACAAACGAAGCAAGTTCACTTGCAAAATGAAGATAATAACGGGAGAAAATAAGAAAATTATTATATAGTGAAATCTAATGATACTCATGTCATTCATTTTTTAGCTTTTTTTTCTTTTCACTTGCCTTCCATCCAGCTCTTTCGACTCATCTCTTTAAAGAAGCATTGTTCCAATCAATTTCTTCTGTTTGTTCGAAGATATTATTTTTTTTCAAAAAAGATAAAGCTGCATGCAGGTTATCAAAACTTTAGTTTCATCGGGAAGAAAGATTTTTTTAGTCTGGACAGAAACAATAGATGAAATTTAGTTTTTTCTTAAGTATGCTTATTAATGGAAGGAAACACTTTGTCACAGATAACTGAGGTGAAAAGTCACCGCCAAAATGAATAATTCTGCCAAATATTTTAATGGGAGACTGACAAAGCAGTTTTAAAAATTAACATTTTATTCCATGAGGAAAAAAATTACAATATTAGATCTTGAGGAAGCATTATTTTTTGAAGATGAATTTAAAACCCGGGACCTGTGTGCCCTCTCAATGCCAAATGACCTTGTTTCAGGTAAATCCACTACCTTGGGTAGTCAGGATGTCAAAAAAATTGTCATGTTGTTTTCCTACATTATTTCTGGCAAACCAAAGATTTTAATGTTGTTTCTATGAGATCTATTCTCTAAGTCATTAATTTTGCTCAAAAGAACAGTATTTTGTTTTAATAATTCAGTATTGTTTTAATCTTCATTTAGTCACCCTTCCAAGTTATTCACGGAGTCCTCAATGCCAGACATTACAACTTTCTGCTGATGCAAAGCTTCATGTATTTGGTCCATTTGTTTAGAGCATTTTTCTTTGAAATTATCAAGATTCATGACAATTTTGTCCATTTTTAAAGATATTTCCTGGGTATTAGTAAGGACTGATTGACAATCTTTCTTACAAGATGAGTCCTGTGAGTTTACTTTCAAATGAATTATTTCCAGACTGTATATAGATATATTTTCAAATAAGAAATTTGTCAGGAAATTTTTACTTTATCAAAAACATTTTTTGATACTATCTTAAAGGGCAATTTATTTTGTATGCTACAGCTTCAATGAGGTTGATAAGATAGTTCAATAAAGATATTTCTGGTCAGAAATGCATAAAATAACAGAGCAGGCGAATTTTGCTGCTACTCTGTCAGTATCCTAGCCACCCCCCCCACAATTAGAACATTCTTCTATTTTAGTTGTTGCTGATGTATGAAAATAACGCACCTATAGGAGAGGGGAAAAATGTGTTTGTTTAAATAACAAGGCAACCATCGCAAAAGGGAGTTCACCATGCATGAGGATTGCATAACCTATAGAATGCATGTTAAATGAATGAAAGTGCAGAGAATTCGTCTTGCTATAATATGGTCTTTTGGTAAATATTGTGATGCTGCCAAACTTCCCTAATTCAAAAGGGCGAAGAGAGACCTCACATCACCTACCTTAACCTTGATCTTACTTCTCCTTCCCTCTGTCTTGTCATGCAGAAATTTCAGCCTGTTCTCAAACAGTCTGAGTAACTTTCTTCAAGCATCTAATTTCAGCCTTGGAATGTTTATTTGTCTTTGCTGTTTCTTTTACATTATTTTCTTACAATGTGATGCTTAGCTTTGCACAAATGTCTTGCAGTGCTCATACACTTTGCTCAGTGTGCAGTTTTCTATCCCCTATAGATCAATAAATTATCTAGATGATGCACTGTTATCCTTCTATAGACCACTGTCAAATTCATCACAAATCTGTGCTAAATTTTTAGAAGTAGCACAAGCCAGTAAGCAACCCATGGACATGCCATTATCATGGTGAAGTGTTACACTCAGCCACTTCCCCAGCATATACCAATCTTCAGACCAAATAGGCAAGTGTATAAATCCAGACTCTATCTCTGGCTTTGTCATTCAAGCTTCTGCCCTTACTTTTATTAAGACAATGAAATTTACAAATGAAACATACTGCACTTTTGCCGCCCATTTTTCTCAGCTCTCATTAAAACAAGTATCATAGGAATGTGAAGTACAGAATTAAATGGATAGCAAGCACAGAAGGGAACCCTAGAAACTGTGAAAAATCAGGGAGAGAGAATCAGTTAGTGGCCAGTAACCCTAACCAATCTGAATCTCCCTATCAAGCAGTCTATGAACTCCTGCCTCCTTTATGTGCATCTATTTTATGTGCATCCATTTTAGATTTTTTCCACATCTTGAACCTGTCCATTCTACTGCAACAACAAAAAAAAGCATCTTAGAACAACGCAAAAAAAGGCACCCAGTGTCCTGAACTATGTCCTGAGTTATCCATCATTGCTAGACTTTCTATTTTATTCATGCCCACTGAACCCTATCAGAAAGCTGGGCTCCTTCCCAAGCCACTATAAAGGAAACTTGTTCCCAGCAGTTTACCATCATAATCAGGAATGGTATATAGGTGAATACAGGTTGGTTGAATGCTTGTTTTCAGCATCTCATCATGTTCAACTGCAAGAGGTTGAATTTATATTAACGAATGTGAGTATACATTCAGTAATATGAAGCTGACTTTCTAAATGGAGATCCTAGCAAAGTGCAGTTTGGGAAATTTTTCCTTTACCTCACTGTAGTGCAATCTTGCTGTTGGTATATATAATATGCAGAGGGTGTGGGGCATAGGGGGCTTGTCCTCCTGCAAGAAAAAATTAAAAGGAAACCTCTAATGTTTGAAACCATAAGTAAGAGGAGTTCGAATGCCAATCGCTGTGTTTATCAAGTTTGACATTTGGTATACATTACCTTCCTAAAATTGACACAAGTAATTGATCTTTTAAACAACAAATATTGTACCACTCCTCATGATAGTAAACCATTTCCTGCCCCTATCATTTGCATATATTCCAGCATTCAGTGTTGGGTTTTTTTTTGTTTTTTTTTCTTGTGTAGACTTGCTGTTACTTTCACTTTCCACCTGTCATTTTTGATTTATGAGAATTTCTGCTGTTTTTATTTTACATTGCATTATACATTATATTTAAAATGTATACACAATGCATATCTGTCTACAACTGTATTAAAACAAATGAATAAACGTTCCTTATTCTGAAGCAGAAGATCCATCAGAGTGGGATGTGAGGATGCCTTGCATCCTAGACATGGATCACCTCTCAGTAACCTGTAAGAGTACAAAGATATGGCCTTAAGGTGAGCTGTATAGGGACAGGGTATTCGTATCTTAGATTCTCCTAATGAGCAACATTTGAGGGCACTCCAACTGTTTCAAGTGCCTGGTTATGTAATTGCCAAAGGGGGTACTGTACAAAATGATGGGTCATGGATTCCATACCTTTACTTATGAGTTGGGAGATATAAAATGATTTTCTTACTGTCTTGGTTATGTGTTGGTTGAAAGCCAGATTACTGTCTACATATGTTCCAGGATTACTATCGAGTCAACTCGTATAGGCATTTTATCAAGGGACTAATTTGCTTGGGTGGACAATTTCCCAAAGGGCACTATAATGCCTTTTTTCTCATTGAATTCTAATCTGTGGCTTTGGTACCAGCCATTTGTTTATGTTAGATGCTCTTTTAGGATGTTACTGTCATAACAGATATCCATCTATAAGCTCCTAATTTACAGACATTTTCAAAGACGTTGAACCAGATGCATTCAATGATAGTATTTTCTTCCTAGAAGTAGATGCCAACAGGAATGGTCCCAACATGGAGACTTGGGTTACACTGCTGGTGTCCGGTTTCATGTTGACAGTGGTCTCACCGATCCTGACTTCTTGAGTACAATCTTTGAGTCAGCCAGCAATCCAGCAAGTTATGTAGGGATTTATGCCTAGTTCTGAGAGTGTGTCATCAATACCTGACTAGAACATTGTATTAGATGTCTTGGTCATATCAAGGAAGGCAGTATGCACCTTTTTTCCCTCATCCAAAGTTTTAGTGACCTTCTTGAAGAAGTCTGCCAGGTTAAGGTATGCAAGACTGTCCCATAAAGCCAAGCCAGGATGGATCCAGTGTCTGTAGATTGCCAATGTCCTTGCTGAGAATTTCCATGATAATTTGTTCCATGGCTTTGCATATGAGATTTGTCAGACTAGTGGATCTGTAGTTCCCAGGGATTGTTGATGGTCCAGCCTTATGAATAAGAATGAGCATTGTAGCTCTCCCTTCACCTGGTATGTAGCCTGTTCTGAGGCTTTAGTTGCCTGAAGTGATCTGACTAGTTCTTGCTTTAGGCTATTTAGGATACACCTGGGGACACTGTCAGGGCACACTGAAGCAGTGATTTAGCCTTAGAGAGCACAGTACTCCTCAACCTGATAGAGCAAGAAATCTGGACAAAGACATATATAATGGGGGCACAAAGGCACAAGAACAGGGACAGTTTTTAAATACTGTTCTTACAAACTTAGAAATTAGATACAACAGCAGCTTTTGCAATTAGCATACATTTTCTTAAGAATATGAAGTTTGAAACTCAAATGTATGTCATTATTTTCTGACTTTAATCTTCACTGATTTGCCAATGATTTCCAAGACAACCACAACTTTATGAAATATAGACCAAAAATATGGAGGCAAAAGTCTGGACAGTCTACAAAAATCTGTACATTTGAGAAATATGATCAGCACCACAAGGACCTGCTTCCTCAGGACAGTTAGGGGATATGCTGGGAGGGATTTCACAGGCAGTAGTGGGGGGGGGGGGAGTGAAGTTAGAGCTAAATTTGTCAGCCAGTAGGTTCACCATGTCACCCTGGTCAGTGAATGGTGTCATTCACTACCAGTTTTGTACACTGCTGAGTGTTACTTTAAGGTTCTTGACATAGCTGAAGCCCTTGTGATTGTCCTTAGCCTGGGAAGCTATCCCAACTTCATAACTCATCATGTTGGACTTTCTTAGACCTCTTAATTTCTTGTTTATTTGAATCAGAGAGCTCTTGTCTCTATGAGAGTTTTTCTTTCTGATTTTGGCCATGACTTTTTTTCCTTTGTTATATACCCTATCAAGTAAAGATTCAACCACTGGGGTTTGTTTTTGGTGTTAGATCTGGGTTTACTTCTGGTAGGTACAGCTACTAAAAAGCAGTCCCAATCTTCTTAATGTAAAAATGCACTTGGTTTAACAAAAATAAAAAGGTAACAACTAGCTAAAGCAAGTAATTGTCTCTTTAAGACCTCTTGTGTGTTTTCCAACTTGAATAGATCAGTCGACATTTCTATTCCTAAAAGAATTACAGTCTCAGTCTTCTTAAAGTAAAACCATAATTTAGCTACAAGTGAAAAGGTACCAGAAACAGATCTGACAACAAGCTACAAGTAATTACAAAGTGATTCAAAGGAAGACAAGCCAGCAATGAGGAACACACTGACACTTTAAAGCAATTTTGAAGTACGCTAACAGTCTAAGAAAGGGCCTTCCCAGTTCCTTATTTCAGTAAAGTGTAAGATGAGCAGCAGGGAAAAGGAGGAGCTTCCAGGGTCAAGTATACAGAAAATGAGAATGGGAGGAGCTTCCAAGGCAGATATACAGTAGGGTTAGGCAACCCTCCAAGTTTAAAAGCACAGCAGAAATAGAGTGGGTGGGGACCAAATTCAGAAAAGAGTTAGTAAAAAGCAATAAAATGAGGGTCCAGTCAAAACAGCAAAAACTGCTTAAATTAATGGCTTTAACTTCAGATAAAGAGCAAAAACAACACAAAAAAATGATTTAAAAAAATAAAGTGCAGTATTGTGACAATACCTCTCAACCTGGAAACATCAAAAATCTGGACACAACTGATGAAAAATCGCTATGCTGATAAACATAAAATCTGCATACATAATCATGCTAAACCATCCACTCTGGTGGACTTGTGGGATACTAACATGAAGACTTCTTTTTCTTCTTTTCTCGGTTAGGGGTCACCACAGCGGATCATATGTCTGCTCATGATTTGCAGTGTAGTTTTACAGTGTTGAGTTGCCAGCCCGGTGCCCAACCTTCCACAGAAGGCACACACACACAAACACACACACACACACACACACACACACACACACACACACACAGCCAATTTAGAGTGTCCAATTAACCTACTGCATGTCTTTGGGATGTGGTAGGAAATCAGAGCACCCAGAGGAAACCCACATGACCACAGGAAGAACATGCAGACTCCACTCAGAAGGCACCCCAGCTGA
The DNA here is from genome assembly GCF_019279795.1 of Protopterus annectens. Classification (NCBI taxonomy): domain Eukaryota; kingdom Metazoa; phylum Chordata; order Ceratodontiformes; family Protopteridae; genus Protopterus; species Protopterus annectens. The sequence continues at coordinate 62,710,814 of NC_056743.1, read as the reverse complement.
GAATCAAACTGGAGAACCTCTTGCTGTGAGGCGGCAACGCTAACCGCTGCACAACCGTGGCCGCCCGGATACTAACATGAATACTGAAGTCACTAAATAATAAATTTGAATTTCATACTTCGTATACCTCAGAAAATGCATAATAATGCAAAACCTGTTATTCTAGCAGCTGAGTTTACAGAACAATATTTATAATATGTCCCTATTTTTGGGCCTTTGTCCAGCATTATTTTTGGCTTTGTCCAGATTTCTTGCTCTGGGAGATTGAAAGATATGTTGCTGGCTCATTTGTGATATTTACTTAAATGTTGGGGGGGGGGGTACAACAATCCCCAATTTGTCGATTTCAAATTAAACTTTGCATCCCAACTTCATGGTTCTTATTTTGTTACAGATACAGTCACCTCTGTTCAATATAAATGCATTTAAAAACTGTGTAACGTACCACATGAAAACAACAATTAAAAGTTAAGATAATTAAATGATGATATATTACAGAATAGTTTCAAAAAAGCAGCAGCCTCACATTCCCCGAGAAACACCTCATAAAGAAAAGCAAAACATCTGCTAAAATACTAAAAAATGTTCAAACCATGTGCTGTACTCCCAACTGTCTCAGGCCAGACCCCCATCCTAGGCTTTAATTTTCAACCTCGTGCTTCTTATCTTGTTACAGGTACAGTCACCTTCGTTCAATATGCACGCGTTTAAAAATTGGCGTACCACATGAAAATGGCAGTTAAAATATTTAAATGCAGATGTATTATGGAATAGTTTCAAAAATAGCAGCATCCTCAAATCCCCAAGAGACACCTCAAAAGAAAAAAATCTAAGTAAGCCATTTTAAACCATGTGCTGTACTCCCAACTATCTCAGACCACCATGCTAGACTTGCATTTTTCTTAAATGTGTGATGGGACCAAAAAGGTTCAGATAACTTCATCTTACAGCACTTTAGAAGATGCGGAAACACCCGTTATTATTATCTTAACACAAGTTTCCATATTTCACCAGGATCTTAAAGCATTATTACCCTCACAAAAATATAGCACAGATCTTACATCTTGCCTCCATCTCTTTAACAGCAGACCAAGCTTACTTATCAAACTACTTCAGCAACTTCAAAAGAATACTCATTTGTCAAATTGTAATGCTAAAGTTTCTACACATGTTCAAAGTTAAAACATCTTAGGGCAAAGTGTACAACTGGACCCTTCAATTTAGCAAAACTACCAAATATTTAAGCAAGCCTCCAGACTACACAGGTACAAGCCAAATAAAAGCATCAGATGGAGACATCAGTTTGAAGAGTGAAAAAGGACACAGTCTGAGGATTGTGATTCGAAAAAGGGCATAGTGTAGTCACCAAATAGTAGTGTAAACTACATGGGCACAGATGATATCAAGAAACATATAAAATAAACAACAACAAATCACACATTTACTCTCCCCCTACCACAAATGCATATTATCAATTAGTTAAGAATGAAGGCCTTATTGCTCAACGAGTCACCATATGAAGTTGTATTGCTGCACTTGAAAGTAGGAAGTGCGGCTGTCAGGTGTTTGGGTCTAATGAATTACACCATACCAAGAACATGTGATTTCCGGAGGATGTACTCCCAAAAGCTGTGTGCCATCCAACCAATAGAGGGGAGAGACAAACTCAAGAAGTAGAAAAATAAAATAAATTCCTTTCTCAAGGGGAATAAGGAGGCAGAGTAACTAATGGAAAATAAATCTCACGCTTTTCTGTGGTTTATGCAGAACTGGTGTCGTATCAGGGTTATGCCCACTGTTAAAATGAGTTTTACCTTGTTTTTTAGGGCAGTTGTGAGATTTTGGCCAATAAAGAACACACTAGTCTGGAACGTTCACTCCTACTAAAACACTTCTTAAATTATTAGTAACAGAATGAAGAACACCACTTTATGGCAATCATATTAGGATATGTTTGAAAGAGAAGCATATCCCAGTTTGAGTAGTGTGGTAACAGTAGTTTATGAAATGTGGATGATAAAATAAAAAATAGGTTGTTGCACTGCAGCGATACTTTTCCCAGTGTTTAGATTCCACAATAGTTAGCGCTTAGTAAATAAATAAATAAATAAATAAATAAATAGCTGGGTAGCGATGAGAATGAAAATCACAGGGATTTTCATATCGAGGTTGGTAGTTTTGTGTGTGTGTGTGTGTGTGTGTGTGTGTGTATGTTTACTCGTTGTTGCGTACCTGAAAGATTTGACAGAAGGACACTAAACAAAAAGTTGCTTGCACTGTGCTGGAGAAAGTAATCCACTTGACCACAATCTGAGAGAGTAAACTAACTTAAAATTGTAAATAAAATAAAATAAAAAAATGGGAATTTAAGGGGCCACTCGGAAATTTGTGTTACCCCATATTTTGCCCTTGAAACCAGTAAATACTAAGGAATTTGGTATGGTTAAGAGGTATGATTGTGACAGTAGCATAAATGTACATCCCTGGAAGGAAATTTTAGTCCATATGCTTTGTTTTCAATCTTCCAACAGTCCCATGATGACTTATTTACTATAGAAAATGATTCTGAAATTAATATTTCAGTAAATAGAAGACATACTCAATAACTTTAAATGGGTCAACATATCGACAGATCCATAGTACCATTATAGTTGGACAGAAAAAAAATCTATTGAAATCATTAGCTATACTTCAGGGATCACTTAAGTCATTATTATTTATTGTTAAAGAAATCCGGTAGAAATGTTCTTTAATAATGCAATGTGTTTAAAAAAGCATTTTAGACGTACATTAACTAGCTTAAATTCATATTTATTTCTTTTAGCTTTACTTTTTAATTTTAAATCCTTGCATGCTTGGTTATATACTTTTATTCCTAAATGTTGGATAAACTAACCCTACTCATTCTTAAGAGTTATACCTGGTTCCCTATTCTACCACAAGGGTTAGTTCCCTTAAACAATGTAAATGAGCAATGTTAATTTCACACTAGTTGATAAATATACAAGTGTCCCATATGCATAAGTCAAGGAGTATGCCATAAGTAATTTTTTCCAGTCCCTAGTTTGCACATTGTGTGTCAAATGCCTGCAATCAATCAGACCTAACTTATATTTTTGAGCAACTGTCTTATACTTGGCTGTGAACTTAAAATCAAATATTATTGCAAATGCAAAGCCATAAGGGCATCATTGTTATAACATTTTTAACTAGGTCTTGATTATTTGACAAATGATAATCAAGCATGTGCTCACCTCTGGTAACAAGCTGTGTCATTACATTGATCAATATTATATTCCTGATTTTATGTCCAAAATGTGTCTTACAATTGTGATCTTGCCATAATGTTCCTAGATATTTAAAACCTCCCAAAACCGTAATATTTGTATATGCCTTTATTCTTTCTAATATACAGAAATATTCAGAATTCTTATTGTCCATACTTGGGGTGTGATAATACAAAATGTGAACGTATTGTTTTTTTTTGCCCTCAATTTGTACTCTTATACATTCCAGTCCAGGCACATGTTTAACGGAAGTAGATGAAATGGAGGTGTAAATCCATAGTGACCCATTTTTCATACATTCATATTTAACAAGGTTTCTTATCTGAAAGCAAGAAGAACTGTGTGTTTCAACTACTACAATTATTTTATAATTTTCTTCTTGTAAAAGGCCAACAAGCTGTTACATTTATTACCCAAACTGCAAGCATTACAAAAGTAACACTTTTAAATAGTATCATATCTTCTGCATTATCTGTCTACTGATTTTACCCCTAAAATACTTTAGGTAATCTATTATATTGGAAATGTAAAAAGCATCTTATCTGTGTAAGTGTAACTTATTCAAGGAATACATTCTGCAATCACAAGTACAGTCCTCCCAGGATTTTATTAACTTCAGACTGTAAACATTTTTGTTTATAATTTTATATATAATTATTCATATATAATTTATAATTAAAAATTAAAAAAACATCTTTGGCAAAATCATGGACTTGGAAGTCACTATCATTCCCTTGGCTGCAGTGGTAATAGTCTGAAGTTGCTCCTCTATGGCCAACACCTTGGCAGGGGAACAATTTGCCCAAATTATGAACTTTCAGACAGCAAAAGGTATAAGTCAGGATCCTTTCCAGCATGGAAAAAATATGTCAGTTGTGCCAGCTGTGGTGTAAAAATATACACCAAGGTCAACTAGATCACAAATCAATGGAGTTTAACTGAAAAGAAGAAAAATACATTTCTGAGTAGTCTCTTCACAAAGTACCCTTTGTTTATCTCCACCAAAGAAAACTAATATCTTGCAAGTTCTGGCACAGAACAAGGTGTTTTCCACCCCCGTATGCCTTGAGGCAAGATGTCCAGGTCTCTTCAGGTATTCCAGAATATCTTCTTTGCTGCAGGATATAACCTAGAACCACTTTGTTGTGTATACCCCTCCCTTACTTAGGAGGCCAACTTCCCTGAGTAGTGGAGCCACTGCCATTGTTTTTATTAACCATTTTGATAGAATTATTGACTTGTTAACAACAATTCCTATGGGAATTCTCTCTAGCTAATATAACTGCCTACTTAGAACAACAATATTCAAAGTGTAGCATTATTACAATATTTCTTGTCAATATCTGCCACACCTTGATACACATATTTATGTAACACAAACATTTTAAACTTTTCTGTTTATTCACTCAGTCTTGATATTCATTTGATTAATGCAGTTTCATGAACATTTGCACCTTCATGCATACATCACATATTTTAACTTTGTGAATGTCACACTACAGTGATGTAGATTTATTTTTGAATGTGTGTATGCATGCAGTGGTCGATTTAGGACTAGGCACAGAGGAACGTGCCCCCCTCAAACCTTTTTTTATAACTTGGTGTAACAGCAAAAAAGCTTTTTATCTGTTTTGGTTAACACTGAAACAATATATAGCAAAAGCAGTACACAGTTCAGTTCATTTGCCCATATATTTTCCTGTTTTAACCCATATTGGCATGATTTTATTTTAAACATTTTGTTTATATATTTATTTTTCATTTCATCACAAGTAAAAACGGGGAATGCAAGTAGAGGAGACAGTCAGCTGACCATAGTCTCAAACACAGTAGTGTTAGTATCTTTCTTTTAATAAGTCTGTTTGCGCCTAATGCCAGTATATTTCTTTACCTTTTCCACAGTTGATGTTTTCCCTGGAAATACTCCACCCTTATTCAATGTATCTTCCAACCTAAATAAAGTAATATGCATGCAAGCTTAGGGACTAGTTTACTCCTGCCAGTTCCTGGACTATGTTTATTTATGACAAGAGTGTATGACATAAGTATCCAGTGTGCATTTTTGTATCTTGCTTATAAAAAAAAAAGCTGACTCTGGAATTTCTCTAGGTTGTAGCAAATATTTTTTTTAATCCTGTCAAGGATCTCACCAGATACTATGAATGGGAATGAGTCAAGGGCTGTTTGTAGATAAATGACTGGTCCTGCTGTACTGCTTGATGTTATAATGTTGGCTTTGTAGCATTAATGTGCAGCTAGGCTTCAGTACAAAATTCATTTAATGTAACTATATTACTTATTTATATCCCGATAGGGTCAAGTTAGATTCTTTAGGTAGGCAATGGCTATGGGGGCTGTTTATGGATGAAATTTGTCCCTACTGTTTGCTGTTGTAATTCTGTATTTAAAGGACTAAGGAGTATTTGGATAAAGCAAGATGGGCTAAAAGTGGTGATTACTCGTTATGTGGAAAATACAATATTGTAACCATTATTTATTTTTTTAACCTAGCAGGGTCATTCCAGATACTGTGGGTAGCAAGGGGTGTGGGGACTGTGTGTAGATGAAATTATTGGACTGGCTATTTGCTATTGTAATTCTTAACTTTGCAAGTTTAATGTGCATTTTGGCGAAACAACTGGAAAAAGAAGTTATGTACTCACCATAATGTTCCATGTTGGTAGTCCATCTCATCCTTCATTTTTACATATGGGTTCAGAGCCGATCCTCGGCTCAGACTCGGCCGATTTTCAAGCTCGAAGACTTCTGGTTGGCTCGTGGCTAAGCAGGTATCCCATAGTGCACCAGTACAATCCCCAGATCTTCAGATGTGCTTCTCTTGGCTCTGGCTAAGCCCTTTTCAATTCTTTCATTTATAAGTTTTGCATATTTACTGTTATTTAATGTGATTATATATAGGCCTTTACCTAAATTGTCCTGTGGACTTGTTTGACCTTAGTAGTTACTGTTGTATGTACCAGTTAGTTAGGCGCCGTTGCGCTTTTTTTGCCTAGATCGTTAGTTTTGGTGGGTTTTCTCAGCTCTTAATCAACAGGGGCTCCTGTTGATTTATTTGTACTGTTTACTTGTTGATTGTTAACTTGTTGTCTTTGGCGGGGATCCGCTAAAGTCATATTTTAGGATTGCTGTTGCAAATATTTTTCCCATGTGTTTGAACCTGTGTGTGTCTGTGTTATATACTTGGTCTGTCTGAGTTAGAAGACCTAGTTTTCTGTTACACCAGGCTAGGTCCGTTTAACTTAGAGGACCTAGCCCTCATGTAACTCTACTATTTTTATTTTTCACAACTAAAATTTTCCTGTGTGACTGAATCTCTGTGTGTCTGTGTTAAATTCTTGGCCTGTTTCAGTTGGAAGACCTAGTTTTCTCTTACACCGGAGCTAGGCCCGTTTAACTTAGAGGACCTAGTCCTCATGTAATTCTTCTGCAGAGCTAGGCCTGTTTTAGTTAGAGGACCTAGTCCTCAGCTACTCTCTTTTTTCTTATTTCTCCTCTGGTTTTGCGTGTGTGTCTGCAATGTCTAAGGATAGCAAGGAGCATAGACCCTCTAGGCTCAAAAAATGCATGAAATGCTCCCAGAAAATGTCATTAATGGATGGCCACAGTAGCTGTGTCTACTGTTTGGGAGCCATCCATTTGCAGGAATCATGTTTGTTCTGTCATGCTTTCTCTCCTAGAGTGTTGCAGGAGAGAAAGAACAAGCTGAAACTCAGGGTCTTCAAGCTTGACAATTGGCCGAGTCAGAGACGAGGATTGGCTTCGAACCCATATGGAAAATGAAGGTGAGATTGGACTACCTAACATTACATGTTACTGCTGTTGTTTGCATGAAGCAAAAACACATTAAAGCAACCATTGCTTTTTACTTTTATCCTGGATCAAACTAGATACTTACAAGAAAGCAATGGGCATAGCGGATGTCTTTTGATGAAATTACTGTCCCTACTGTTTGTTGTCCTAATTCTAACTTTTGCAGGACGTGTGTGTGTATATATGTATATATATATATATATATATATATATATATATATATATATATATAGTGGAAGCAAGATGGAATATAAACTGTGATTACTGTTTCCGCAAAACAAAAAGAAATGAATGTAACGATTACTATATTTTTTTTATCTTGGCAAAGTCAAACCAGATACTGTGGATAGGCCATGGGTGATTGGATAGGTACCCACAAACCTACCTGTCTTTTCACACATGCTGTCTGTGGATAAAATTATTGCCACTTGTGTTTTGTTACTTTAACTCTATCTTTGAAGAGCTAATGTGTCTTCTTATTAAACAAGATGGAATACAAGCTGTGACTACTGTTTCTGTGAAAAATACACTAATATAACTTTTATTTTCATTGTTTTTTTTTCTGTCAGGGTCAAACCAGATACTTTACATAGGCTGTGGGTCTGGGGCTGTTTGTGGATGAAATGATTGGCCTTGCTATTTTGTTGCTGTAATTCTGGCTTTGCAGAGCTAAGGTTTATTTGAATAAAGCAAATGCAATATAAACAGTGACTACTGTTTATGTTTAAAATACATTACTGTAACCATAAAGTTCTTAGTTTTTAACCTGCCAGGGTCAGAAAAGATACCATGGATAAAAAAAATGGGCATGGATATTATCTGTGGATGAAATGACTAGCCCTACTGTTTGTTGTTCTAATTCTAATTCTATCTTTGCAGGATTAATGTGTCTTTGGAAGAAGCAGGCTGTGATTACTGTTTTTGTGAGACAAAAGTACATTAAAGCAATCTTTTTTTTTTTAATCTTGGCAGGGTCAATAATTAAATAAAATATATATTTCTTTATCCTGGCATGGTCAAACCACATAAACTGGGTAGGCAATGGGTGGGTGGACTGTCTGTGGATGAAATAACTGGCAGCTGCTGTTTTTGCCTTTGTAAGATATGTATTTGGGTAAAGCAAGCTGGAATCAAACTGATTACTGTTCTATGAAACAAACATTTCTAAAATGTAATAATTATTATTTTTTTTTATCCTGGCAGGGTTATACCAGATATTGTGTTGAAGCAATGTATGAGGACTGTCTGTAGATGAAATGATGGACCCCTACTTTTTTTCTTACTGTAATTATAACTTTGCAGAACACACACACACCACAGTCACAACACACACAGACACACACTAAAGCCCCTAACTAACACATTTACACATAGATACTTACCTGAACTTCCACCTATCCATCAACAAACCGCAACACCAGAAGCGCTACTTCAATATCTCCGAACATCAGGATTTTGAATTTTGCACTTCTGGTTTTTCAGTATTTAGGGGTTTCAGCTATATAGTCTCGAGATTTTGAAATTCGATATTTCAAAATTTCAGATCATGTAGTGAACCTATATATATATATATATATATATACGGGTCTACTTCTTTTGACCTAACTCCCATTTGCCCGAGACCAAATCACTGAAATTTCATTTGCCCGACACTTCATTTGCCTGACAAGTATTATTAGCAGAAAAATGGAATATGCCCCCTTCCCCACTGTAGTGCGACCCTGGAGTTAGAATATATAGGTGGGGGGTGTGGGGGGCACAGCCCCCCACAACGGGGGGTGTGAGGGGCGAAACCCCCCACTCACTTTTCTTTTACTAAGCAATATTACATCAAAAGTTAACAATATCATATGAAATGAAGTGGGGGGCTTCATCCCCCACCCCCCCCGTTGTGGGGTGCTGTGCCCCCCACACCCCCCAACTATATATTCTAACTCCAGGGTCGCACTACAGTGGGGAAGGGGGCATATTCCATTTTCTTGCTAATAATACTTGTTGGGCAAATGAAGTGTCGGGCAAATGAACTTTCAGTCAAATGGGGTCGGGAAAATGAGTGTCGGGCAAATGAAAGTTAGGTCAAAAGAAGTAGACCCATCTACACACACACACATATATATTTACACACATATATATATGTGTGTGTGTGTGTGTATATATATATATATATATATATATATATATATATATATCTATCTATCTATATATATATGTATATATGGCTTCCCTATTTCTCATTAAACATAAACAATGTCAACAGAAACAGATGGCTGATGTGCATGAGAGAGATAATCCCCAGGAAGGGGAATATTCCCTTTATGTGCCATCTCAGAGTTGGCATATATAGATAGCAGGGGATGTGTGGGACATAGTTCCCCACATAGTGGGTACAAGGTGGCCTGCCCCATGCAAAACTCTTCTTGTTCACTTAGCATGTTCCAGAGTAATCCTCAGGGCATGCTCAGTTCATGGTGATGTTTCGATGATGTGATTTCAACATTATGAACAGTCAGCAAGTTATCCTGTATCAATACTTTAGTGATAGTGTGACCAATAATCCAGGGAGGGATGTCAGTGCTGATAGATACCCTGAGTTGACTTGTGGAAGAGAAGGTATAACTGAGGGGGGAAATATAGTTCTTTTTTTCCTGAAGCAGGCATGAATATCCTCATAACCGCCGCTGTTGTCAGAGTTTAAAATGGCCACCTGGGATGATTGAGGCAGACTCCCGAACTTGGAATTAGGAGGAGGTTTGAAGACGTACCATCAAGATGTTGCTGTGCAAAAGAGATGATAATATAGTAAGACATTCTTTGTTTCACACCAGGTATCACCATCCAGGGACAGTATGGTCTACAATGTAAGTGAAGCGCAGCACTTGTGGAAAGTCTCAAAAGGTATAGGACAGGACAGACTCGTAAGGAAAAAATTACAGATTGCTTTAATCAGGCATGAGAATCAAAGCATGCTCACCAGCAAAAATTGAGTTTTTACTGGATTGCAAACTATTCATTTCTTTATTTTGTTTCTACTGAAAAAAAGCATGCTGTTCCCTTACTGCCTTCTGAACATAATAAATCACATTAAATATTGGTTAAAATGTAGTTTGGAACAAACTAATGTTTCCAGAGATGCTTTACGATTAGACTTACCACCAGTCCCTCTTTGCAAGGGACAGTCCCTCTATGGGCAGTTGTGTCCTGCTGAAAAAATTAAAAAATGGCAAATGTCCCGAGATTTTAGGACAAAAAATATTTCCCAAGTTTTGTTTAGTAGTTGCATAATTCAGTTATTTTGTATTTGAAACAACTAAATGCTATAAGAAATAGTGGGAGCAACATAAATACTAAATTAATACGCTTTTATTGTGGCAAAAAAGTGAAGTTCTGTCATTTGCATTGGCCCTGGTAGGTTTTCTACAGCAAAATTTCACATTTTTACAAAAATGTCCCACTTTGGGCATTTGAAAAGGTGGCAACCCTATTTACGAATCTATGATGGAAGTAGGGGGTGAGGTAAAAAGCCGGTTAGAGAGAGTAGTTATGATGAATGGTGAGAGGAGGAAGGATTCCGGTGGAGAATCAGTCAAGGAAGGGTTAAGGTTAAAGGGCAGGGTGCTAGAGAGGAAGTGAGGTAAGGCTAAGGAGGGGTTAATGTAATGTTATGTAAGAGTTGTAGGATGGGGTGATCAGATTTAAGCATGGACTTGCTGCCTGCCCTCCCTCTCTCTCTCTCTAGTTTGTGTTGGATGATTTATTGTTAGCTTTATATGTGAGTGGGCTGCTGGGAGGAGAAGAGGGGCTGGCATGTCCCTCTTCTGTTCCTCCTCACATGTTATGTGATGAAATTTAGAAGGTGATTGGTTGGGTATGGAAGTGAGCAGTCGCATGCTGCTTCAGAGTAAGAGAGCAGTTGGGGTAATGCTGTTTATTTTATGGTGGGACAGAGGTAAGCAGGAGACGCTGCCCTGTTAAATTGTTACATGAAAGTTATGTTCATATTGTGATTAATAGATTTTATGGTTGATCAATTAATTCTATGATTAAAGAATATCGTTCAGTAAAGGTCATCATATGCCATGTTGGTGTAGTGTGTCTTTTTATTGTGGAAGTGGGTGGGGACAAATTAAACTAATTCCTCCTGCACTATCTAATTTGTGCCAACTCTAAACCTACCCTTCCCCTGCCTGGAAATTTCAGTACTAAGCATTATATTACTGATCTCCCTTTAGCTAACAGTATCACTAAACAAGGCAAACACATACTTCACATAACATGTATCCATTTCTATAGTCCTTAGTTGAACCCTAACCAGCAAACACTTGCACATACTGTATACTGTCAGCACAAATTTCCTAAACATACCTTTCAGTCCAAAAGATATGGAGAAAGTAAAAAAAAAATGGAGGAAAACAAGGCCCCAAATCAGAGACAGATTTTAAATATTGCTCTAGAAAACTTGGAAAGGTGGAAGAATAACAGGTTTAGTATTACATGCATTTTCTTCAATCCTTAGTGATTTGCAAGAAAAAAAGTACACGCATTGTATTAAGAACAAACCAAAAATATCAGGGAAAATCTGGACAGTTAAGAGGTATGAAAGCTTTGGCATTACTGCCCAGTCTCACGAATTACATTCTCACTCATAATTCTGAGCAGTGCTGCTGATGATCATAGTGCAAGAGGGTCTCACAGCAACAAATGGCTGGTGCCAAAATCATGGCCTCAAGTTAAATGGAAAAAAATATTGTCACACCATTCGGCAAAACCACAGTCCCTACTGATTACCACATCAATGGCAACCCCCTAAGCACACAACCTGTGGTGAGAGTCCTTGTTACTCAGGTTGGCAACAATCTCACATTCAACAATCATGTAGCTGTAGTGGTCAAAAAGGCCTTTTACTTGGTTCATCCCATAAGTAAAGGGATTGCATCCAGAAAAAAGGAGGTTATTACCTCTCTGTACTCCTCCCTCATTAGGCCAATAATTGAGTATAATGCCCCATTTGGTATGTACCTCTCCAAACACTCCTCACAAAGAGAATCCATGGCCTCAAACACCTGTCCTATGTGGACAGGCTTGAATCACTATCACTCTACTTGGTATCGTACACATTGCTTAGAGGTGATCTGTGTCTCGCCTACAAAGCAATATCAGAACCTGCCATACTAGAGATGCTCCATACCTGTAAGTCTAACTCCTCATGCATTACCCACTTGAAAGGCCCAAATCTAATATGCAACATCAACAAAATCTGCTGGAGAGACAGGTTTGTCTCCCAGAGGCTACCCAGTCTCTGGAACAGACTTCCCATACATGTCAAACAGAGTACATCTCTGACCCTCTTCAAGTGCAACCTTAATGAGTGGATGGGAAACCACAAACTTGTCCCAGGGGTTCCACCTGTGTCCGTCACTGACAGATGCAACAGGTGCTAACTGAGGTTTCTTTTTTGGGGGATAAACTCTAAGCTAGGCTTGTAAGGGTCCCAAGATTAATGTGTCTTTATATGAAATAGGCTGGAAATCAAGTTGTGATTATGTTTTTTGTGAGACAGTTTTTTTTTGACAAGATCAATAAATAATACATATATATATATATATATATATATATATATATATATATATATATATGCATTTCCACTCATAATGCTGACCAGTACTGCAGATCTACCATTACCTGACCCCCCTCCCTAAATTCTACTCATCCTATCTCTACACCTAGGCTTTTTTCCCTTCTCTCTATCACATCAACTCCTTCTGCTGACACTTAGCCAGTGCCATCCCTACTCTAAGCCTTCTGCCTCCTTCTTTTTCCCTTTAATACAATCTCCTCTCTCAGCTAACAATCGTACCTACCATCTAATCCTTCTATTTCTATACTTTTACCATGATGTTACAATTCTTTACTGATATTACCAAGTTATATAATGTTATTACCATACTACTGTATGTAGTTCTTACCATATTATTGGATGCTGTTATTTACTTATCTAATATACTGCCTCTACCTGATATATTCTGTATTATATGTTAATTTTTCAGGTAATTACATGTAGAGCTTTTCTTCCCGGGCCTCCACTGAAAATGGGCTAATTTCTGGCCCAGTGGACTTTCCCGGTAAACAAATGCAATAAATAAATAAATCTTGGCATGGTCAAACTACACAGACTGGGTAGGCAATAAGTATGCGAACTGTCAGCACATGCAATGAGTGGCACCTGCTGTTTGCCGTTGTAATTCCTAAAATGTAATCATTATCTTTTATATCCTGACAGGGTTAAACCAGATAGTGCATATAGGCAATGGTTACATTTGCTTTCATACAGCGCATATAACTGAACAGGGTATTTGCTTTTGGGTATGTTTTTCATACCATGTAATTCCTGAAGTTGCTTTGCTGGTTTTAGTAGAAAACATTATTTACTTAAAAATATTGTTTGCATTTACTATGGAACTTACTGTTATGTTGCCTTTAATGGGACTCTTTGCTAGGTTATTATATTGCTTATGCAAACATGTCACTATGGAAGGGACTGTGACTTGCCATGATTAACCAAATCTCACCCTAGTATGCAGTGAAATAAATGGTACTGTCTATGAATTTGTTACCTCCATTATCATAGCCACACCACAGGGATGTGCAACAGAATATATATTGCTGTCTTTTCATATATGCTATCAGAGCATTTTAAGGTTTGCGTTCCACAGCCTTTCCACCCAGGGTTCCACTCTCTGCACCTCCCACTGATCTACTTTCTAGACTGTACCCCACTTTTGCAAACTCTTGAATGCACCAGTGCGTGTGTGCGTTTGTGTGTGTGTGTGTGTGTGTGTGTGTGTGTGTGTGTGTGTGTGTGTGTGTGTGTGTGTGTGTGTCTGTGAAGTATGATATATTAGTTATGAGTAACACTATAATGAATCACTAGGACTGCATATTCTGCTTTCATGCTAGAACTGAATTTATCGTTATGTCTTGGTGAGTACCCTCAAGTATTGGACCTTGTTTTTACAAAATCTCACCAAGATGGCATTGATATATATATTGCTTTTTATATAGCATATATCATGGACAGACGTAGGTTAAAAAATAAAAAAGATGGCTGGGAGTATATATCCCAGGATAAAAAAGTGCCCAAACCTGGCAGCTGCATTGGTGCCAGGACTGAAAAAAAAAATGACAGCATAGAATCCTCAAGACGCTGAAGCATTCCTACAATGGGATAAGGGGCTAGGGTCAGGGGGAGAGCACCCCTCTCCCCCCATTGCAAAGGAATAAATCCACAAAACACAGAAAAACTGACAGGTAAAAGAAAAGAGACATAATGATGACAGAGTAGTCTATTAAGGATAAGAAAGAAATGATGTATTGTTAGAATTATGCAAGAAGCCCAGAATTTCCAGACAGAAGATATTAACAAAGATCAAGAGAAAATTAGAGGAAAGAAAAATATTAGCACAAAAAAAACTGTCAAAAACTTCAAATGCAAATTTATGTTCATTAATACAAAAGATTCATGATTAACATTATATAGACCAAAAAACATTGCCCCTTTTGGAAAAAGAAGCAACCAAGTGTGAAAATATAAAGAACAAAACATAGAGATTTTTAAAATGTATACAAAAGAAACATGGACATGGGAAAAAGAGATATGATATGATGTAATATTTATGCAAAGAAGAAAGCCAAACTAATCAATACAGAAAAGCGGCTCAAAAGATATTTGAAGAGAAATACAGGCAAAGGCACCCAGATATGGAAACCTTTACAATATAAAAAGAAAATAAAACAAACGGGAAAGTAGAAAAGAGGACTAGTAATGGAGAAGTAAAACAAATAGAATTTGAAGGTATGGATTACCTGTGAAGTGAAGGATTTAGTGTAGAAAATATAATACTGGTAAGGTCACGATAGAACAGTGAGATTACAAAATTAAGGAGAAACAAGTAGAAAGAGAAGGATCTCTTCCGTTGCCATATGAAGATCCTCCACAGCAAGGGAAGCAACAGAAAACGGTGGCAACTCTGAGAAAGTCAATGTTGTGGAGTGATAGGCAGTGAATTCCCATATGGAAGAGCAATGGATGATGCAGGATACAGGTGAAGAGAATATGTCACAGGAAATTATTCTGGAACTTTCTCTAGAATGCCCACAGCAAATGGAGAATACAGAATGTGCATTCAGTTTAGAAGAAAAAGATGTAAGGGGAAGGGTTGCTTGATTTATTAGAGATGGAGATGCATATTAGACTGATGACAAAAATAGATTACAGAAAGTCAACAAGACCTAAAATGATAGAAGTCTAATAAAACAAACACAGTAAGCAAAACTATTAACAGAAATGCATGTGATATAGCATAAGTAAATAGGGTATATTTCTCTGCAGCTAAATAAATAGCATATAAACTCTTACCACAAAAATACAGGCAATAAGGGAAAGGATGGGAAGAAATCAAATGCCATCATGGAAGTACTGAATTTAGAAAACTAGAAAGCAAATAAGACAAGAAGTGCTAATGTTAGAAGAGTATAGAAGAGGGAACAGATCAACAAAAATACTTAGATGAGATAAAAGTAATGTGCAGTATTACAACAGACCAGGATCTATCATACACTACTGCAAACAATGTTGTTGTGTCTTTTGGCTTTTCCCAGTTAGGGGTCGCCACAGCGGAACTCTGGACCGCTAATGATTGGCAGTAGATTTTTACATGCCAAGTTGCCAGCCCTGACGCACAACCTTCAATGAAGGTACGCCCATTCACGCACGTCTCCCCACAGAAGACGCTCTAGCTGAGAATCGAATGGGACAACGTCTTACTGTGAGGCGACAACGCTACTGCAGCACCACCACCACAGTATATACACTACAGATATCATCAGAAGCAGAAAATCATAGAAGATATGTAGATAGATATAAAGGAAAATAAGCACTTCATTGATGATCCAAAAAAAGTTTTATTGAGAATCGGGAAACAAAGCAAAAGGAACAGAAATGCCACCAATAAAAAATTAAATATACACAATTTGGAGAAATATCTATGAAGACCCTGTGGAATATAATAAAGATGCTGAATGGATAAAAGAAGTAAAGGCAACAGTAATATGTTCAAATGTACAGGATATGAAATGAGATGAAATAACGGCCAGAGAAATTAAAATTTAATTAAGAAAAGCTCCTAGCTGGAAAGAAAAGAGGCTCAGATGCACTATGCAACTTCTGGCTAAAAGTATTAACATCACTGCACAAAGATTTCACCTTGAATAAGAACTAATTATATGCTCACCCAGAGCAGACACCAACTTGGTTAACAGTAAAAATGATACTCCTCCTCAGGAGTGAAAATGCAACCTGTCCTAAAAACTATATACCAATAAACTGTATTCTGAGGATGTATCAATCATGGCAGTAGAACAAAAGCGTAACAAAGGAAAGTCAAATGGAACAAAGGATAATTTTTATTATATAAAGCCGTAATGGAGATTTATAAAAAAAAAAGAGAAGAATCTAAGTAAGGCATAGATAGATTACAAAAAAAGCATTTCACACTCTCCCATATTCATAGATAAAAGAGTGCTTACAGATATACAACATGCACCCTACATTGGTCAGTTATATTACAGCAACCAGGAACCAATGGCAAACCACTTTTTATCTAAGTGATGATAAATGATAAATTATCATCCCAGGAATAAAAATTCAAAGGGGGATATTCCAGGGTGACTCTGTCACTGCTGTTCTTTTGTCTTGCTGTCTACGTAAAAGATTAGGTCATGATTACAATTTGGCTCCCAGACAACAACAAAGTATAAAGAGACTTCTCATCTTTTTTGTGGAGGATTTAAAACTGTATAGTTCATCAGATGAGGAGCTGAAAGCACAACTGCAAGAGGTCAAAACTTTCTCAGGTGACATAGGAATGTCATTTGGTATTGATAAATGTGCAAAAGCAACATTTAAAGCATGTAAGCTATAGCTCCGAAAAAATAGCAGTTTGGGACAGGAATGTGAGTGGCAAAGGAACTTGAGCAGGTGGGGGTATATAAATATTATGGAACTGATGAACGATCAACAAACGATGAGCAAATGCAAATAAAACTCAGTAAAGAATATTTTAGAAGATGAAAATTACTACTGAAAACAGCTCTGACAGGAACAAAATACAAGCTATAAACCAATTTGCTTTTCCTGTTCTTACAGTTTTGGGATGATTGACGGACCCCTAAAGATGCTGGATTACTTTGACAGGAAAGGAAAAATAATTCATGTTTATCAAATGATCTATAAAAATCAGTGTATACCAACAATATATATCCCTCATTCAAGAGGAGGCATGGACCTCCTCAAAATCTACTGCATGTATAGATATGAAATTATAGAACTGCATACATATCTGCTGATGTCATTGATTCAAAACATAGTGAAAGTTTTGAAACATGAAGAGAAAAAAATCTAAGATGATTTCTCTGCTTAGATAAGCAGAAGCATATCGGTGTCAAACAGGAATGGAAACCAAACCAGAAGTAGATAAAAATCAGGCAGCAACTGAATGTGCAAAAAAAAAAAACAAAAAAAAAAAACAAATGACAGAATACAAGAAGAAGGATGAGATGAGAAGGCAAGAAATGTGAAAAAGGCATAAATATTAGTTACAAGAACAGAAAACTCCTAGGAAAGCCTCATGTCATTCAGGATCTGACACAGGAATTGTTAGGTAGAGGTGAATTTAAACCGAAAGATGAAAGTTTAACATTAGCAGCCCAGGATAGTAGACTACATATACGTTGATTCACAATGTCCATTGAACATGTGGGGGAAACAGACAAATGCAGGTTCTGTAAATAGAACTGGAAATGGTTACACATCTTGTTGCTGGGTATGATACATTAAAAGCAGATGGCCTGTATGCTGCCAGTCATAATAATCTGGCAAGATTGTTGCACTCAGGGATTGTGCAAACATTACAATACTGAAGTAACTACAAAGCACTGGAAACATGGGCCACAAAGTATTATGGAGAATGATGAAGTTTACATCACATCGGATCACCCATTACCAACAGTTCAAAAATAGGTGTGAGAAAACCAGATATATAGTAGTCATAAAAAGAAGACAAAAGTAGCATTGATCATTGAAATTGCTACACCCAGTGACTACAGTGTCTTACATACAGAGAGACACAAAGTCATAAAATACCAGGATTTGCCGGCAGAAATGAGGTCAACATGGAAGAAGGATACCCAGACAGTTCCAGTAGTAGTAGGAGGAATGGGTCTCATTAAAAGGAATTTACATTCATATTTAAATACGCTATCAATACATGAAGCTCCATATGAATTGCAGGAGGAGTCAGTTGTGGTCACTATTGTGAGTGCTGCGAACAGCGCTTTTGGCTAATATCAAAGTTTGAAACAATAGTAATTTCACAAACTTCAATCTCACTTTGACTTAGGAATGGGTTCCATTTCTGTCATGGTATTCGAAGAATTCATTTTTTTTGTTCCTTCCTTGATTGCAAGTCAAACATTTATAAAGATCTAGAAGTATAGATGTGTGTGTGTGTGTGTGTGTGTGTGTGTGTGTGTATTCAAAAGAACAATACTTTCATTTTTGGAAAGATGTGTTGTTTCTTTACAGCTTTGATGGGAACATACTTTTTCGGGTCAAAATGCTGCTTTTCATTCAAGATTAATTTGTGAGCTGGGACACTATCCTTCCCGTTAAGTTTTAGTGAGCAAGCAAGCAACAGCAGTCTTTAACTGAGTGTAAGCAGCTTGCTGGAAACCAACTAAGACAGGGGGCTATGGGACTGCAAATCAGAAAAGTTGGCCTCTCATTGCAGAAGGAAAATAAATTATGTATAAGGTAAACCTGGTATCTCAGAGCAGAGGATAAATATTGCACACAAATAGAAGTCCTCTCCCTGCTGAAGGGAAACTGTACTTACCTCTCCGTGTTGAGGAAATTTGTGTGTGACAGGGAGGAAGAACTGTTTCAGACAGACGTGGAAGACCTGCCTAAAAGAAAAGCTCACTGTTGTGAAGCAGAAAGACTATTACATCATCTGTGGTTACTGAACTGAATAATTTGTATACTTGTCTGTAGTTATCCTATTGAATGACCCACATTACATGTAAAATATACAGGGAAAAGGAATTTCTTTAAGTATAAATAAGTTTTACTAAAAGAATAAATAATTATGAAAAAACTTAAAGATAGCATTCAGAAAAAAAAAAAAAGTCTTATGCACCATACAGTTCATAATGAACATCCACACAATATGAGTACCTCTGCTCAGTATATTTAACTAGTCTGTTTCCTTCAAATAAATGTATTTTCTCAGTGTGATTTAAACTTCAATTCCTTGTTTCTTAAACTGTGTTTCAATATTTACATCTTATTGAAACAATAAAAATGTATTCTTCTTCATTGCATTTATACTTTTGCTTTATGATATAGTCATTTATTTGTGTAGTCTCTACCCCATACATTAACATTCACTTTTTCCAAGTATATGAAATTTAAAACACATGTTCACTTGGAATAAAGTTGAAATATGCAGTATTTCCAGATGCATCTATTTTTTGAACTGCCAATTTTTTGAACTGTCGGTAATGGGCGATCCCATGTAATATAAACTTCATCATGTTTGCATATATTTCTAATGCGCCATATAAAAATATTGCCTTTATGCATACAAACCATTGTGATTGTGATGTTCCCCTCTATGGGCCAGTAATCAAGGAGCCTGATTCCTCACCACTGACATTGGAGAGGGATATTCACTTGGAATAAAATAGATACACGCAGTTTTTCCAGATGCAACTCTCTGCACCAAGCACAATTTCCCGTAACAGCACACAGGGAACACACTCAGTCCGGGGTTTGGATTTCTCTCTTTTTCCCTCCAAGTCCCCAATAACACTCCCCACTGGCACAGCTATCGAGGTGAGTCCTCAGCTGAATGCCCAAGCCAAGTCCTCCACAACTCTCTGTGAAACCAGTGCTTCATGTCCCTGCTCCAAGAAGCTGACACACACTCTAAGATTTGATTTTGCACACAACACACACACACACACACACACACACACACACACACACACACACACACACACACACACACACACACACACACTCACACCTGTGAAAGGCTGGCACAGACATATTAGCTATGCACCCTTCTGCCAAGACTATAAGGTAATTACACTGCCACCAGACACAACAAAGCCAGCTATTCTAAGGTTCTTACAAGGGTACCCAATTATACTGAGTGAAATTAAAATTACTACAAATGGTAGTATTTTGACAACTAGAGTAAGACTTTTAAAACTGACCATGAGTCATCAAATATATACGAGTACACTCAAACATTAAAATATTGCCTAAAAGGCCAGCCACAATCAAAAGTTTAAATACATTTAATAATAAATAAAATAACATGAAAATACTAAATATCTATTTATAATAAACACCAGAGTTTCAATTACAGGAAATATTAAAATAACACAGATGAATAGATTCACACAGATACAGAAAAACAGTACTTAATTAATCTCACTATATTTCCTGACTGATCTAAAAAAAATGCTATTCTCTGTTCACTTACTAGAGCAAGGCCAGATGAAGTAGGTGGGTGGTCTTCCTTCTTTGCCAGGTTCCAAAAACAGAGTGTTCTGAGATGTCTCTCTTATCTGGTATTATAACTTCATTTTTGCCCTAGATTACAGACTGACATCACATACATCTGGTCATCTAGCGTCTGGTTCCCATACTACACCCTTTGCTAGAAACTGAACCAGACTTTAGCACATATGTGTTACTATACACACATATAAAGCTTTGCTGAGATGTGTTAGAGCATCAGGAAGCTATAAAACGCATCCACGTTTCCTACAGGAGCTAATAAACCATTCTCTGGCACAGACATTTAGTCTCTGCCTGCAATCAGAAATGTAAGATACAATCTTTATGGCCTAAATTAAGTAATTTAATTTCTTGATAATTTTCAAAGTTAGCTAGACTGAGATTAACCTCTTCTTTTCTAGTATCTTCTGTTATAACATATACATTTAATTCAGTTACAATATAGTCAGGGCCTTATTGTTGGTACATATTTAACACAAGCAGCTTTACAAATACATTATTCAACACAACCGTCTGTACAAATCAGTTTGATGTACAAATGACATATAATTCTTTACAAATTTCCAGCTAGTTGTGCTAGCATATGTTATATATCCACTGTCCTATTTCTTCTGGCATAGTTGGCAATACCTCATATCATCACAGTGATTACACAGTGTAAACATACATTTAGTTTTGCCAGTGTAAAAACAATGACATCCACATTCAGCTATATTTTTAAAATAAAACTCAATGCCCTGCACATTTGTCTGAAAATACAATCAGACCTTATAAAAGTCATACAGCTATCAGGACCCTTCTGGTTAGATTTGCAACATTTTTGTTGACTGTTGCACAGTAGCAAATCTCTCTTGTTATGTCATTGTTCTTAAACAAAACCATATAAGCTTCCAGTAACTTTTCACTCTTTTGAGTTTGACAAAGTATAGCCTAATTGCATTCAATTACTCATTCAAGTTTTTTTTACATAAATCATCAATTCTACTAACAAAATGTTTTTTAAAATGATTGTTAAATAAAGTTAGCTCTTGACCCAATCTTCTTTATAAATGAATTATAACCTGCTAAAGGTCACTATAGACTTAACTTGTCTATGCCTGCACCCACCAATGAAAACTCTGAAACATCTCTAAAGACTATAGCTTACCTGGCCAGTGACAATCTTCTAGAGTCCATTTCCTCACAGCATAATGTCCTGTCTGCTATCATGACAAAAAATGTCAGTATCTTTACAATGTAGCAAACTCCGTAGCCACCTGAACTAACATGAGTCTATGATATAAATACATGTGTATCTACTGTATGCTGAGGATAAAGTTATATTGCATCCTTTGATGATAAATTATCAAACTACCTCCTTATGTGGCTTAATTCAGTAATGATTGTAATAGATCGGGTACACTAACCTTTGGAAATATTACATTTTGCACTGGTTAGATAATAGTTTTGAAAATGCAGCTGCCCATTAACTGATATTCCTTAGCTATAAACAGCATTTTGCAATATTCTATTAACTAAATTATAGCATCCAAAAATATCGAGTCCCTGAAGTATAAAACACCAGTAGATAATGGACTATATTAATTTTTGAGTCATTTGCATACTTTGCCTAATTCCTCAGCAGCAGGTTCATCCATTACTATTTATTTAGTTGACAATTGTTAACTGGGAATAAGTCTGACTGGGCATTGGCCCCTTTTCAGTGGAGTGAATAAACAAAGTAACAGTAGCACATAATATTGAGATATAAGCAAAGATGACATTGCTACATAAAAGCAAGTAACAATTAACATTTTGCCAGTATATAGAGACTTGTTAGGCAGGAATGAGGCAAGAGCAGAGCCAGGAGTTTAATAGTCTTTCTCATAAAGCTTTTTTTTAAAACTGAGACTAGTTGGGGTAAACTTAATGGTTAGAGGAATTCTGTTCAAGGCCACTGATGCTCTACAGCTGTAAAAGCTATAGCCCATTGATTTTTTAAGCTTGCAGATTTCCAGAGAGAGTGATTTCAGGTATAATAATTGATGAGGTGTAAGAAAGCAGGACAGGAATTAGGTTTACTGATTATGAAGTGGGTGATGGAACTCGAGCGAGTTTAAGGATTTTAGAGATAGACATGGTACGAGCGGTAAAGCTGATTTGCAACAAATCTGGCAATTTTATTGTAACAGAGCTGTAGTTTTGTTTTGACAGTGGATTGAAGGTTGGTTAAAATAGATGAAGCATAGAGGAGAGTTGAAAGAAGAAGATAGGCATTAGCAAAGGGCAGACGAGAGTCATTGGTAAGGAATTTTTTTGCTCTGTAACACATGCCAAGTTTTTTGTGAGTGTTTCTGATACAATTTTGGACACGTAGATCTAATTTTAGCTTGTCATCAAAAATGAAGCATAGGATTTAGTATGTGTTGATACTTCTATTAAGGTGTTATTGAGGGAAGTTATAATAATGTATGCTTTGAGGTGAGAAAGTGATTTAGTGAGAAATAGAAGTAGATTTTTTTAGGCTTGAATACTAGTTAATTGTCTTTTAGCCAGTTTTCTTTTTCTTTTTTTTTTTAATATTTTTATTCATTTCCAAAAACAAGAAAACATGAATGCAGGTTATTTATGACAATGAAGTATTTACAAATTATTTAAAAAAGTAGGCTAAAACCTCTAAACAGACATCAAACATTAAAACCAAAATAAAGTATTTACAAGGGTGTCTATTGTTGACATATAATTGACTTTCTATACAATTGTTTCCTGATTATAATCTGCTGCAGTCATTATTCTCCAGTATTTCAGTTACTTTTTGCCATGCTACGTATAATGATGTAGTTCTTTCAGTTCTTCCTTTAATAGTGTTCATTTCCAATTGCGATACTGCTGACACCATATTCATGAATTGCTTAAAAGTTGGAGAAGCTTTGGATTTCCAGTTTGATGTAATGTTCTTCCTTGCAATAGCTAGGAGAGTCCATAAGATTACATATTTTGTTCTTGGCACACAGTCAGGTACAGGTGCATTAAACAAAATAATAGATTTGGAAATCTGGAATTTATCATTGAATACCATTTGCAGAAAATAATTTATTTTATCCCAATATGGTTTAATCAAATGGCATTCATAGAACATATGCTGCCAGTCTGCTTTTATTGATAAATCACATCTCCAGCAGCCAATATTTTTCTTAAACATAAGTTCCATTTTATGAGGGGTTACATTAGATCTGTGTATGAATTGCCATGTAAAAAGTCTCCAATGTAATGAAAGTGATGTCTGCTTTGGAGAGAGAAGAATTAGTTTTTTATCTCTGTCATTTGCACATGTCCATTAACTGATCTATAATAATTCCATATTTTGTCATTATTATGCATTTTTATTTTTTTGTTTGTTTTATAAATAGATGATAAGTATCCCTTTCCAGTAATGGGTTGATTCGTTAGTAATATTATATGTTCTATAAGGTTAGGAACATTTTGTCTTATTGATGGTTGCATTGTTTCTTGTTTGCTTAATATATACTGTCTTAATTCTTGTACATGTAACCATTAACTATCTTCCATATTTAATTTCTGTTTAATCTGGTCTAAGGTTTTCCAGAGTTTAGCAATTGATGCCAATATATTAATCCCTTTTCTTTAAGCATGTTGACTACTTCCATATTAAATGTTATTATATTACCTTGTGTGTATGCTACTGGATATAAAAGAAATGACCATGCTTTAATATCAGGATTGCTATTAATAAGATTTTGGAAAATTTTTAATGTATAAGTAATGTATTTGGAACTTATATTTTTATTCTTATGTATCATCATATATGGAGTTGAAGGATTTTTGGATGATAGAGTGAAAGTGTAAAAGATTGTTGGAAGAGCAGATGATAGTGGAGTCATCTACATATTGAATTAGAGAGGACTGAAAGCAGGAAGAGTGAGAGCTGTTAGTAAAGATGCTGAATACAATGGGACCAAGGATGGAACCTTGAGGTACTCCATTATTAACAGGGAGGAAATTGGAAAAGGGAGAAAGCCACTTGACAGACTGAAGTCAATTGGAAAAGTATCTAGAAAACCAGTTGATGGTAGGGTTAGTAAAACCAGGAGCAGACATTTTGGAGAGACTTGAGGGGTGAGGGAGTGTATCAAAGGCTTTAGAGAGCTGCAGAAAGAGGGAGGATATTAGGT
This sequence comes from Protopterus annectens, assembly GCF_019279795.1. NCBI lineage: Eukaryota > Metazoa > Chordata > Ceratodontiformes > Protopteridae > Protopterus > Protopterus annectens. Next base: position 62,685,879 of record NC_056743.1, on the reverse strand, counting down.
TGTTATTGTCTTTGGCTTTAATGGTGGCACGGGTAAAGGAGACTAGTGCAGTAGTTGTAGTGTGATTAGGATGAAAGCCGTTTTAGGTAGAGGTGAGTAGGTTTTCATTTAGAAGATATTTGAGAAGTTGCTTTTGGATCCATTTTTTAAGTATTTTCCAAAGGGAAGGCAGAATTGCTATAGGCCTGTAGTTTGTGAGTTCTGTGAATTGTCCCCCATTGTGGATTGGAATAACATGTAACTGTTTCCAGAAGGAAGGGACTATAGATTCTTGGATGGATCTGTTTATGAGGATGGAGATTGGGTACACTATAGCGTTAGCTATCAATTTTCAGAATTCAGCAGGTAATTTATCTGCTGAGGGAGAACAGAGCTTTAGTTTTATAAAATAAAAATATTATGTATGAAGTAGGGACAGATTTGAGAGAAAAAGTGGGTATGTTGGCAGGGGTGGGGGAGGAAGAATAGGGGTAGGGAGGTGACTGTTTTGGGTTAGTTTGTTGATAGAGTCAGGGAAGTTGGAGATGGCCTTCATGGGGGTTTCAGAGGGAGAAACATTAGGGTAAGGGTTTGGTACACTGGGAGAGCTAGGATTAAGGAGCTTGTTGATAGAGTTCTATAAAACTTTTGGGTTACTTTGATGGTTAGTATGGACTTTTAGATGATAGTTTTATTTTTTTTTGTCCTCTTTGACTTGTTTCTTTGGTGACGTTATGAAGGTGCTTGTACACTTCCAAGTCTTTAGGGGATTTAGATTTCAGACAGTTTTTCCATGCAACATCTTTACTGTGAATAAGGATGCAAGTGGAATGAGAAAGCCAAGGGGCCTGATGTCATTTAACCCTTTTATCCCAAAAAGACCTAGGGAATTAAGAATATCCAAGAATATAGAATAAAATTTCAGAATGGCATACTCTAATGGTAGGCTATGGCGGACAGTCTATTGCTAAATTTGTCTAGGTTAAAGTTAGTGAGGGTACGGTATTCTTTAAGTCTGTGTTGACTGATATGATGTAGGGAGATCCTTTGGATGTGGGTTGGGAGGTGGTCACTGACAAAATATGGGGGTGCTGTAGGGTTGTGATACAAGCTAGGTTGGATAAAAGGATCCAGCTGTGGATGCAGCCAGAATCGGAAGATTTGTTGAAATGGGTGACTGTGGGAATTAATTGAGTAAAAACATAGTGATTTATGCCTGGGGTTGGGAAGTCAGAAGTTAAGGTTAGCCAGTTGATATTGACTTCCCCTAGAATTATTGTTTAATTTGAGATGTGGTTAATAGTCCAGGAGAGCATGTTTTCAAGAATGGGGATATTGTTCCCAGGAGGTATGTAGATACCAGCAGTAAATAGCTTTTTATTGTTATTTAGCTTGCAGGTGGCAAGTAGGATTTCTGCTGGGTGAAAGTTAAGATGTGGTACAGATAGGGGAGAGAAATTCAGTTGGTCTGATTAAAGTATTGCTATGCTGCCAACTTTTTTGTGTAACCTATCAGAGGGTATAATTTATAGCCAGGAAGAAGAATTTCTGTGTCAGTGATTTGGGGTTTAAGCCATGTTTCATTGATAACTATATCAGGAGAATATCGGGCAATCCATGTGTGATGCCACCTCTCTGTGAAACCAGTGCTTTATGTCCCTGCTCCAAGCAGCTGACATGCATGGCACTCACTGAGATTTGATTTGTGCACGTGTGTGCATGCGCACACACACATGGGTACAAACGCATGCACACCTGAGAAAGGCTGGAACAGATTTACTAACTATGCCACATTCTGCTCAGACTATAAGGTAGTTACACTGCCTCCAGACACTCCAAAGCCAGCTAGTCTAAGGCTCTTACAAGGGTACCTAATTATATTGAGTGAAATTAATATTAATACAAATTATAGTGTTTGAGAATGCAGCAAGAGTGGCCACATATTCACCAAATAGATACAAGTACTCTCAAAGGTTAAAATATTCTCTAAAGAACCAGCCACAATAGAACATTTAAATATATTTAATAATAAAAGAACATGAAAATACTAAATATCTATTTACAATAAACACAAGCAGTATTAAAATAACACAGATGAATAGATTCACACAGATACAGGAAAAACAACACTTAACTAATCTCACTATATTTTCCTGACTGATCTAAAGAATTACTATTCCCTGGTCACTTACTAGAGCAAGGCAAGATGAAGTGGGTGAGTGATCCTTCTATGTTAGACTCCAAAAACAGACTGCTCTGAGATTTCAGTCTCATCTAGTATTAAAACATTTGCCTGGATTACATAATATCACATACATCTGGTTCTCAGATATCTGGTTTCCAAACTATTCCCTTTCCTAGCAACTGACCCAAAATCTCACACATATGTGTCAATAATACATACACATAAAGCTTTGATAAGATCTGTTGCAGCTTCTGGAAGTCATAAAACAACAAAACACGTCCACTCTTCCTATAAGAGCTAATAAACCATTCTCTGGCACAGACATTTCACGTCTGGCTGCAATCAGATCTGTAGAATACAATATTTATGGCCTATATTAAGTAATTTAATTTCATACTATTTTTCAAAGTTAGCTGGATGGAGATTAACCTCTTCTTTTCCAGTATCCTCTCTCACAATGTTAATTTCAATTGTTATAATACAGTCTGATATACAAGTGCATTTCTTTTTTTTTTTGTCCAACAGGACACACTGTTGGTACATTTTTAATATATGCATCTGTACAAGCCAGTGTGATGGACAGATGACATACAATTCTTTACAAAATTCCAGCTAGCTGTGCTGGCATATGTTACACATTCACTGCCCTACTTCTCCTGGCATATCTGGTAATACCTCACATCATCACATCATACATGAAATTTGCTAATTTTCTTTAGAAGACTGCAGATATTCATGGAGATCATAGTTAAACTGTTTATGGAAGGTTTAGGATTAGTGATAATGGTGGGGTAGGTGGGTGGTGACATCATTGAAAGAGCAATTTGGGCCAGGGTTAGGGTGAATATTATCACATAGGAATACGTTTTTGCAGATGGTTTGAAGTACAGTAGACTTAATTTTTTTGATAAGGTGATAAAACTTTGTTTTGTATAGATGAGGGTTGTTGGCAAGATGTTTATATATGTTCAGTAGAATGTGAGATGGGTTAATTAAATAAGGTGTGGTTATGATGTTGTATGGTTTATCTGATTTAATGAAAGGATGGTAGGTGTGGGTGATTGATTAATGGGCAAGATATTTGTTGCATAGCAGGTAAGGAAAGACATTAGTAGGAGGAAAGGAGTACAGATGTAGACACATGATATGGAGAAAGATGAGGTGTGAGGGATGAAGTATAAACAATGAAGGCAGGCTAGGAGTTATTTGAAGATGGGTAATTAGAAAGAAGAGATAGGGAGGAGAAAATGTGAAAAAAGAAGCAGAGGGGGGAGAAGTGTGGTGAAGAGAGTGGTAAGGGGCAGGCTGTGTATGGGTGTGTTTAACAGAGAAAGGTGAAGGCGAGGGAGATAAGATAACTAACTAAGGTAGGGGAAAGCAGGTGATGTGAGCAAGAAAGGCAGTGTGTGTGGACTAGATATACTGGACAGGAAGGGAAGGAGTATATAGGGGGGATGATGTAATCAGGAAAGTATAAATGTAGAGGTAGTGGGATGGGTGAGATTTGGGGGGAGGGTAGTGAAGTGAAGTGAAACAAGTGGGGCCCCGCCATCAAGGCTGGAAATGGCAAGAAAAAGAAAATCTATGAGGATAGGATTCCTACGATTCAGTTGGCAAGGAACCCAAGTAAGACTTTTGAAGCTATTGAGGAGGGGAAGGAATAAATAAGGGAAAAAAAGTATGCAACACAGGAGGAGGAGATAGCTATAGAAGAAGGAACTGAAAAGAACAGGGTATACTTGGCAGGCAGGATTAGGAAGGGTTGCAGGAGGTGAGGGAACAGAGTAGAGTTTACACAGGTAAAGTGGCTAGAGCTGCAGGCATACAACAGGGTCTGTAAGTGGACAGAGAATCATAACATGATTTGAGAGATAGTCCAATGTGAGTGATAAGGACAGAGACCAGGTCCAAGCAGAGAAAGTGGGATAGTTTGGGTGACTAGAATGGGGCTACAGGAGATGGAGTGACTTAATCCTAACCCTGGGCAGTGTGCAGACTAAAAAGATAAGTTTCAAAAGTATACATTAACAGGATATTGCAAAATATTGAGAGAAGGCTTAGTCAAACATACTTTAGCTCTGTTGAGTGTAGTGGTCCCAGTAGTGTTGGAGCTGGGAAATGAAGTCTTTCAGGGTGTAGTGGGAACTTGCGTTTGCAACTCTGTCTGATTGAGGTAGATAGGGAAAGTGTTAGCAAGCACACTACCAGGTGAAAACTGTGGGTCCTTGCTTGTACAGAAGGGAGATTCAATCCATTGTTAATGAATCTACTCAAATATTTTTACATTTATAATGCAGATGCTCCCTATAAATGTAGACTGCAAATATGCCAGTGGTGTCATAAGAGCTCTCATGACTGTCCCTGTATTTGTGTAAAATGGCATTTCTGACAAAGTATTGCCCAATAAAACAAACTCCACTAACTCATGAAGTACTTTACACAGCACTTATGAATTGTCAGATTCAGAGCAACATAATTGATGCAAGCTATCAAAACACTTATCGTGGCTGCTATTGCAAAAGTGAGTGGTTAACTAAGCGACTTAAACCATCTCCATCTTAGCAAATAAGTCAAGAGTATCTGTTAGACAGCCAAAGGTTCAGGCCATCAATGATTTCCAAAAAAAATCTAAAAAACAGACATGGGCTCAGTAATATCATATTTGAGATGACTTGTCATATAGGCAGACTGATGTTGTTGTTATGGAATTTGAACAACTAAAAAAAATGGGCAATAATAATGTGAAATGCTGAAGTATTACAAACATGCTTACAACTATCGCAGTCATAGGAACTAAAGGCCTTCCACCTGTCAATAGATCAAAACAACTGAAGAAGTGGTGTATAGTGTAGTTTGCAGTGAAACTCTCCAAATCCATGTAGGAATCCAAACAGAGATACTGTGTGGAGAAAAGTGATGCACCGGACAGCTCAGGAATAAAATCAGATTCCAGTTTATTGTATAAAACGTCACGAGTAACACAAACACATTTTTCGTCACTAATTCAGACTTCATCAGACAACTAACCACATTTCTAGCACATAATTTATATCAACTACAATAAAACAATTAATTCAAACCATCCAATAGGGAAAGTTGCTCATAAATATTAATTACATACAGCTTATTGAACATAAAAACTTAATTTCCAAAAAGGAAAACAATGAATGAATGTTTCATAATACACAATAAAAAATGTCCATGATTCTAAATCAACTAAACTGAATAGTTAAATAATTTCATATAGTCTCTTAAAATAAGGAACTAATATGAACAAATGTGAACAGAATAATCATAGCAGCCTTTTCATGTAAATAAAAACAACAGCACCCTCTAGAGGTCTTCATAAAACATCACATTAACACATCACAATAAATAACAGAATCACTGCTCTAAAATCAAACTGTCCTGAATATAAAAACTAAAAACTAAAAAGGGAATACCATGATGCAAGCTCCAAATCCTGTAAATGAGCCTATTAAATATATATATAAATAAAATCAATAAATGAATAGATAAAAATAATACATATTTGTCTTGACAAGGATATATAGTATATAAAGTATATATATATTAAATATATTATACAATGTATATCTTAGTGGAATAAATACAACTATAAATACTAAAAAAATTGATCAATATCAGTATTTGTATAAAAACTAAATAAATATGTAATCTTAAAGTCTAGCTGCTCTCATTTTTAACACTGGTGTAAGGGAAACAAAGTAATTTAATCCTGGGGCCCTATTGGCTTCTAAGACCAATTGCCAATAAAGTTCACGATACTCTATCTGGGTTTCCCATGGCCCACCTCTTTCATCCTGTTGTACCTCTTCAATAATAAAAAATGAATATTTTGCCAGAGGGCAGGATAAAATATGTTTGTAAAGAACATTGGTAAGTTTTCTATTTTTTATATCGTTCATATGTTCATATATTCTTCTCCTAATCCTCCTTTCCGTCTTCCCTACATAAAAGCTGGAGCAAATCTTGCAAGAGGCGATATAAACAACTCCAAATGAGTCACAAGTACTGTGTGATCTACTAAAAATTTCTTTTCCCCTAGCCTCAACATATAAACTGCATTTTTCAGCCATCCAAGGACACTGAGGACACATTTTACATGGAAATGTGCCATTAACATTCTTCATTTTCTTATTCCTTACATGTGAAGGGGTCAACCAGTCTTTAAGGTTACGTCCTCTTCTAAAAAAAGTTTTAAAAGTGGTTTTCCCAAAATTAAGATCACTAATTTCCATAAAGTTGTTCCATTCTTTAAGAACCTTCTGAATAATCATAGCATCTCCACTAAAATCAGTAACAAAAGCACTATTAAAATTGTTACTATCCTTTGAAAAGGACTTCACCAGTCCAGCTGGATTTATAATTTCAAGAGTATCACTGGACTTATCAGCTTTACCAAGAATAGGGTAAAATCTGTCATTCCTCTTATCCAGAACTTCATGTTTTATTTTCAATATAAATTCTAAAGGGTACCCTCGTTCTAAAAACAACTGGGTCAGGAAATCACATTCAACCATAAAATCTAGGTCATCAGAAGTCATTCTTGAAATCCTTACAAATTGACCTTTCACTATACTTCTTTTTTGGTGAATGGGGTGTCCACTAGAGAAATGAAGGTAGCTATTAGAAAAGGTTTTCTTCCTAAACACCTTAGATTTAAAATGATTCAAATCTTTAATTAAAGTAATATCCAAATAATTAATCGAATCTAAACTCATTTCATGGGTAAACTTCAGAAATTCAGTAGTATTATTAATGTAGGAGATATCTAATTTCTCTATAGAATCTATAGATTTGCACTTCTGACAAATACAAGAACTTCATTATTTTTAATTATACGGATCTCAAGATAAATTCTATATATTTTAGTTTACTTTCAAAAGGGCTTAATTTTGTACCAAGAACAAAATGTAATACCAGTAGACTTTTAATAGACTTGAAGATGTTTTTGAGAAAAGTTAACTTTAGATTGTTGTTTGGTGATAATGAATCTGATTTCGTAACTTTGAATCCATTAAAAAGGAAAAGTACATGGAACCCCCCTATTCATGCTCAACTGAGAAATTTTGAAACCGTGGCGGAGAAAGAATTAAGACTAGCTATTAAAAATAATAGATTTTCATCTAATCTTTCTAAATCTGAGTATGAATTATTATTAACAATTAAAGGAAACCCTACTCTAAGAGTTATGAAGCCAGATAAAACGGGTGGGATTGTTTTTATGAATAATATTAGTTATGAAGCCAAAATGTTTAACCTTTTATTTGATGAGTTAAAATATGAGTCTATTTCTAAAAACAAAATACATATTGGTTATAGGAAAATATTTTCCACTTTATATGACCTGGTCTTAGAAGGTTTTATTGATATGGAGTTATTCAATTTTTTAAATATTGATAAACCCAGAATTCCCTCTATTTTTGGGATCCCTAAAGTTCATAAGCAGTTATTGGATCCACCATTAAGACCTATTGTTGCATCTGAAGGTTCGGTGACTTCCACTTTAGCCAGATACATTGATATCAAATTGAAGAGAAGTATGATGAAAGGATGGTCCTTCCTTAAGGATTCCTGGGATTTGCTATATTATGTGAAGGACAATTTATTTAATCATGATCTCATTCTGGTAACCATCGATGTAGTGGATTTGTTTGGCTCTATACCCCATGATATTGGTCTTAATTGGTTCGAGGAAGCTATTAGGGTCTCTGGTGACCTGAATGACGATGAGATTTATATATGTATGGTCATGATGGAATTAGTTTTAAAACACAATTATATTTTTTTCTAAGGGGAATTTTTTAGACAAAAGTGTGGAGTTGCGATGTGTGCAAGATGTGCCCCCATCTTTGCCAACATGGTATTGAATACTTGGGAAAGGAACTTTATTCGTCAAAGTCCTTATAAAGACTGTTGGGTTCTCTATAAATGTTATTTGGATGACATCATGGTACTTTGGAATGATTCTATAGAGAAATTAGATGAATTTATCTCCTACATTAATAATACTACTGAATTTCTGAAGTTTACCCATGAAATGAGTGTAGATTCGATTAATTATTTGGATATTACTCTAATTAAAGATTTGAATCATTTTAAATCTAAGGTGTTTAGGAAGAAAACCTTTTCTAATAGCTACCTTCATTTCTCTAGTGGACACCCCATTCACCAAAAAAGAAGTATAGTGAAAGGTCAATTTGTAAGGATTTCAAGAATGACTTCTGATGACCTAGATTTTATGGTTGAATGTGATTTCCTGACCCAGTTGTTTTTAGAATGAGGGTACGCTTTAGAATTTATATTGAAAATAAAAGATGAAGTTCTGGATAAGAGGAATGACAGATTTTACCCTATTCTTGGTAAAGCTGATAAGTCCAGTGATACTCTTGAAATTATAAATCCAGCTGGACTGGTGAAGTCCTTTTCAAAGGATAGTAACAATTTTAATAGTGCTTTTATTACTGATTTTAGTGGAGATGCTATGATTATTCAGAAGGTTCTTAATAAAGAATGGAACAACTTTATGGAAATTAGTGATCTTAATTTTGGGAAAACCACTTTTAAAACTATTTTTAGAAGAGGACGTAACCTTAAAGACTGGTTGACACCTTCATATGTAAGGAATAAGAAAACAAAGAAAGTTAATGGCACATTTCCATGTAAAATGTGTCCTCAGTGTCCTTGGATGGCTGAAAAATGGTTTATATGTTGATGCTAGGGGAAAAGAAATTTTTAGTAGATCACACAGTACTTGCAACTCATTTGGAGTTGTTTATATTGCCTCTTGCAAGATTTTCTCCAGCTTTTATGTAGGGAAGACGGAAAGGAGGATTAGGAGAAGAATATATGAATGATATAAAAAATAGAAAACTTACCAATGCTCTTTACAAACATATTTTATCCTGCCCCCTGGCAAAATATTCATTTTTTATTATTGAAGAGGTACAACAGGATGAAAGATGTGGGCCATGGGAAACCCAGATAGAGTATGGTGAACTTTATTGGCAATTAGTCTTAGAAGCCAATAGGGCCCAAGGATTAAATTACTTTGTCTCCCTTACACCAGTGTTAAAAATGAGAGCAGCTAGACTTTAAGATTACATATTTATTTAGTTTTTATACGAATACTGATATTGATCAATTTTTTTAGTATTTATAGTCGTATTTATTCCACTAAGATATACATTATATAATATATACTATATTTAATATATATATATATATATATACTTTATATACTATATATCCTTGTCAAGACAAATATGTATTATTTTTGTCTATTCATTTATTTATTTTATTTATATATATTTAATAGGCTCATTTACAGGATTTGGAGCCTGCATCATGGTATTCCCGTTTTAGTTTTTAGTTTTTATATTCAGGACAGTTTGATTTGGAGCAGTGATTCTGTTATTTATTGTGATGTGTTAATGTGATGTTTTATGAAGACCTCTAGAGGGTGCTGTTATTTTTATTTACATGAAAAGGCTGCTATGATTATTCTGTTCGCATTTGTTCATATTAGTTTTTTATTTTAAGAGACTATATGAAATTATTTAACTATTCAGTTTAGTTGATTTAGAATCATGGACATGTTTTATTGTGTATTATGAAACATTCATTCATTGTTTTCCTTTTGGGAAATTAAGTTGTTATGTTCAATAAGCTGTATGTAATTAATATTTATGAGCAACTTTCCCGATTGGATGGTTTGAATTAATTGTTTTATTGTAGTTGATATAAATTATGTGCTAGAAATGTGGTTAGTTGTCTGAAGTCTGAATTAGTGACGAAAAACGTGTTTGTGTTACTCGTGACGTTTTATACAATAAACTGGAATCTGATTTTATTCCTGAGCTGTCCGGTGCATCGCTTTTCTCCACACAGTGCTTTTGTGGTTATTAGTATTGATTGCACTGTTTGTTCCTTTGCAGTTTACTAATCCAAACAGAGATAAAACAAATTTTTATTTACAAAATAAAATTAAGCACTTTTGCCCTTACAAATCAAGGACTTCATCAGAATAAATTAAACAAACCTAAAGGACAAGGAAATAGTGTTTTCAAACCAAACATCACTTGCTTATTAGCTGATAACAAATAGTTTAAAGAAGAACCGCACACACAGACAAAAAAAAAATGTGTTTATTTCATCATGGTTTGGTGTTTCCTACATTTCAACACCACTCTGGGACTATTTATAGTTTTTTAAATATTTTTAGACATAATTTCTGGGTCTGGCCACATGGGGTTTGGCATCTTGAATTCATTTTGTTTGTTAAGTCTGCCTGTAGGTATCCCATAATGCAGTGCTTGTCTCTAAAAAAAATTACATCATGCAGGCCTCTTTCTTCCTAAAGCTCCTGTCACTGTACTGATTTTACATGCGTACACTGCTGTCTTTCAGTCAGTTTTAAGTAATATTTCATGCCATTCAATGACTACTTAAAACACATTGTAAATGCAACAGAACGAACTTTAAAAGTGCTCTTTACTGCTGCTTCTTTTTAAAATGGCTAAACTGCAGTCTTTTGTGAAGCCTGAGTTTGTACTACTTTGACTCATCTCCCATCCCCCTTCACATCTAACTTCCCTAGCTGTCAAAGTGCTGAGGATAATTTGAGCTGTTTCTTACTGTGACTGACAGCAGGAGAATTGACTCATGTACTATTTCTTTATTCTAGCCTTTATTTTCTGTATGGGTAGGGGAAGGACCGGGGGCTGTGACATCACAGCATGGGTGGGCTTTTAGGATGGTAGTGGTGATGTCAGTTTGGGGAGGAAAATGGCCAGAAAACTACCTGTATCCAGTGGCCTTGATGACATCAGTATATTGGAGGCTTTTCCAGGGTGGGACAAATATTTTTTGAAAGTGAAACCAGCACAGTACTGTAATGTACTGTTCTAGTGGAGAGAAATAGTCAATTTAAAATAGTTTAAATGCTGTATTGCTATTTATTCATAGCAGGGACAGTAAATAGGGAGAATAAAGACAGAGAAGTTGAGCATTTCATAATAGCATCCCATTGTTATCCTTTAATTAGTTTAGTGGTTTAAACTGTCATGTTTGCAAACAGTCTAACAGTAGTAGTTCTTTAATAGGCAGACTTAACTAAAATAATTAAACTATTCAGTATGAGCCAATAAGCAAGGGATGTTTAGTTTGAAAACAGTATTTATTTGTCTTTTAGGTTTGCTGTAATTTATTCCTTGACTTGGAAGGATGAAAACACTTAATTTTATTTTGTAAATAAAAACTTGTCTGTTTTATACCTGTTTGGATTCTTACTTGGATTTGGAGACTTGCACTGCACACTACACTAGTCACCACTTCTTTGGGTTTATTTGTAGCATATCTGTGGACTGCTGGACCCCTTTTTTCATTTAGTATATCAAAACAGTTATACCATAAAAAAGGTGCCTAGCCTGATCTTTAAAATTTTTAAACTAGATTTTGATTTAATTTAATTTGGTAATCTACTCCAGGCATCACTGGTTCATATATTTTTATTTTATTTTTATTTATTTTACATTTGTTAACTGGGCTAGTCTAACTGGATATATTTCCATTTTCAGCAGAGGCCCGGGGAGAAAACCTCCACATAAGAGACAAATAGTTACATAATACAGAAAAGAATAATATGAGGAAAATAAGTTTAAAAATACTACACTCTACGAGTTTAACACATAATGTGTATATGATACAAAGTTAAATTAAACAATTTGGGGAAGAAAAGATAATTGGCAGGCAAACAAAGAAAAAAGACATTCAAAACGTAAAATTGTATTGTATACTAGCAAAGAGTAGAGAAAGGCAGGACATCCTTTATAGTGAAAGTATTATCATGGTAAAAAAAGCTTTGAGAAAGGCTACCAGGGGAAGGGAGTGGGAAAGAAAGGAGATAGAGCAAGTTTAATCAGGGTTAAAGCAAGATCATAACCAGTGTTTATTAAGGTGTAATTTGAGTTTCTGCTTAAAGAGAGCCAGGGATGGAATGGAGGTAAGTTCAGTAGGAAGATGATTCCAGTACTTACCAATGGTGTTGGAAAAAAGGGAAGCATCAGCAGAGTTATTGGTTTTAGTTAAGGAAACAAGAAGTTTATTTGAGGAGCGAAGAGAATTCAGGTTGGTATAAGGAGTAAAGAGGTTAGATAGTACTGAAGTATTATTGGGATGGTAGAAAATCTTATGGACAAATGTGAGTTGGGAAAGCAGCAACGAGTTTTCAAGTTCAAGCCAGTGAAGTTGTTGTAGGTTTAGACAGTGATGAGTTCTAAATTGATTTCCGGTAACAAATCTAGCTATACTATTATAAGTGTTAGATAGTTTAGATAGATTACTTTTCTTTAGGTTAGTATAAATGGGTGATGCATAGAGAAGAGTGGAGGTCAGATGAGAGTGGGCAAGTGTAGCTTTGGCTGTAGGAGTTAAGAACATTTTGATTCTGTATAAGGAGCCCAGCTTTCTGTTTATAGTTTTAATAGTATTATTAATGTGATTATCAAAGGTAAGGCAGTTATCTATCATGACACCTAGCAGCTTGGTGGTAGATTCAGGTGATATAAGGGTACCATTACTGGAGGAAATAGAAAATTCTAAAGGGGAGGACTTAGTAGTCGGCTTAAATAGGAGGAGTTTGTTTTTTTTTCGCATTCAAAAGCAGGCATCGTTTTAAGAACCAAGACTCTACAGAGTTAAATACATCTTGCGTAGCTGTTTGTAGTTCAGAGATTGTTTTAGCAGAACAAATAAGTGTGGAATCATCAGCATATTGTATACATGTGGTCTGGGGTATAGCTACCTGAAGGTCATTTATGAAAAGGGTGAAAAGAAGCGGACCAAGAATAGAGCCTTGGGGGACACCAAGAGAGATTGGTAAGAGGGAAGAGAGTTTGTTATCCCAGAGGACTGCCTGTCTTCTGTTATTGAGGTAGGAAGTAAACCATTGAATAGACTTGGGTTCTAAAGACAGAGATTTCAGTATTTTTATGAGTAGGGGATGATTAACCATATCAAAAGCTTTGGAGAGGTCTAAAAATAGAGCTGATGATAAAGTGTTGTTATTACGGTTTTTATTGATGCAGTCAGTGAAGGAAAGGAGAGCGGTGGTAGTACTATGAAATGGTCTAAAGCCATGTTGGCTATTAGTTAGTATGTTATGTTTAGTTAGGTGGTTCATTAACTGATAGTGTACACATTTTTCCATAATTTTTGCTGGTGGTGACAAGAGTGCAATGGGCCTATAATTAGAGTACTCAGTCGAGCTACCTCCCTTGTGTAAGGGGATAACATAAGAGATTTTCCAGATATCAGGGATGGTTTCTTCACTAATGGTTCTATTTATAAGGATAGATATAGGATAGGCTATTTCATTTGCTGCTTTTTGAAGAAATTCGGATGGTAGCTGGTCAGCTGAGGGAGTGCAAGGTTTAAGTTTTTGGATACATTTTTGTATAAAGGTGGTAAGGATGGGTTGTAGTTTAAAGGTAGGACAATTGAGAGATGAGAGATCAGGGATGCTAGAATAATCAATGGAAAGGTGAGCAGCCAGAGAGTTAATAGTGTCAATAAAGAAGGAATTAAAGGCGTTGGCAGTTTCATGGGCTGAATTATTGTCTGACCTGGAGGGGGGGGGGGGTTGTAGTCTGTCCAGGGTGCAGAAGTTTGTTTAGGTAAGACCAGAATTTACGTGGATTGTTATGATTTATTTTCTGAAGATTACTATAGTAGTTTCTTTTATCTGAAAGTATAGCTTTTTTAGTACTGTTTCTCAGGAATCTAAAGGTTTGTTGATCTGAGGGAGATTTAGTAGTTCTCCATTTTATCCAGGATTTGTTTCTAAGCAACATTCTTTGTCTAGTTTCTTTGGATAGCTAGGGGGCAGGTTTAGATTTTACTCTGATGGTTCGTTTTGGTGCATGATCATCAAGGACTGAAAGAAATTTGTCATTGAAGTATTTAACAGCATCTTCAAGTGGGAGAGATTTTAGAGGGTGCCAATTACAGGCATTTAATTCAGTTTTAAATAGGAGAGGGCTAAAATGTTTCAGACTTCTTGAGATTCTAAAGATTGTGTTATTAGAGGTACTACTCTTATACCTTATGATGTATGTTAAGGTATGATCACTAATGTCATCAGGTAGAGTACCAGCCTGATATGTTTGTTGAGGTTTGTTAATAAGAATCCAGTCCAATATACTTTCTTTATTGTTAGGTTTATTAATCCTAGTTGTAGTATTTATTGTCTGAGTAAAGCCATGGACATTAATATGGGTGGATGGGTTATTTGAGTTAACAGAGGACCAGTCAAGATTCAGGTCACCTAGGATGATAGTTTCTTGTGGGTACATGGAAGATACCCAATTAAGGATATTTTCTATTATAGTAGAGTTATTTCCAGGTGGTAGATAAATACAAATGATATAGATTGATTTATTAGGGTTTAGTTGCACTTTAGAAATAAGGAGTTCAGCCTTGGTGGCTTCTTGTGAAACATAAGGAACTAAGGATACCTGAAGTTTAGTTTTAAATAGTAGTGCTACACCCCCGCCCTTGCGTGTATTGCGGTCAAGTCTAAGGATATTGTAGCCTGGAGGAATGAATTCACTGTCTTTAGTACAGGGTTTTAACCAGGTTTCTGTTAGACATAAGATATCAAAGGAATGATAGTCAATAAGAGAATGAAGGTGGGTAACCTTGTTGGTGATACTTCTGATATTAAGATGTCCTATAAGTAAAGAATTAGAGTAAGAGATTGATGATGGCAGGGAGGAGTTTAAAACAATTGGTCTAGATTCAAGAGAGGTATTAAAGGGTCCTGAGTTGGGATGTATGTCACCATCCTTCAGGGTTGAGAGGATAAATAGTAGGGAAGAATTAGAAAAGAAACTAGAAGGGAATCTTATTCTTCTAAGTACAAGGTAATTACATTTAATGTGGGTGAGTCGATGATATCTAGCTAGGAGGTAAGAAGAGGTAGATGTGATATTTAAATGAGTTAGTTTATGGGATGAGAGATCTGAGGCTGTTTGTTTAAAAGAATAATTAATGTCAAAATTAGATTTATGTTCATAGGATGTGAGGAGATAGGGTAGAGAGAGAAGTAATGAAAGAGTAAGTAGGAGTAATGTCTTATCAAAGATAGATTTCGTTTTAGGAGTCTTGGATAGATTTGTACTAGTTTTGATTGACATAATGTGGGGATAAAAAAAGGTATTTTTAGTGCAGGAAGGTATATAAGTACAGGAGGTAACCAATAGTATAAAGGAGTGAGAGAAGGTAAGAGTTGGAAGGCGTATATTAAGGCTTTGTGGGTTGGTAGGAGAACAAGTTAGAGAGTATCAAGGATAGAGTGAGAAGTAAAGAGGGGTAGACTAATATAAAAGGGTGGTTAGCTGGGATAGGTGTAATATGGGAGGAGGTGTGGTCTGTGGGGTATAAGAGTAGGAGCACGTGGGGTGGGGAGCGAAGCGTGGCAGAAACAACTAGAGGAGAGTGCGTAGTCAATCAGCCCAGCATGAGAGCTGTAACATGGGCAGGTAATAGAATTATACTGTTTGGTGGAAAAAAAATACTAGAGAGGCTATCACAATGAGTGTAAGTTGTATGCAAGAAGGTGGTTTGCTGGGAAGGGCAAAAATAGGGAGTGTAATTCCAGAATCAGCCCACCTTTAGGCTACAAACATTTCTTGTAGCAGTAGACTAGGTAGGGGAAAGAAATGCTTCAGCCAGGAAAAATAGAGGGAATAGAGGGAATATATAATTTCTTTCACAGGTTATTACTCTCTCAGAATTGAAACCATCCCCAGAGGTAGATGCCTTTAAGTGTCCTAGATAATATTGCCTCTTAAATATCTATACGAGATACTATACACATTTGGAGCTTTTATTCTTTCATAATAACTTAAACATTTGCATCCATGGATGGCATTGGCAGGTTTCCTTTATATTTGTTCTGGTTTACTATTACTAATTTATTTTTTAATAATCTCTCCATATTATTATTCTATTTTATAAACTGGATCTAATGCAATTTACAAATAGCGATTTCAACTATTCTGATTTTGTACAATTTACAAACCTTTTTTTTATGCAGCCTCTACTTTTATAGCATTAAGTAAACAATTAGATGATATGATCAAAAACATTTAAAGCTGGATCTACCTTGAAACCTAGGTCATTAAATGAATCCAGGATTTCAATCCCTGTGTACTGTATTAGTCACCCTTCAGCTCATTTCAGCTCTTACTGCCCACATCTCATATTTTTAGTAAGTGGCCATCTACATCAGATGTTACTGCTTTCCCTTTTTAAAGTCAAGAATAATGCAGAACATGTCAAACAAAAAAAAGATAAACTAGAAATATACAGTCTAGAGAATCATAATCAGGAGAAAAGCTCTGCAGTACACTGACTGTATCCAAAAATTGACTTAATTGTAATATGCTTGCCACATCCTGTTTGTAAGCCACACAGGTACCCATCTTATCGCAATTACATTAATACCTAGTTGATGCAATTTGTTAATCAGTGCTTTATGCATGACATTATAAAGGATTGATGATAGGTCTACAAAAATAGATCATAAAATCCATTTTACTAATGGCTATTTTATTATAGAACATCATTCTACAGGTTCTTATAGGCATATTTCAGATATGTGCATACTGATAGATGGTTTCAAGTTCCAACCTTGCCAATTTTGACAGTTTATTGAAGTGTACATGCCCATTATAAAAAAAGTAGACATATGGATTTGCATGACTCTGAGATAGTCATACTTCACCTTTCTTTAAAGAAGGTTTTAACAAGTGCATGTCTCCAGTCTTCGGGATGGTTTCTATTTTTAAATGACACACTGAATAACAAATGTAATGGTACTGGAAGTTGAAGATGAAATGTTTTCAGTTCACTCTAATTTTATCTTCACTCTTGGCTTTACTAGGTTCCAGTTTACTTAGTACTTTTTCAACATAATCTAATTTAATTTTAGTGACTGAAAACATTGAAAATATATTTACAATCTGCTGTGTATGAAAAGAAACAAAAAAGGTTTCAGGATCCATACACAGTTCATCTCCGTGAATATCTATATTCCTAACTCCTCTGGTACCATCAATAAAATGGTTTCCAACTATGCTCACTATCTTTCTATAGATTTTCCTTAATTTTGAGATTTTCTGTAACACTTTCATAGCTGCTGCAGTTTAAAACATGTTTAATTAAAATCTGAGCACTGTAGCAAGCAGTATGCTACAGTTCAAAAGTAAGAAAATAATTATTTCCTTTTTTAGTAAAACTAGAGTGCAGAGTATAAATTGTAGCAACAGCTTATTGCATTATAGCAAGCAGTTTGCTACAATTTAAAAGAAATGTGTGTGTGTGCATGTATATACATGTGTGTGTGTGTGTGTATATATATATATATATATATATATATATGTGTGTGTGTGTGTGTGTATGTGTATGTATATCTATATATATATCTATATACATATATGTATATATATATGTGTATATCTATATATATATATATATATATATATATATATATATCTCTATACATACATATACATGTTTTTAGTAACAAAAATGTGATGAAGGATGAGGGTTGGCACAGGAAGCAGTAAAGGGACATGACTAGATCCTGGGGCAGGAGTGAGGGGGACATGCATCTGGCATTTTTTTTTTGTTCTTTAGTTAAATAACTAAGGAGGTGGGGTAGTGGTGGATGAGGTAGTAGATTGTGAAATGGGTGTAGTATTGTTTTTTGCAGAAGTCCTTCTTCTGTTTTTGCTTTTTTACTTGACTTTAAAGAGCTGTGGATGCAGGGAGCAACACTGTGGGACCTACACCGAGCACTTGTTAAACCACGTATGCCTCTGACTTCTGCAAATGATGATGATAATGACTTGCCTGCCCCTTTTGACTGTACGGGTAAGGTAATGTCTATTGGGCAAAATAGTCAGTCAGTAAACTGCAATGTATAGTTTGGGCATGTGCATGGATCAGGTTTGTTGTGTTTTTTTTTCTTCTCTTGTCATGCAGTTGTGAACCAGGCAACATAATGTCTTGCGCCTACCCGTGTCCTCCATGTGGTACGACTGCAGCTATTCCTTTGACTACTCATCACTCCTCTCCTTCTCTGCTGCTGTGATATGTCTGTCTGAAAACACTCTGATGTTCCCATGTTGTAGCTACTTGTGCACAACCATATTTTGTAACATATTAGCAGAGCCATAACTAGGGTGGGGCAAAGTAAGCACCTGTCAGAGACCATGATCAGCAGCTATTGGAGTGCACTATCCACCTTTGTGAATGACTGCCAATACTGCATTTGTGATCATGACTGAAGTGCACCTTTGAGGGTGGTGTTTAACTTATGAAGATTTTTTTTCTTGCTTTTCAAATTGTAGTCAAGGGTTGTGCCAGTTTGGGGATCTACTCATAGTACCTGATGACCTAGACAGAGTTCTGGAGAATGCACACCACAAATAACTTGCTACCGGTCTCAGTTGCATACTGCAGTGCACCACCAGATATATCCATGAGGCAGAAACATGCCTTTAGGAGTCCCAACACATGTTTGATGCCATTCATTGTCTACCATACTGCTGTCTTCTATGTCACCTCTACCACGGTCAGTGGTCTTTGGTCAGGGGACCTAATCCACATTATTAAAGCATATTCTGCATCACCTACAATACACAATGGAGAACAGAATTATATACAATACCTGCTAAATATGTCAACAGGAGCAAAATATCTGTGACTCTGAGGTTGGCAATGTGAGCACCTACCAACCAGATAACCTTGTGGAAAATCATTCTACATGAAACACTGATAAAGGTCACATATGTGCCAGATGGAGGAATCAGAGAGGCCTGCTGGGACTCTACAGAGACACACTGACTATAACACTCCATATAGTGCACAGACACACTAAATATAATAGTCTATTATATATAATTTGTAAAGTACACAATCTGTGTACTGCACACATTCTATATAATACTCAGTGCATTGTACAGACACACTGTATATAATACTCTGTGTACTGCGCAGACATATATAACATTTTATGCATTATACGTGTTGTATATAATAGCATATAGTACAGACACATAGCATATAACACTCAGGTTATTGCGCAGACATTGTATATGGTACTCTGTATATTGCACACAAACATTGTATATAATACTCAGTATATTGTACACTACCTGCCAGTTGGAGTGGAAGTCATTCAGGATGCCATTAGGAGCAAGACTAACCTTGATGTCATTATGGGAACAATCCATGACCTCAGGACCACAGTGAAAATAGCTATGTTGTAAAATACCTGCATAGTTGAGATTATTTCCTCTTTTATTTTTAGAAACAAGATATACTTCTTCACATGCTTCAGCATCTTGTCAAGGAACTGCTGTAAGATTCATAAAGCCAATGCCTGCAAAACTCCTAATGTGTCCACTATCAAACAGAAAGGTCCCTATAGCAAGGATGGTTACTGCTGCATACAAGTGTTTGCCCTCCTGTTTAAGCAGTCTTCATATCTCTCTAGATTCCATATGTGGATGGCACAAATCCAGTAATGTCTTGATGGTATGTCTAACCACAGTTGTCATAAAGGTTAAGGTCTTTGGCTTCTTTGCACATGGTTTGATACTGACCTCTGCACAATGCACGTGTGGAGTTTGCATGTTCTCCATGTGTCCCTGTATGGTTCACCCCACCTCCTAAAACATACTGGGTGCTTCCATCTCAAAAAGTCACCCAGGAAAAGTGTTGTGGGCAGTAGCAAATACTCTAGATGGTACCCATTGGGGAAGAGCTGTATAGACCAACTGTTCTGGTCATCTGCTCTGGTGTGCATTATCCTCTGGACTGGAGAAGATGGATCATAGTCAGAGCTCAGTAGTGTAAAATCTGGATCTAAGGGTTTTGGCCAAGTTGACTGACAGGCATTTTTTTTGTTGGTGATTAGTGGGTTGAGGGCACAACTTATGTTGGCTTACAAAAGGCATCCACACAAATGGTGGGAACAATCTATGTGACCCTATTGGACAGATGCACATGCATAAAACTTATCAGTCCTGGGACAATAAGCTAGTGGCAGGCCAGTGTCCAGTTGCCTAGCCTGGTTTACCTGGGATAGCCCAACTATGGGAAATCTGAACAAAAAACAAACAACCAATCAGCCAAACATGAACTAAGGATTGTTACACTCAGTACAGGTTAACTCATACGACATGAAGTTTATGACATGGTTGGTAAGGAAGGGGCTGGACATCCTAAGTGTCCAAGAGACAAGATGGAAATGCAGTGGAGCAAAACCACTTGGCTTGTGATCCAGAGTTTACTACTCAGGTGAAGGGCAGTCTAGAAATGGTGTTGGAATTGTTATGAGAGAGAGGCTTCAGAACACAGAGACTGATATCATCAGAATTAGTGTCAGACTCATGGCAATCAGACACCAATGTAAGGATAGGGTACTATTCATAATCTCACCCTATGCCAGCACAGCAAGGTTATGATAGTAAGGAAGGGAGTGCATTCAGGCAACAGCTGCATGACCTACTAGATAAAACAGGGCAAAATGAGTTGGTGTTGATAATGGGGTGGGGGGGCCTGAATGCACATAACGGAACAGACAAAAACAGGATAGGAGGATTGCCTGGGTCCACGTGGGTGAGGCAACAGGAATTAATAAGGACAGATCATGTTAGACTTTGGTCTGACAAATGGCTTAATGGTGCCCAACACATCATTCAACAAGACAAAGACTCACAAAATCAGATACAAGAGTGGCCAACATGAAACACAGGCTGACTTCTTTCTAGTAAATGAAGGGCAATGGGATAAAATCAAAAACTGCAAAATCATCCCTGGTGAAATACACAGCCCATAAGATAAACCACTAGTTTCCACAATCAGCTGCAAGCAGTGGTCAGAGCTATTCTTAAGATAAACACAGAATAGGTTAATGACCTGGAAGTTAACTGGAGATAAAGCACAAGAGTTTAAGGAAATACTCAAGGAACCAGCAGCTCAAGAAGAATATGAAGAAGAAATAGATGAAGTTGAAGAAGAATGGCAGCGTCTCAAAATAGCATGTTCGATCATATGCATAGCTGTCTCAACCAGCTCCCTCTGTCTGCATCACAAACTAGCACTCCACCCATCTTTCTATAAATGTATTTCTAATCTCTTTCCTTCTTCATTCCATGCTTTCTCATTTATCCTGTCTATTCCTTTGCCTACTTTTATATTTTGCTTGTCTTCCTGCATCTCGAGCCATATTGCAAGTTGATCAAAAAATCATGTTTCAACTACCTACCCTTCTCATATAGCTAAACCTTCTGATACTACAAAATAATCTATTTCAGTTCTATAAATACCCCTTTTGTAAGTCCATAAATTTTTGTCTCATAGTTTTAAATTGCCACATCTTATACCTTCTAACATTTGTCTTATATAATTTCTTTTTACACTTGCTTCTTAAATCACAATTAAAGTACCCTGTTGTTAAAACATTCATATTTAATCACTACATAGTCTAAAATCTGATGAACTAAGCTGTCCCTTTCTCTGCAATTAGTATAAGCATATAATGTTATACTTATATATACTTGTTCTCACCATTTTAAATCTACTATGGTTAATCTTCCTATTTTTATTGTGACTTGTTCTGGGAGATGTTAATATTGACTGGAACTCATGTTCATCAGACTCCTCCTCCACCCATATTAACCTCCATGGATTCTTACAGACCATATCTTCCTCCACCAGAAACCTAACCAAAAAGAGAGTATCCTAGACTGGATACTTATCAATAGTCATCTCCATATGTACATGTCAGGGACCCTCCCCAGTGACTTTAGTGACCATCTCATCACATACATAATTAAATACAAGACAGTCAGCACTCAACTGCTCATTGGTAGGTCTGTCAGAAGCAAGAGGAATTTTGAACCCACAAAATTCCAAAGCAAACTCAAATCATGTAATTGGTCAGATCTAAAACCCCTCCCCCTGGATGAGGCAGTAGCATATTTTAATGCTAAACTCCTTACCATACTTGATTCTCATGCTCAGAAACAGTCAATCAGAACTAAAACAAAAATCATCCCATGGCTTCCAAAAGACTCCAAATCTAAAATCATACTCAGAAATAAAGCATGGACCAAGTGGGGTACTACTAAAGCCCCCCTAAATCATATTAATTTCCAGCAGCTAAGGAATGTGACTAAAAAATCCATCATACTTGACAAAAAAAAATATTACTGCTATCTACAACAGAAGCAGCAAAATAACCCACAAAAGTTTTGGACAGGTATAAATATTTCTCCACCCAGGTCAATCCTCCACTCCTACCCCAGCAGCATTCTGTCATAAAAGCTCAGAAGAATTGGCAAATACCTTCAATAGTTTCTTTACTGAGACTATCCAGTCCTTGGCCAACCAACTAACTACTAATTGCTCTTCAGTAAATTATCCTATACCCAACTCGCTACTCTCCTATAACCTCCAACCAGTCTCCACATCCTTCATCCAATCCTTACTGAAAAAACTAAAGCCAACTATCCTCTCAGCAGACCTTCTCCCAGCTGAATACCTGCAAAAAGCTGCAGATGCCATAGCATACCCCATCTCAATCCTAATCAATCGAACCATAACAGAAACCACAGTCCCCTCAATCTGGAAAATATCCTACGTTATACCACTCCATAAAGGTAGCACATCTACATAAGTATCTAACTATAGACCGATAGCCATATTGTCACCACTTGCCAAAATCATGGAGTAGTGTGTGCACAAACAACTTCTATACTATCTCATCCAGAATAAACTCCTGACCAACTCACAACATGGATTTAGACCCCACCACAGTACATCTACTGCCCTCCTCTCTTTAACCAGTGTGATTAACCAAAACTGGAATAACAACAAAATATCTTCAGCCCTCTTTCTGGACCTGTCCAAAGCCTTCAATATGGTTAACCATCAGCTACTCATCCACACTCTGAAAACCTGATCCTTAGATAACCAAGCTCTCCAATGGTTTCATGCCTACCTCACTGGTAGACAACAAGCAGTGCTGTGGCAGAACAAACTCTCCTGTCTGTTACCTAATACCATAGGAGTTCTACAAGGCTCCATATTAGGGCCTCTTCTCTTTTCAGTCTTTATTAATGACCTCCACACAGTCATCCCGGATGTCACCTGCATTCAGATGACTCTACACTAGTATGTTCTGACACCTCTCCAATAAACCTACTATCAACAACCCAGCATACATTTACCATAGTTGAAAACTGGCTCTCTGATCGTCACCTGATCTTAAACCTAAACAAAACCAAACTAATACTCTTCTCTCCAGCCTGTAAATCCTCTACAACATTCTTTACCATAAAATCTAAGAACGGCACTATCATCTCCCCAGACCCCTATACAAAACTTTTATGAATAACTATTGACAACAATCTTAGATTTGACATGCATATTAACCAAACCATTAAATCCATAAACAAGAAACTTGGGTCACTTTATAGGATAAAATCTTTCCTAACTCCAATGGCTAAAGCAATCATTGCCTGCTCGCATCTTCTCTCTGCCCTTCTTTATGCCTTTCCCGTACTTACTAACCTTAACAAATTAGAGCTCAACAAACTCTCTAGTTGCTATAATCATATAGCCAGATTTGCAACTGGCATGACCTATAGGACAAACCACTGCCTTAACCTAAAAAATCTTGCCTGGATAGAACTGCCAAACCTTCTCCAGCTAAACCAACTTATAGAAGCATTTAAAATTCTCAAACAACCTGACAACACCCCTGCACTGAAAAATATAGTCATTCCTTACACCAATCTTGGCTTTCTTCGCTCATCAAATAGGCTGCTTGTCCAAACAATCAAGTCCTATAATTCAGGGGGTGATTCACTGTTTGCCAATGCCATAGGTAAAATATGAAACTCCCTCACTCCCAACCTTACTCTTACTACCTCCTTAGCCCAATTCAAGAAGAGTCTAAAATTTCATTTCAAGTCACATTGGCTTTGTCCATGCTCCAGCCCTGATTAGCTCTTTTCCTTTAAACCAGGGTTTAAATTTCCTCTGGCTCACCCTAGTAGAGAAACTAAACCTTTTAATTATGGAACTGATCTAACTCTATACTTATTTGACTGAATCTGACCATAAATAGATGCCTTTAAATAATTTTGTAAATGTTCACCTAAGGTAAGGGGCCTGTAACACCAAAAGGATCTATGGATAGAAACTAAACTCATAATCTATATTTGTCATATCTTAAGATAGCATGTTTGTAAAAGTCTGTAATAGAATTTCTGTATTTGTTGTAGCTATATCTAGGATGTTTGTAGAAGTCTGTAAAATTGTTTTCCTCACAAATATTTTACTATATGTAACATTCTGCTAATGTATCTATGTTGGAGCTTTTCTCCCCAGGCCTCCGCTGAAAATGGACATGTATCCAGTCGGACTATCCCGGTCAACAAATGTAAAATAAATAAATAAAATAAAATAAATTTCTGCTAAAGTTACATCTAATATCTTAGTTTTATTTCTACAGAATGTGACTATTCCAGATTATCTTTCGCCCCCTTAGCTTCTCTGTTTGTAATCTTTCTTCATTTTCTAAAGATCGTGTGTCTTCTAATATACTTACACCTACATCACAATTATTACACCACTTCAAAATTCATATTCTTCTTACTATATTCTTAATACTATTCACATTTAAAGAAAGCACTCAATTTTTCATTTTCCCTTTTCCTAAGATTCATGGCTTCACAAGTTCATAGCTAATTACTATTATAGCTTTCTTAATAGGGCATTCTAAACCTAACCAATTTACTTCCCAAAGGTGAGGATCAAACACTGTATCTTGTGTCTGTGACTTAAACACCTTAACCATTATACCAAGACTCAGTCTTTAGCTATATATATTCTTTTTCATCCATTTCCTTTCCTTTTTCTTTTGTACTTATCCCCTTAAATTTTCATTTTCTGTCTTTTACCAACAGAATTATTTTTCCTTTTACTGCCCCCCAATTTATTTCATCTATACACTTATTTCAGAATCTTTCTTCTATGCCATCTATTTTTTCTGGTCTAATTTTTTCTTATAGGTTCATAGGCGTGTTGTAGGCTAATCCCCCTGGAGCCTAGCCCATAGGATATTCTCTCTGTTCATTTTCTTCTCTTTTTCCTTACTCTTATTGTCATTTCTGCAATCCATCTATAAATGTCTATTTTTGTTACATTCATAACATTTCAATTCACATTTTTATGTCCCCTTTCCCCACAAATATGACATTTTCTTTTACCACAGTTACTTATCAAATGCCCTTCTCCACAAAAAACAAGTTTTGGGTTGTCCCCAGTATTATACAATATTCATATTCCCCTCCACATTTATCATGATTGGTATATGTATATTTTTTGTCTTTCTATTTTAACACAAAATTATAATCCTAGCCATCAGTCCATAAACCAATTTTGGCATAAACTTTTGCAATGTCCAGTACCTCTTTACATAAAGCTTTCAAATACCCTTTCAAAGTCTCTCTTTGTACCTCTGTTCAAAACTGTACATGAATCTTTTTTGTTTCCGTTAAATTATTTTATTACAAAGATTACATGGGTTACAGTTGTTCTTTATTTTATATTCTCCAAGAAAAATTTCCATTGACAAAACGGTCTTAAATATGTCAAAAATATGTCTTTTAATAGGAATAAATACTCTTACTTCGTGTGCTTTTACACCCAAAGGGGATATTAAATTGCCCCACACTTCATAGCTGTCCATTTCTTTGTCTTCTTTAATTTGAATCCTTACCATATACTTGCATTTTTCATTTTCTTCTAACTTCTTTTCTGCTACTCCACGTTTGCCTTATTTTACTTTCTTTGCATATTTTTTATCTTTCAAGCTCACCAATATTCTTCAGGATTGTCTCTGCATCCTCCTTTTGTATTTTCTATATAATGTCACCCAGGAAACATTTCCTTTATTTTCTTGCTCACTCTGCAACACACTTTCTTTAAGTAGATCATCCTGCAACCCTCTCGACTGGAGTGTTGCAATTATACATCCATCATTTGCTGAGTCATCTCCATCAAACAGATTTCTTTGAAACATTTCCTCAGAATCCCACACACAATTCTCTAGTCTCAGTATTTGCTTTCTCCATTTCATTTACCACACTATCATGTCCTTTCTCTATCTGGTTCCCTGTTTCTCCAGGCTGCCTCTGCACCTGGAATGGAAACAGGAAGTACTCCTTCTAAATGGGTCCCATTCACAAGAATGATGAGTAGAGGAAGTTCCCTGATGCCCCGGACAAATTTACCCTAGTAGTATAAATACCACCTTGGATCTCCCCTAAAAAGAGGCTGTTAAGCCTAATGGGACAAACCTGACCAACAAAGGATAAAAATAATTCAAACTTAAGGAAAGCTGGTGGTGGAATGCAGCAGTCCAGGCAGTCATAAAAAGTGGAAGATAGAAAAGATGGCCAAAAAGAAATACTGGTTGGCAGAGCAACGCTAATAGCTAAGCCAAGACAGCATTAGCAATAGCAAAGAAGAAGGCATCTGAAGTACTCTCACCTTCTGGAAAATGACTCAAGACACAGCTCATAAAAAAAATCAAGCTGCAAAGCAAAGACAGATAAAGAAGATGGGATACCAGCAACAACCTGCTCACCAGTACACAAGACCTCAAAGGTCATTGGAAGAATTACCTCCAACAGCTTCTGAATGAAGAAAACCTCACATAAGCTGCACTTCCCCAGTCACAGCCTAAAATTAGAGAAGAGGAGAAGACCACCACAGAAGTAATAAAACCAGAACTGAGGAAAATGAAGTCAGGGAACGCAGCAGGCTCAAATGAGGTCACAGTAGATATGATGATGATGTTGGTTAGTTAAGGGATAAATAACTACAGAGGGTACTTGTAGCAGTATGAAAAGCAAGCCATGTCCCAGATAACTGGGGAATAAGCATACTAGTGCCAGTGTACAAGAACAAAGGTATCAAACTCCTGTCACAATGTATCAAAGTTTTGGAGATGGTGACTGATGCACTATATGCTGAGTAGTAGAAAGTCAGATGGGGATGATCATTCTCGATTTAGATCAGGATAGAGCTTACCTGACCCAATGTTTGCAGTGAGATAGACAGCTGAGAAGAAACTAGAGATGAGGATATAGTCCAACTGGGGATACCTAGACTTGGAGGAAGCATATGACAAGGGCCCAAGAAAGCTGATTTGAGCAGTCCTGTGAAGTTTCAAAGTCCCAGAAACACAGGTGGAATTACTGCTGGCTACAAAAACTCCATGACAGAAGAATGGACAAAGTTTAAACTGACAAAGGGATTCCCAGTGGAAGT
Source organism: Protopterus annectens (assembly GCF_019279795.1). Lineage (NCBI taxonomy): Eukaryota > Metazoa > Chordata > Ceratodontiformes > Protopteridae > Protopterus > Protopterus annectens. The sequence continues at coordinate 62,658,269 of NC_056743.1, read as the reverse complement.
GGGTGTGCATCAGGATTTGTCTCCGAGTCAATGCTGTTCATACTGGTGATGGAGTATATTAGCAAACAGGATGGAAGGAACATAACATTGCAGTATGCATATGATATGGCATTACAGGTAAAGTGTGATCAAAAACTTCAACAAATGATAGAAGAATAGAATACAAAACTGAATGCACATGGGAAGAAATCAAGTACAGATAGAAAGTCTTAATGTGGATAAATCAGAAGGAGCTTAGAACTGACACAGATAGAAATGTAGTGGAGCAGATTATCAGCTTCAAGAATCTGGGAGGAGTGGTTGAGGAGCAGGGAAGATTGAATGAGGAAGTCAAAGCTTTCATTGCAGGGGTTGTAGTCGACAGAACATTGCAAAGAAGCTGAAAAGTAAGGTGCACTAGTACTACTGTATAGTGCAAAAACATAGATTCATAGGGTCTATATTATCTTGCCGAATGCTGTTTACATCAAAGACGGCAACATCGACCTATAAACTGTGAAATCCCACTAACATGAATGTGCAGGTTAGGAAAACAATCAGTGTACTAACCAAACAGAACAGACCACCTAAATCATTACAAAGTGGGGTGCTTCAACCCCCTCACCCTCCCAATGTAGGGGCTGTGCCCCACCCCACACCGCTCCTAACTAAATATACCAACTCTGAGATCGCACTACAGTGGGGTAAAGGGTAATTTCACTGCGACTGCCAAGCAATTTTTTTCCCTAGGAAAAAAACTGGTGAACTGGTCGTTCTTGTTAGTGGAATTTTGCTGTTTATTTTTCAATGTTGCCATATTCACTGTAAATAGCTTTTGGCAAGATAATATAGACCTGGTTCATAGGTAGGTACTAGGCTATTGGCCCTAGTGCCTATACAGGCTGAGCCAAAAAGGTACCCTGGCTTTTGCCACGCAAGAAAATTATTTTCTTGTGTCACTGTCAAGCAGAGCCACAGAAGTGATCCCCGGGGTGAATTTCCTATTTCCTATCCAATCAAGCTTTTTCTTGAAGAATGCTAATGAGGAGCTTTGTTTGATAAAGATAGGTAGTTTATTCCAGAATATGGGAAGTCTCTGGGACAGGAATCTATCCCTCTGGCATGTGCTGTTTATTGTGGTGACAAGGTTTAGGTCCCTAGAGCATGTAGCTCGGTGGGATTGGGATTTCTTTAAGTAGAGCATGTCCAACAGCTCTGGGTTTGACATAGCTTTGTATAGTAGGCAGAGATCACCTCTGAGTAGGCGATATGCAATGGAGTAAAGCTGGAATTTTTTGAGGCGGTCTGCGTAGGGCATCTGTTTGAGGCTGGTAATCCTCTTTGTGAGGTATTTCTGTGGACTTTCCAGTTGTTGTAGATGTCTTGTGAGGTACATACCAAAACAGGTGCTGTACTCTATAATGGGTCTAATGAGTGATGAGTAGAGGGAAACAATGACCTCTTTTATTTCTGGATGAGAAACCTTTTGTGATGAGGTGTGCCACATAGAAGAATTTCCTGACTACTGTGGTGATGTGATTATCAAAGGAGAGACTACTGTCCAACTATGTCCCAAGGTCTCATCACATTTTCAGTGTTAAGTATACTACTGCCTATGTTGTAGTTCATGGGTACAGAGTTTTTACCAAAGGGGATGACAATGCACTTTTTGGGATTGAGCTTGAGGCCATGGCTTGGACACCAGGCATTTGTCTCAGTGAGGCCCTTTTGTAGGATGTCCACATTGCTAGGGGTTTCGATTATGGCTCCTAGTTTTCAGTCATCTGCGAACTTTGTTAACAAAATACCTTTTGTGTTAGCCTGTACTTCAGAGAAGTAGATACCAAACAGGAGAGGACCCAGGACTGAGCCCTGTGGTACTCCACTTGTCACTGGTCTGAAGTCGGATTTGGAGTCTGCTACTTTCACAGTGTGGGTTCTGTCAGTGAGCCAGTTGGCAACCCATCTTGTGACATAGGGATTTATACCTAGATTAGTGAGTTTATCTATAATTCCAGAGTGTGGGATGGTTTTGAAAGCCTTGGCAAGATCTAGATAGGCTGTGTGAACCACCTTACCCTCATCTACGGCTTTGGTGACTACTACAAAGAAGTCTATCAGGTTTAGGAGACATGATCTGCCATTTACAAATCTGAACTGAGTGGGGTCCAGAGTTTGGAGATTACCAATGTCTTTGTTTATAAGTTCCATGATGATACATTCCATGGCCTTGCAGACCAAGCTCGTCAGGCTAATGGGGCAGTAGTTCCCAGGATCCGTGGTGGCTCCCCCCTTGTGGAGTGGGATAACCATTGCTGTGTGCCATTCAGCGGGCACAAAGCCTGAGGTGAGGCTATGATTGAACATAGTACTTAGGTGGGGTGCCAGTTCGTTCTTTAGTTCATGTAGAATGCAGCCTGGGATGTTGTCTGGTCCCATGGATGCTATGTTCCTGGCTTTGGAGTGTGTGTTTTTTACCTGTGCAGGCGTGATTACAGGAACTTTGCATTCTTCCGGTATAGAGATGGGCCCTTTAGGGGGTGACAGGGGGGTAAAGTTAGCACTGAACCTATCTGCCAGGATGTTGGCAATATCGGTTGGGTCTGTATATTTAGTGCCATTGTGCTGTAACTCACAGCAGACCCGAGTGCTGCCATTGAGATTCTTGACATAGCTATAGAATGCTTTGTGATTGTCTTTAGAATCAGTGGTGATTTTGTTTTCATAACTAGCTTTGGAGGATTTTATCAGGGATCACAGCTTCTTACTGAGGCTGACCAGGGAGCTCCTCCACTCATGGGATTTTACTCTCTTTTGCAACAGTTTCTTCCTTCTGTTGTACAGTTTGTTTATGGCAGGGGACCACCAGATTGGTTTCCTTTTTTTGGAGGATAGCGTCTTGGTTCTGTTTGGGATAGTACAATCCATGCACTCATGTAAGTGCTTATACAGTGCAATTGTGTAGGATTCAGTAGTAGTAACTGTATTGTTCATCTGCATGGGTGTCATGAAGTTCACCACTTCTGTCTTAAGAACATGAAGCTGGCTTTGGAGAAATGTTTTACTGTGGTTTCCTTAATGGGGGGTGGGTCAGGATGTGGATATCTAGGGTGATTAGCTTATGGTCGGATCGGACCAATGAGGTGTTGACTTCAGGTGTGGAACACCGGTCACTCATATTGGTAATGACTAGATCTAGGATAATGTTGTTCCTGGTGGGGGTGTGGATAAGTTGATCCAGGGCATTGGAGCTTATGAATTTCAGAAAGCGTTGAGCACAGGAGTTGGTACATGAGTAGTTTTCCCAGTTAATGGTGTGGTAGTTGAAATCGCCCATTATTAGGATGTTTGGTTGAACCCTAATATTTTCCAGTACATCAAGAAAAGAGGATTGAGAATCCTGGGGCATGGTGGGGGATCTGTAGCAAGCTACAATTTGGATTGCAGTTTTGCCCAGAGTTAGTTGCACTTGGATAACCTCGGATGCATTATGCTGAGCAACTAGCCTGGAGGTGTCCTTAATGAATTTGGACACACTTACACCTTTGGTGTTCCAGTCCAGGTAACATGGCCAAAAAGTGTGGTATGAGTTATAGCCTGGTAGTGCAGGGGTGCTATCCAGAGCCTTGAACCAAGTTTCAGTCACTGCACAGATATCCATGTTCTCCATTTTAAGGAGCACCTTGTGTGAGTGCATTTTGAGATTTAGACTTCTAGCATTGAGTAGCATCACCCTCAGTTTTTGCTTGCCTGTTCCTGTTATCATGATGAATTTGTCATTTGAACCTTGCCTAAAAAAGGCACTATAGGTGCAGCAAGAATCTTAGCCGGTATCCGGAATCCCAGTGGTGACAGGTGCAGGCCATCTCTGGCAAAGCATCGTGGTCTGTTGACCATGTTATCCCAGGCAGACAGATACTGGATCCCTTTAGAATGACACCAGAAGCTTAGCCAATTGTTGAAGTCAATAATTTTGTCCTTGCACTGCGGTATCACTCTCGGTGATGGCAGAATGCTACTCAGGGCTAGGGTCATACCTGCCTGGGCTGCAACTTGTACTAGGCTAACTACCCTTGAAGGCTATTTTAAGCCTAGCCAATTATCCCATGTGAGAATCAAACGTTGCACCTTTTGTTTGTAAGGTAAACACCTTAACCATTATGCCAACTTCTCATATTGGCAGTGAAGCTAGAGCAGTTGACTAAGCAAGAAGTGATAGAGATAAAGTGCCTGCGATGGGTAGCAGGATGGCAGTGTGGGCCAGATGAAACAATGAAGACATCAGAGTGCAAGCTCAAGTAGCTCTAGTTGTATAGAAGGTGAAACAGTTCAAATTATGGAGGTTCAGACATGTAGGAAAGTAGAAGACAATCTGGTAAAGATGACTGGGACAGACAGGAAGAAATCAAGAGAAGATGAAGGCATCCAGCAAAAGATGGATGTAGAGTCTGACAGAAGATTTGCAACAGTCAGGTATGACTGTCAAAGAAGGTGGGAGAATCCCACTGAATTGAGAGAGATGGTGACATTTGGCATGACACCCCAACCCATATGCAGAAAACGGGAAAAGGGAGGTTGATAACGATGATAGTCTCAGTCCACACTGTCGTGATCAACAATGTTCTGGCTATAGACATAATAGCTGCTTGTAGACTTGCTATGACAATGAGGGCAACAAAGTGCAGCATGGTAGTCACTGGCTCTAAAGATGGCCACAAGTACATGCTACTCTGCTAATGATGCTATCTCCTAGCATGCTAATGTGCATGAAGCTACAGTGCAATGGCAAATCCTGGTGTTTAGAATACACGAGCACTTCCTCATCTTGCTAAATTCATAGGTGTCTGAATTAGTATGCCATGCTTGATTTCATCATTTGCATATATAATTTTTCTTATTAGCATTCTGATACTCATTTACATGCCATTACACAGTCGTCATATATGATGCATGCAGTACTTACTTTCCAAAACCATGGTTCATGCTGTGTCTCTCCCAAATGTCTTTTGCTTCTTTTAGTTTTCTTGTTAGAATATAGTTTAAATTTTTAAAAAATGTATCTCTCCGTGTTTATACATCTATAGCTATCTACATATTTTATATATATATATATATATATATATATATATATATATGTATACATATATATATACATATATATATATATATATATATATATATATATATATATATATATACATACATACATTATATATATATATATATATATATATATATATATACACACACACACACACACACACACACACACACACACACATATGGGTCTACTTCAAATGAACAAAAGACCACTTACCCAAAGACGACTCCAACCCAACCAGGTGGGGAGGCTACACCATCCACATCCCTCAATGTGGGGGGCTGTGCACCATATCCCCTTAACTAAATATACCAACTTCAGGCCCACACTATAGTTGGGAAAAGGGCAAATTTCTCCATGTTGGCCAACTGGATACTTACCGTGGGAAATGTTTCAATAACATGGCGGTTCATTCAACTATGGTTTCAGAGATCTTGTCTTAGCAATGTTGTTTTCAGGTAAGTGGTCTATTGTTCATTTTAAGTAGACTTTATTTTTATATATATATATATATATATTTATATATATATATATATATATATATATATATATATATATATATATGGAGTGTGTGTGTGTGTGTGTGTGTATAGAAATGAGAGTGAGAGAAAGACATGCATGTATACTAATAAAATAAAAGAGGATGTTAAACTATGTACACAGGATATCAAGTAAATGCATGAATAGCGTAGGTTATAAGGTCAGGTATGTTTTTGTTTTACTTCCATTTGTGAAACAGAGAGATATTTTCTTTATTTCTAAAATTGTCAGCATGATGGAATGTAAAAATTAAGCAAGTACTTTATTTTATTTTTCCTGAAGAAAAAAATATTAGATATATTTTTAGACTTGATTTCTTTTATTCTATAAATATGCTCATCACTTCTGGGGATACCTCTATGATGCTTCTCGATTGTCTCTTTTGCTTATTTAGGGTTTTATTTATTTATGTTTTATTATTATTATCCATTCATATTGATGGATACTGACACAATATTAGCTTTTTGGATAGTAGAATCTTTTCAAAATGTTTATTTTTTTCGTATTTTTTTTTTTTTTTACTCCAGTCAGGTATAGATATAAGATGGTGTAGGCAATTACTAGCAAAGACTATTATGAAAAAGAACCATTGCTTATTTAAAGATAGTCCTCTGCAATAGTAATGATGACGTAATCCCACCAAAAGTTTCAAATTAGTTCAGGATTAGTATTATTTGCGATCTGACAATATTGTCATAAGAAACCTATATATTGTCTGCAAACCATCTTAAATTAGAAAATGTGGATATTATGCAATTTGCCATTCATTTTCTGGTTTTATATGAATAAGATTATTTAAAATGAGTAAAATAATTAGCGCTATATTCAGGGGGTAAAATTAATTTATTTCAAATTTCCTTTATCATAATTAACTGTCAAAGTACATGTGAATAGTACTTCAGTGGCATCTTATTAACAAGAGATTTTGCTTCTTTCACTCATGCACTTGATCATAATGAGGGAATGGGGAAAAATAACTTCTCTAAGTAATGCCTGATTTGAATCCTTTTGCTCTATCATCTTGTGGCTGATGGTATATTAAATATGGCAAGGAATATTTTACTAGAATTGTCTTGATACTATTCATTTTTTGCTAATACACCTGATTTAACTCATAACATTCAATATATCTGAAAATAATTTTAATGTGCTAAGAATTTTCATTTCTCTCCTTCAATAATTTGTGATAGATTTTATTTTTTTTTTTGTAATTGATACTAAATTGTAGAGCAGGGTTAAACGTTATTAAAAAAATCTTTGGCAGAGAGTACAGAGATACTATCTTATTTAATACAGCAAAAGCATTCAGACAAGTATTCCTTTTTCAAAGACGTTAAGACAAAAGTACATCTTTTAGACTTAATTAGAATAAGTACTGAAAAATAGGAAGCAATATTTACATGTTCATACTCAAAGTACAGTTTGATGAAATGGTTGGGATTAACAATAATAAAGTAAATATGGTATGTCTAGATACAGTATGTAAGCTGTTTTCTGCCTCCAGTACAACTCGAAACTTTAGTCAATATTTATTAATATTTGTTTTGTTAAAAATGTAAGGGCAAAAATAGTCTGTAAAGATCCCATTGCAAAAAAATCAAAGGTATATTACTGAATTCAAGAAATGTGTGGTTTCATGTTTAAAAATAATACTTTACAAGTATATCATATATAACGTTGATAATATACTATATCATTACATCATTTAATGTACTGTTTTACATTGTCCTGGAATGGTACACCCATATGCACAATTTTGAAGCAAAATAAAGGCACAAATAATTCACTAAATTATAGACCTATATCTTTCATCTACAGATCATAAGATATATATGATGTTATTGGGTGTGTGGACTAAATGTGTAAAATTTGGTTCCTCACTCCATACTACTCATCTGTATTCTTCCTCAGGCATCCATTGGATCCACATTTTCCTACAGGCAATAAGTGCTTACTGGCTTGTTTGTTCATACAGAAAGTGAATGTCAGGTTCCAAGAGCAAAGCTGTCATATGTTATGGGAACGCGGTTTTGTAGTGATACCTGTGATTTCTTCATGTTCTTGCTTTTGAAAGTGCAAAGTGTGCTATAAACATTGTTCCCAGTGGGGACACCAATAGCACAAGGCTACCTATAATGGACTTCCTTCTGGATGATCTGCAGACAGTGCTCTTGGAAGTGTGAGACATGAATTCCCCACTCTTAACCCTCACACTAATGCCTACTCCTCTTAGCACCTGGGATTCTAGTTGAATCCAGGTTATCTGCTGAACATTTTAAGGCTTTATACTTCTTTCGCAGTGTATACATACATAAAGTTGGATATGGAATGGCTTAATTTTTCTATCAATATGGCACACATCAGGAATGTGTTTTATCCTGTTTATTACTCAACCTAGTAATGGAACTGATTGCAACTAAGTTTTGAGAATTTTTTCTACTCCTATATTTCAAAATTTAAATTTGATTCAGTTTAATTTACTGAAGATATTTAGCCGAGATGTATTTATCTTATTAAAACTTGAAAGTATAAACATGAATTTTGATAGAAGATACATATTCAAATGTTATATATTATTACTCAAGTTCAAAACTGGAAACAAATCTAGGTAGACTTATGGGCAATCAGTTATATTAGACATTTTTGGCGTAGTTTCTTTTTTTTAATCAACAGACGTTACAACTTCAGAGCTTATAACTGTGACATCCAGCTATATCCCACTAGACGTCTACTAATTAATATGACATCCCTTACTATCCTGGGTCATTAAGTAAGGAGCTTCAGTCCTCACTACTGACTCCAATATGAGGCTGTCACTTAAACAAAAGTAATATTTTACAATTTTTTTCCTAAGAGCACAAAAGGAACACAAACTATTTTTCTGGAACTGGACTATATACCTCTGTCCATGCAAATGTGTGTTCTTATTACACACCTCAGAGAAAAGTGCCCCAGTTTAAGATCTCTGATACACTCACACTCAAAGTAAATTTCTATCTCACACATCCAAATACTTCTGGGAAAGCCTGACACAAATTTCCAGTATTTCTCTTTCCCAAAATAATATGGTAATGCTGTCACCAATCAGAGGGTCTTCAAGCCCTTCTAAAGGGATGAAAATTAATGATCAAAATAAAACATAGCTATGACCAGAACAGCCACACCTCAAGGTGACCCAGGGAGTATCAAACAGGTGGAAATGCACTCCAATCTTTAAATAAAAAACAGTGGTTTCCAGCCACAATGTAAAATAATGAAAACAAAAAAAATTAAATAGTAAGTAAAAATTATCACAAGAATGAAAAACTCTCAATAAACACTAGAAATTCAATCAACAGAAATGTAAAATCAAACTGCTGGAAAGGAGTCCATTATTCAAGAAAAACTTTACCTTAATAGCTAAACTTTCCTGATCTAACAAAAGAATACTGTCCCTGATCTACTCTAACATATAACAGCAAAGCCAAGGCATGCTTACAGTTTTCTTGGTGTTCACAGACTATTCTGTACTTGACAAACTGCACAGCTTCTTTGTCTCAACTGTCTAATTTTAATATATAACAGTCAGTTGTAAAAAAGATTTTCCATCAATCAGCTGTTTAAATAATCTCCTAGCAACAAGGAACATTCCAATGACACCACTCACTGCTCAGCTGATTCTCCATAGTTTGTACTTTAGAATGTCCCTCTAAAACATGTGTAGCTAGAAATGTATCAAAAGAGTGACAGATTCTTTAAGCATTCTGTTTAAACAGGAAAAGACTCAACATTTTAAAACTTATTTACATTTTCACAATCAAAAATGCTGGCATACAATGCAACAATCTAAGAATATGCACAAATCACCTGCCAGACATGCTAACACAGATGACAGTGTTTTCAATTTCTTCACATTCTCCTCAGTATGACTTAAGCATGGCTTTTCAAGTGACACTTGAAAACAGACACCTGAAAAAAAATGAGTCTACCTGGGAATATATTAATCCACTTCTCTCCTGGACAATCCATCCACATTGTCATTATTAACCCACTGCAATGTTGTATTGTCATATCATACGCTTGCATCCTTCTTTGGCACTAGCACTAATGGTGAAGCCAAGGACTGTTAGACTCTTGAATTATCCACAGTTCTATCATTTCCCTTATTTCTTTTTTCAGAGTCTGCTTCACTCTCTCGGGTACTCTATAAGGAATCTGCTTAATAGGTTTTTGGAGTCCTGTATTCACATGGTGTTGCACCAAGTCTGTACACACCCAGGTTTCCCTGTAAGCATATCCCCAAATTCCTGCAATACAGTTTTTATCTCCTGGACTTGATTAGGAGTTAACTGCAGTGATATGGTGATCTCTTCCACAGAGGTAACAATCCTAGCCTCACCCAAACGATCGGTTACCATATCCCTTTCAGACTCTTCCTGCATCCACTATGAATAATCAATACTAGGACCTCCCTGCCATGATAAGTTTTCATCATATTCATATGGTACATTTTGTGCCCTTGTCTCCTACCAGCCAAATTTACCATGTAGTTCACATCACTGATTTTCCTCACCACCTTAAAGGGTCCCTCCCAAGCTGCTTGTTACTTGTTATGTCTAACAGGAACAAGTACCTTCACCTTCTGTCCTTCAGAATACTCTCAAGCCCAAGCATTCCTGTAATACCACACCTTATTTTGTTGTTGAGCCACTGCTAGGTTCTCTTGAGCTAAACCCATAAGCTCCTTAAGTCTTGTCCTAAAGTTGAGAACATAAGCCCCAAGAGAGACTTTGTAAGATTCACTCTCACCTTCCCACTCATCTCAAATTAAATGTAAAGGCCCCCTCACCCTATGCCCTATAACAACTCAAAGGATGAAAAACCTGTAGATTCCTGCTGTATTTCCCTGTACACAAACAAAAGATGGGGCAAATACTTGTCCCACTCCCTTTTAAACTGGTCTACAAATGACCATAGCATAGTCTTCAATGTAGAGTTTAACCTCTTCACAAGACCATTAGTCCGGGGATGGTAGGGGGTGTCTTGTAGATATTTCACCCCACAAAATTTCCACAGACAAGTCATAAGGTATGACATGAAGTTGGCACCTTGATCAGTTAGCATTTCCCATAGAAAACCAGCTCTGCTGAAGATTTATATCAAACCATTCACTACTTTCTCTGCCTCAGTTGATAGAACCACTGCCTTGGGATATCTGGTAGCACAGTCTACCACCACCAAGATGTATTTCTTTCCTGTAAAACCTGGAGTACTCAGGGGTCCCACAATATCTAAGACCACTCTCTGAAATGGCTCTTCAATATCAGGCAAAGGCATAATGCAGCCTTAGCCTTGTCCCCTGCATTAGCAACTTTTTGGCATTGTTCACAAGTCCTACAGTATCCTACCATATTTCTTACAGTCTCAGGCCAATAGAAATTTTGCATAATATGTCTCTTAGTATGTCTTATGGCTATATGTCCTGAGAAAGAAATATCATGACCTATGGCTAAGAGTGGCAGAGGGCAAGCTCTAGGCACTACCAACTGCAGTATCACTTTACCTTCTAGCGCATCTCCAGGAGTCCATTCTCTATACAACAAACCTTTATTCCAGTATACAGACACCCTTCTTCCTTGAGTCTCAGTTGCCTCCTTAGCCATCTCCCACAAGCTTTATAACATAGGATCCATAAGTTGATCCTATCTTAACTTTACCTTTGTGCCCTTCCCCAGCTCCCCCTTCTGCAGGAAGCATAGTCACTTCCCATCAGCTGTACCTTGCTGTCACTATGGGAACCACCAGTCACTGTGTCCAAGGGAACATCAGTACCTGTACCCACCAGCAGCTGCGACTCACATTCAGACTTACTGCTACCAGATAGCACCTTCACTGAAACAGCTACCACACCAGTCCCAGCTTCAGGTAGAATATCTTTCTGGGTCTCTCCAAGACTACTGGATCTACATGCCTTTCTCCAAGCCTGACCGCATGTACACAGGGTAGTGCATCATCAAAATAATTCCCTATTAGGACATCTGCAGGAATATCCTTGAATACACCTGCTTGCTTGTTTCGTCTACCACCCTCCCAATCAAGATAAACCCTAGACAAAAGGATTTGGAATGGGGTCCCTCCCAACACTCTAACTGGAATGGACTGCCCAAGCAATACTGCTCTTCTCTAAGCACTGCAGGCCTCACAATGGTTATATCAGTAGCTGTGTTCCTCTTAGCAGTTACTTGTTTACTGTCTACTAAGACTGGATATAAAGTTTGGTGATAATTTCGCACCCCAGCTGTTTCTAAACAACTTATCACTGGCAGTTTGTCATCACCACTTGCTGGCTCCCTCATCTTCTGATTTTCACTTTGCCTTGATGGACATTTGACTGCTGTGTGTCCCGTCTGGATACACTTTAAACATCTAATCCCTAACAGTGCACTTGGATTAGTAGTTTCCCCCCTTACTGTTGTACTTTGCTGGAGTGGTTTAGACTTCCCCATGGGGTTCCCTTATGTCCATGTGCAGCACTAGGTATCCCTTTCTTATGCAGTGATGCTCTGCTTGCCAAGACGAGATCCGCTTTTCTCCTCAATTCCTCTGCTAACCAGACTCTCATGTCATCAGGCAAAGTACTGAAAACTTGTTCCCTCACCAAAAGATCTGGCAGTCCATTGAAAGTGGCGACCCAACACCACTCACCCATCTGTGAAAATAATTACTTGTCAGCAATATAATCACATGCACCTTCATCTGCCTTGTGTCTATGTTCACAAAACGTTTTTCTACAAGCTTCAGGTGTAAGTTTGAAACAGTCAGGCAAGCAACACTTCATTTTGTCATAATTCAATCTACATCATTTAACTTTGCTGTAGCCTGAATAGCTTTACCATGGAGTAAGGGAGTCTGGAGCCAAATCTAGAGCACATGGTAAATGTCAGGGTCTATATTACATTATAGAAGTTTCAAAACTTCGAATCTGATATGGTCGACACCATATCATCGAAGTTTTGAAACATCGAAAATGTAATAAAATACAAAAGCCTACTTAATATACCAACTCTGAGATTGCACTACAGTGCAGAAAAGGGAAATCTTTCCTTTCCATGCTGTACGTAGATCTCCATTAAAAGATTTGAAGTTTCAAGACTTCGATCATATGGTATCGACCATATCAGATTTAAAGTTTTGAAAGTTCGAGCTTTTAATATAGACCCTCGAGAACATCATATTGTCTACCTACCCTCTCAAAGGTATGAGTAAAACTATCAAAGTCATCCCCATCCCTGTGTTGAGGAACCAGTTTACTGAACTTTTTAGCTCCTGGAGTCCCTTCCCCATTAACTACACGACTCTCTTAAAGGGTAAGAAGCTCCACTTCATGCTGCTATCTATCTTTGTCCTCTGCTTCTAAATGCCTGACCTCCAGTTAATGTTGACACTGTCTCTCCTCATTCTCCAGCCATTGTGTCTCCAGGCTCAGTCTCTCTTCAGTCTCTAGACACTGCATTCACTTCTTGGCCACCAGCTCCAATCTCCTTAACTCTAGATGGATTCTCAGGTATTCTGAAGAAAATGTGGACTGTCCCATCCTGGCACACTGCACATCACCAACCCCAAACTGGATATCCTCTGTTCAGCTAATCTGAGCTGTGGCCGCAACCAAGACTGAAATAATTGCTTCCTTGGTCAGGTTGGTATGCACCAATCCTCTGGCTTCACACTCCTTAGCCTCTGGATCTTTGTCAGCTTCCTAAAATCTTCTGCTGACATCCTTGCCTGCTATTCCTGACTATCTAACTAAAAAAATAAAACTGTGGTGGATTGAAATTCTGAGCATCTACATTGTGGCTGTCAAGAGTGCACACCTTAATGATAACTACCCACAGGCTATTGGAATCCAATTAAAAATCCCACACTGCTGGCACCAATTAATGTGACATCTGGCTATATCCCACCAGACTGCCGGCAATTGATGTGACATTCAGCTATATCCCACTGGACTGCCACCAATTAATGTGACTTTCCTTGCTATCCTGGGTTAGTAACTAAGGAGCTTCAATCTTCACTACCAAATCCAATATGAGACTGTCACTTAAACAAAAGTAATATGCCACAATTTGTTTCTAAGAGCACGAAAGGAACATGCTCTGCTTTTCTGGAATTGACTATATACCACTATCTACCCAAATGTATTTTCTTATTACACACATCAGAGCAAAGTGTCTCAGTTAAAGACCTATGATATACTCACACAAAGTAAATTTCAATCCGACATATCCAAACACTTCTTTCCCAAAATAATAAGGTAATGCTGCCGCCAATCAGAGGGTCTTTATGCCCTTCTAAAGGAGTGTCCAATTATGAAAATTAATTATCAAAATAAAAGATAGCTAAGACCAGAACAGCCAGGCCTCGAGGTAACCCAGGGAGTATCAAACAGGTAGAAGCATTTTCTAATCTCTAAAGAATAACACTGGTTTCCAGCAACAATGTAAAATAATGAAAAAAAAAACATTTAATAATTAGTAAAAATGATTACAAGATTGAAAATCAGTAACTCTCTATAAACAGTAGAAATTCAATCACCAGAAATATAAAATCAAACTGCAGGATAGGAGTCCGTTATTCAGGAAAACTCTATCTTAATAACTGCATTCCTGATTTAACTAAAGAATACTGTCCCTGATCTACTCTAAGATATAATAGCAAGGCCAAGGCAAGCCTACAGTTTTCTTGGTGAGTTCTCTTTTTTGGTGTTCACTGACTGCTCAGTACTTGACAGACTGCATAAATTCTCAGTCTCAACTGCCTAATTTCAAAATATAACAGCTGTAAAAAAAGATTATTTTTGTATCAGCTGCTTGAATCATCTAGGAACAATAAATATTACAGCGGCATCACTCACTGCTCAGCCAAATCTTCACAGCTTGCACTTTAGAATGTCCCTCTCAAACATGCACAGTTAGAAATGTATCAAAGCAGTGACAGATTTTTTAAGCATTCTGTTTAAACAGGGAAAGACAACATTTTAAACTTATTTACATTTTCACAATCAGGCATGCTGGCACACAATACTAAGGATATGGACACATCTCCTGCCAGACATGCTAACACCAATAACATTGCTTTCAGTTTCTTCACAATAACTATAATTTGTAATAAGTCAAGTCTGCAGTCAGATTCCTAGAGTTTTAATTATCAATTTCCAGATTCTAAGATTATAAATATTAAAATGAAATTGATGGTGACATTATTTTATTTAGCACTATGCTCTTTTCAAATAACAACATTAGTAATAAAATTCAAAATTCATCTTCTTCTTCTTTCAGCTTTTTCCCAGTTAGGGGACGCTACAGCGGATCTCCTGTCTGCTCATGACTGGCAGTGGAGTTTTACGGTGCTGAGTTGCCAGCCCAACCTTCAAAGAAGGCACACACATGCATGCACTCATGCCTAGGGCCAGTTTAGAGTGTTCAATCCATCTACAGCATGTCATTGGGATGTGGGAAGAAATCAGAGCACCTGGAGGAAACCAACACGACCACAGGAAAGATGTGCAGACTTTGCACAGAAGGCACCCCAGCCAAGGATCGAACTGGTGAACCTCTTGCTGTGAGGTAGCAATGCTAATCATTGCACCACCTTGGCCGCCCAATAATAAATTCAAAATTATGTTTTCTAATTTTGATGAAATCCTACAAAACCTTAAGTTAAAATGGAAACTGTGTCCAAGAGCTCTACAAGAAGAACGTTACAGCTTCCAACTATTCCAATGTCTGTAATTTCTGCAAAAGAGAAGTTGTTTCTTTATAACTTGTTCTACATTTCCATATTCTGGCTCACATATCAGTTGCATATTAACAGATAGTTGAGTAAAGGTTTTGATTTGCATGTTGACTTTTTTGAAAATATCCTATTAGAATGAATCACTTCTCCTTGTACAATGAACAGGAAATTGTCTAAGGACTTTAAAGTTATAATGTAAGTTCTATAAGAATTTTGATCCAGTTTCAAATACATAAATAAGAGGTGTTTGGCTGGAACTTGGTTCACCTCAAAATCCATTTGACAGTGGTAGGTGTGTTCCTAGAGAACAGTTCAATGATGGTTTATGTTTTTAGTTTCATTTAAAATTAAGGGAACAAATATATCAATTGTTCAGAGACAAATCTATTATATAAAGTTAAATACTGCAGCTGTACTTCTTTGTTGAATTGTTGGTGGTAGCAGGCTGACATAGATAGAACTCAATGTATCAAGCTAGGCAGTCTGAGCATTTGGCCATGGAGGAACAATGTCTTTGAAATCTATTATTTTCCATGCTATCTTTGAATAGCAGAAAATGCACTCAAGCTTGAAGGTGTAAATGTGGTAATTCAGCTCTCATTAAACTATCTTGCATGAGCAATGTACTTTTACAGCCTTAAAACTGTTTACAGAAGGATTCGTGTCTCCCAGCAAACATGTCAAACTTCAAAGTTTATCCTAGGATCACATGCTTGCTTTTTTCAGGATTACTGTACTGTATTTTTCCCAACAGTAGCATCCCCTATAGTAATGGTAATATGTAGTTTCTAATAGTTCTGTCTCATAACCAAAAACTGCTTCTCACCTTCTGGGTTCTTTTTCATTACCTGTCTGCCTCCTTTTGAATTTGGAGCATGATTCAGTCATTGGCTTATTTTTGTCTGCGTGGCATTGTTAAACCTTAACAGTAATATTTTCAAATGCAATGATTTTTGCCTCACATTGAAAATGGATGCGGTTTATTCTTACTTGATATCATTTTAAAATACATTTGATTTGTTCAGTGTGAGACAGGCCAACTGCAGAGTTTGAATGTTCATTTCTAAGTTAGTCACCAAAATGTCAGATTGTTGTTTGGTCCAATTGCATAATTAGTGGTTTTGAAGGCATATTGTTATTTTTACTGAAAATGGCTTTTTATCACTGCACATACTGTTATTCATTCAAATCATGATGTAAAAAAGCTTGCAGCAGCAGGAAACAAGTTCCAGTGTAAAGCTTCCACATATACTTGACTGTTTACAGAATGTAAGTTTGGTACATAACTATGCAAATAATAATTTGTAACCTCCTTTTTAATGACATAAATGACTTCACATTTGAACCTTACCAATATTACACCATTATAACTCTCAAATTAATAAGTTTTCACAGAATGTTCAGATTTTTGCTTCATATTTTTGGTGTGTTCCTCCGAAAATCTGTCCCTTTCTGGCAAATAGCTGAGGAGCGAAGTCATTAAATAATGACAAACATTTGTGTTTAAGACTCCACATCCTTTGGAAAATTCTTGCTAATGCAAAACCTATTATTCTATCAATTTTCTAAGTTTGTAAGAGCAATATTTAAAATCTGTCCCTATTTGTCCCCCCATCATTTTAGGCTTTGTCCAGATTTTTTGCTCTAACAGGTTGGGAGGTATGTACACCATACAATTTCGTTGAATTTTACAGCATTGAATTAAGCATACCAAAAAATTTGACCTCTCTTTGATTGGTAGGAATGATGCTATTCAATCCAAAGTGCAGCATTTTTCACTTTGACTATTTTATGCAACCAGAATTTATCTGTGAACTTTTCACAGGGTTTTAGGCTCTAGTCTTCATGTTCTAGCTGAGTAAGAACACATCAATTTACTCGGTGATAAGGCTCACATATTGGTCCTTTCTGCCTTGTTAATAAAAAGCATTAACAATACTGTCCATGTCCTGTCCTAAATCTCAAAGTGAACACTAAAGTTATCAAACATTATCAAATATTTCTTCTTATAGAATTGCTCTGTTTAATCAGGCAAAATGATGAAACATTGTAATACAGCATATAAAAAGCTATATTTTGGAATATAGAATGCAGAAAGGGATTTGCACAAAAACAGTATAAGAGTTTTATAGCAAAATACAGGTTCACCATGCACACAGAAAAAAGTTCATAAAGAAAACAAATGCATTGTCAAGATGTAAAAAAATCACAGAATAGAAAAAACATTCTATTAAGAACTTGTTTGAAAAAACCTTCATGTTTCAGAAACACAGGTTTTCCCAAATCTTTCACATTCAAAGTAACAGATGCATATTTATAATTAATCACTGAATACACCATCCCAGCCAAGAACCTTTATGGATTCGGAAGACAGACACAAATTTCAGCGAGGAATTACAATGTTCAGGCATAAATCATCATCCACTGATTTGATAGTTGCCAAACAGAAAAGTTTCTGTTTGATTTGTCTATTAGGTTTTCTTGGCAATACTACTAGAATGGCTTCTATTTATCACCTTCTCCAGTGGACCACACTTTATCTATTCACTCAGACATGACCTGTATATCTTGAGTAGCCCTACTTGGAATAGCCGATAGTTTCACTGATATACAGAAACCACTTCACCACAACATGGTAATGGTTTAGAAATGGTCTGTGGAAAATCTGAAATGAAATGAGAAAGACATTAACAAAAGAATAAATATGAATTTGCAAGAATTTTAAGTTCTTCAAAGAAGCACCTGACATGCTAAAGTCCTGGAGGTCATGAAGATTCAGATTTGACTTACTTTTCTAAACAATATCGCCACATGAAAGTGAAAATTGCATAGAATTAGGATCTGACATCCACCCTTGGCATGTTATACCTGTTGTAAACATTCTTTTTCTCCAAGAGCAGTCCATGTCATTTTATGAAGTACTGGCTATTTGTTTTAATTTGGATATAATATCTACAGAACAGCAATTCAAGTAGGTATTGTACAGACAAGTAAAAAAAAAAAACAAGACAATTTGTTAGTCAAAAACATTATGGTAGATCAGATGTGAGATTCTTGTTCTTTGTTAAAATCAAATTTAAAAGAAGCTGACATTGAACTTTAACTCACCAAGGAAGGTATAAAGTGAAATAAAGGAACTAAAAGTATGAAATAAGATTATTATATGAAACAGATAATGAACAGTCCCTGGATTTGGGCTTAATGATTCTTTTTGTCAGCTGTTTTCCTTATGTTACTTTATTATTTCTTAGTAGATGTGCCTTTAATGGATGGTAGAAACCATTAGCATTTTGTGTGTGTGTGTGTGTGTGTGTGTGTGTGTGTGTGTGTGTGTGTGTGTGTTAATTTTAGTTTAACTGTGGAAGAACACAGATCTCAATGGGACTATTTTCAGGCTTGGCTCAGGTATTCAAAAACAGCAAGAAATACATACAGCTTAGAACGAAACATTGCATACATGGTGCAATCTAAAAACATGTAAGAGGTTACCCACCCTACATTACTGATAAAGTCTGGGAGACAGTTATCCAAGGGAGGTGCAGCAAGTGGGGTGCGATTATTAAACACGGTCTGAAGTTTAATAGAGTGGATGAAGATGCAGGGACTTCTAATAGCCCATTTACAAACTTCAACAGTAACATGGTGCTGCATTTTACTAGCGATTCAAAAGAAATTAGGGGGATACTTGACAAAAACTGATAATTACACTGTGATGACCACCTAAAATTGATTTTTAGTCAACCCCCTTCAAGAATTGCTTTAACATCAAAAGGATTTTAGAAAATCCAAAAAAGTCCACTATTACAGGGTTTCCACGAACTATCAAATGTGGTTGTCACCTGTGTCGGTATACTGATGCTAGCGTGGAAGTTTTTTTTTTAATTTAATCTAATTAACAGTGCTATGTATGGACGATTTAAATGTATAGCAGTCCGGGTGGGTTATATGGCATGGTGTGGGTCATGCACCGCATTTTACGTTGGCAAAACCAACAATGCACTAAACAAAAGATTATATCAGCACATTTACAGCACTGAGAAAAAGACATTAAGAGTGCACTAGTCAGACATGCGCTAATATGCTGTAACTTTCTCAAATTTAATTTCTGTGTACTGGAACAGGTGGGGTGTGATGTTTTATCAGGTGACTGGAAAATACACCTGTTATACCGTGAAAAGATGAGGCAGTTGAAATTAAATGCCACCATGATGAAATGATTGTTTTTCAATTCACTAACAATCAAAATGGAGAGCAACAAGAGTGCAAAAAACTTTTTCCAGAGTAGGACTTCTTTATTGTTTGTTTTGTTGGTCAACTATTCTTTTTTCCAGCACAAGACTGGTCTTTGTATTTCTAGTAATTCACTGGACAGCATGTGTGGGCATATTTGCATAGTTATTCAAGAGGCATGGAATTTGATTTTTAATTTTTATTGGATGTTTTTGTAAGGTGCCTGACTGCAAGTTATCCATGTTCCTCATTTTACTACTGGACAAAATTTAAGGGGGTGTGTGTGCCTATGTATTTTTATTCACTGTTTGCATAGTACAAGTTATTCAATGGTTTTGAGGATGTCAGCAGATGACAAAAACACTTGACTGTAGGTTTTTATCTTTGGCAAAAAAGGTTTGTTGTGAGTTTTGGGCTACCTGGTCATTTTTACTATTAATGGAATTTTTTGTACCAGTTCCTGAGTTCTGCTAAAAACAAGTGGAGTTATAGTGAATTCCAGAATTGTTATGATTATTTTATTCTAAATTAGAAGAGGAAATGTTTAAGATTTTGAAAATATGCTTTTTAAATAAAATGAAGAATTACCAGTCTTTAACTATTTAAATGACCATATGTCACAAAGTTTTACAAAAAATGTTATATAAAATGTAAAATATTCATTTTAAGAACAAATTTATCTAACAGATATGTAGTAAAACAAACAAGGAATGAACTGATGCTACTCTCTTAATGCATATAGAATCTAACTGATATTTAGAGTTACTTTGATGGTAGAACTTAATTGTTAAAAATCAAAGGTAGCAATGTGTGTATGGCCATCAGGTCAATCCACACCTGTTTTTCAAATCATCACATCTTTATTACAACTGCTCATCAAGGCATAAGAAAATTTAGTTTAACATCTGTAATATTAGCAGGCAAATTCAACACCACTGTAAACTGATAAAGAAAATGTTAATTCATTCTTTACAGTAATTGCTATATAGGCCATGTTTATTAATTTCCAGAGCTAGCATGCTCTAACAGAGACTGTACCATCCATTCACAGATAAGTATTACGAACCACACAGCATTAATACTGTGGAGCTCATTGCACAAAGTGTCTCGTGTATAGTCAGGCATGTATTGGACACCGAAAATTGCTGACATACTGCGCAAAGGATCATATAAAAAATACAGGCACAGTGATAAACAGTTTGCATCTTTCGGCTTTTCCCGGTTAGGGGTCGCCACAGTGTAACTCCAGTCTGCTAATGATTGACAGTAGATTTTTACGTACTGGCTTGCCGGGCCTAACGCACAACCTTCAACGAAGGAATGCCCATTCACGCATGTTGCTACACAGAAGACACTTTATCTGAGAATCGAATGGGCAACGTCTAACTGTGAGGCGACAATATGGTTCTGTAAAGAAAGCACAGCCATATAGGAAGGTTCGAGACCCACATGCAGATTTCTCTAAGGTAGACAAGTATGCCTCAGTCAGTTTGTGGCCAAGTGTGAAATTCAGCAAATCAGTACTATATCTCTGCAACTCTAGCAATGGAGGACAGCATAGCGTCCACCATAAAGATCAATGTGTGTTCACGTGAAAGTGCAAACCCTGGTCAGCATAAAAATGGAGAGGAGATGGTATAAACAGGAAAGTAAGAAAAGAGAGGACAGCAAGCAGAAGTCAAGACACTAAAGTAACCATATGGTATGAAAAGTGGTGGATGGGTGGTGTAATGTTTTTTTTTTTTTTTTACATAAAGAGACTATTTTTTTTTAAGATTTACAAAAAAGGTATGCGTGAAGATATTGCAGTATGGCAGTGGAGAAGGTAGTGGGAGAAGAGAAGGTAGCATTGGCAGCAAGACACTTAGGACAGACTCAGGCAGTCAAGGGTGGAATACATACAACCATTTTGTAGGACAATACACAGAAGTAGATACAGAGGTGGTTGGCAGGTTATGATGAGAGGGTTGCATAATCAGCAAAGAAATGGGGATAACATATCAAGGAAATAAAACTCTGATATGTTAATTGAATGAAGTCCTGACATGGTTGGATGCCAGACCAGCTTAGAGGGAAACAATCCAGTACAGTACCACTCATCTGGGTGCCCGTGCTATGGGATGACCACCCCTTTGGTATTCTGATGGATCAGCTCCAATGGCCATGTGAATCAGTAGCTATGCCAGGAGGTACCCTATATTGCTGAGGTTGGCATCCCCTTACCAGAGCATCTTAGCAGCACAAGGCTCCATAGCCAACACTGGTATTCTATTGGAAATCACTCGAGAGAGAAGCTTTTGTTCATCTTTCCTTACAAGCAAACAGAAAAGACCCTACTGACCCATCCAGATCATCTCCAGCAAAGACACCATTACCTCCACCCCACTGAGAGACCGATCTTGTGGCCAAAGGGTGACCCAATGCCAGAGGCATCTCCTGGCAAAACCCAAGGCAATCCAAGCTTCACTTCCTGTTTTTCTATGACTAGACTTGCTGAAGAATGACATGCATGGAAAATATTTAAGCATATATTTTACAAACACAGTAGCAAATGTGCAGTGGAAATGATATATACATCTCAGTGTTGGGGAGATGCTCCAAACTTCTGTCCTTGTTCATTTGCCATAACTCCACTGCTGAAAAACCTCAAGTATACAGGTACAACAGGTAAGGTATTCTTTTTGATAGATGCCATAGGACCTTTTTGTTCACCTGAGTGACCACCAGTTCAGGCAGATGGTGCCTCAGTTTAATGTCCATCTGAAAGATAGATGAAGAATGAGGTGGAAGCAGTGGCAGAAAGAACATTCGCTGCTTCCTGGATGATGGCTTTCTCTGGACATCTTGTCCCATATTTCACAGTTTGGGGTATGTCTCTAGTATGGGAGATGTACAGACTGAATCTCGTGTAAGTAGGCTCAGCAGTTGACAGACATGATGGCAAAAAGCAACAAAACAAAGAAAAATATATCTATTAATATTCCTCTTTTGACGTGTTGCTCTACTTAAGTGAGTTATAAAAAATTAAAATTTGATTTTAATGAAATTCCAGAATCCTTTTGAAGTAGAGTAGATAATAACTGTCGTGTTCATTTATAATCTACAGATAGAGAAATAATATTATCAGTACCTTTTATTTTATCATTTCTAAAGATTAGTGGATGAATGTTACTACACTGGATGAAGTCCACAAAGGTCACTGCAATTTTCTTTTATACTTCTGCAGATATGGCTAAAATATACAATCATTTGCTTGATTATGGATGGAGATGCATGGAAGGAAGAAAGTGCTTGGATATGTTTCTTAAGCGTTCAAAGCTATGTCCTCTTTGAACAGTGGTTAAGCAAGGTCACAGTAAAGTTTGGCATCATAGTTTAAAATATTTAAAGTGTCTCAACTCATTCACTGCAATGGAGCTCAGGAAATTTGCATTGTAACTTCTGATGGGCGGAGCCTAAACCATCTGACAGAATCAAATTATGTCCTCCCATTTCAAACAAATGGCCATATCTCTGGAACCATAGGGGTTATGAAAGAAGTTTGAATGGAAAACTCTTCAGCACAAACTGTTTTTATAGTGGTAGCGTTCTTTAGATTCTAGGTCTTAAACTGAATTTTATAAGTCACAGTAAACATGGTAACTATTACATTTGTAATATTTTGTAAACAACTTACAATATCTAAACAACCACTCAATTTACACACATACTGTCAGCAGCATTTTATTCATCTAAGTGAGAGATTTCATATGAGGCTAAGGACTTCTGCCTGTGTTACTAGGTTGCTGAGATATTTAGAAAAATGTGATTATAACTATATAAATTAATATCATAAAAACAGCCGTTAATATCTATTTAGCTGCACTAGACAGAGGTCAAATATTAATGCAGTTGAGTTTGCTATTGTATAATCTTTAAGATGAAATCTTTTAAAACCTTATACATAGCATGGTTTTGGAATTATTGATGTGAATATGAACAAGCAATATTTGATGCCTAGAGGTGTCAGTAGGAGTTAACTGCAGATCCACCTGGAGGCATCACTCGGATGTAATGAGTTAACTACAAGTGCTTGAGTCACAAGTGCTGAAAGACCTTCAGTTTGCAGTCTTTGACTTGAGTGTCTTGTAGTTCACAAGGGCTGCTCTTCACTTTCAAATCTGAATAATGAGTTTGGATAAGGTGTGGCATGCAGAGAGAGAGAAAGAGAGTGGAGCTGCCACACCTTCCCTGAAAACAATATTTGAGTTCAAGCAAAAAAAAACATGGCAGCCACAAAAAGGGAGTGGAAGGGGAGGTGGGGGGTGTAGCTTAGATTTGTAGTCCGTGAGGATCAGGTTTGGGTTATGGAGCAGATGGGAGCTTTAGGATTAGAATTAATGTTCTAGTAGGTCTACACAGTTTAATAGGGATGGGCATGGGAGAACTAGGAAATTAAGAAGGATGTAGATGGTGGGAGTTAGAGCATTTTCTAGTCACATAAAGTGACCATGAGTAAGCGTGTTGTGAACTACTAACCTACTTTCATTTTCAGTAGATCCTCTAGCAATATATCCTCCTTCCTCCTTAAAAAGAGGTTAGACAATTCTGTAGTAAAGCTTGGGATACTTACATATCATCGGTTACATTTTCCTTTCTTAATATCCCTTTATTTCACTTCCTATTCCTCTGATTTTCATAAGTTCATAGGTGTGTACTAGGCTAATGGCCCTGGAGCCTTTACAAGCCTAGCCCATAGAAGTGCCCTGGCATCATGCCGCCCGATGTTAGTTCCCAGTGCCTCTATCACGTAAAGCCACTGGAGTGATTCCTGGGGTGAACTTTCTATTTCCCATCCACTCATCAAGATTTCTCTTGAAGAGGGCCAGTGAGGTGCTCTGCTTGACATGTATGGGAAGTCTATTCCAGAGCATGGGCAGTCTCTGGGTTATGAACTTGTCCTTCCAGCATATTCTGTTGATTGTGGTAATGAGGTTGAGATCTCTGGAGCATGTGATGTGGAGAGATTGGTATTTCTTAAACAGAGCTGGGTTAGACATAGCTTTGTATGTCAAGAAGAGACCGCTTCTTAGTAGATGATATAAGAATAGCTGGAGTTTTTTCAGTCTGTCCGTGTAGGACATGTGTTTAAGGCCTAGGATCCTCAACATACGGTACTTTAGTGGCTTTTCCAGCTATCGCATGCCAAATGGGGCATTATACTCTATGATTGGTCTAATGAGGGAAGAGTAGAGAGAGATGATGACCTCTTTCTTCCTGGATGCAAAACTCTTGGTAATGAGATGTGCCACACAGAAGGACTTTCTGACTACAGTGGCAATGTGGTGGTTGAAGGAGAGGTTGCTTTCAATCTGTGTACTCAGATCTCTTATAATGCCTTCAGTACTTAGTGGACTCCCATTGATGTGGTAGTTAGTGGAAACTGATTTTTTCCCCAAAGGGAGGATGACACAGTTTTGGGATTAGGCTTAAGGCCATGGTTTCGACACTAGTCATTGGTCTCAGTGAGGCCTTTTATAGGATGTCTGCAACACTTGGGGAGTTAATAATGGCTCCCAGCTTGCAGTTGTCTGTGAACTTGGTCAGCCAGAGTCCTTCCATGTTGGTCTGGACTTCCGAGAAGTAGATGCCAAACAGGAGAGGACCCATCCCTGTGGGACTCTACTCGTGACTGGTTGGTAGTCCGACTTGGAGTCCACTACTTTCAGACTGTGGGTTCTATCTGTGAGCCAATTTGCAACCCACCTAGTGATATAGAGGTTGATGCCTAGTTTGATGAGTTTATCAATAATTCCTGAGTGGGATATGGTATTGAAGGTCTTGGCCAGATCAAGGTAGGCTGTATGAACTGACTTGCCCTCATCCAGAGCTCTGGTGTCTGATTCAAAGAAGTCAACCAAGTCAAGCAGGCATGATCTACCTTTCACAAAACCAAATTGCATAGGATCTAGAGTTTGGAGATTCCCTATATCCTTGTTAATTAGGTCCATGATGATGTGCTCCATAATATCAGACTCATCAGGCTAATGGGGAGATAATTCCCATGGTCTGTAGTCTCTCCCCATTCATGGAGAGAGATGACTGTAGCAGAGCGCCATTTGGTAGGGACAAAGCCTGAGGTGAGGCTGTGACTGAACAGGGTACACAGATGTGGTGCCATTTCACTTTGTAGTTCATGTAGAACACATCTGGGTATATTGTCAGGTCCCATGGAAGCTGTTTTCTTGGCCTTGGATATTGCAACTTTAATCTGTGCTGCAGTAATGATGGGTGCCTGGTATTCCTCCGGTACTGTGACTGGTCCTTTAGAGGGGGAGAGAGGGGTAAAGTTGGCACTTGGTTCTGTTGGGTATGGCTAGTTCCATGCATTTATGTATGTGTTCGTACAGTCCATTGGTGTATGATATGGCAGTCATGCATCTATTTTCCATTGACATGGGTGCTGTGAAGTTAGACACCTCTGTTTTTAGGAGCCCAAACTTAGCTTTGGAGAAGTTTTTCATGGTGGTTTCCACCTTTGTGGCTGGTGTGGATTTCCATGGTGATTAGTTTGTGGTCAGATCTAACCAGGGAGGAATTGACTATTGGTGTAGAGCAACAGTTGCCCATGTTAGTAATAACCAGGTCAAGGATTTTGCTTCCTTTAGTGGGGATAAGAATGAACTGGTCCAGTGCATTGGAATTGATGAATTCCAGGAAGTGTTGGGCCAGTGCATTGGTGCATGAGTAGTTGTCCCAGTTAATGGAAGGGTAGATGAAGTCACCTAGTATGAGTGTGTTGGGTTGGATCCGAATAGTTTCCAGGGTGCTTAGGAACATGGAGTGAGCATCTTGGCACATAGTTGGGGACCTATAGCAGGCTACGACCTGAATTGCCATTTTACCCAATGTCAGTTGTACCTGAAGTATCTCAGATGCGTTATGCTGGGCTACTAGTCTGGAGGTGTGCATATCCTTTATGAATATGGAGACACCACCGCCTTTGGAGCTTTGGTCCATGTTCTGAGCCTGAAAGGTGTGGAATGAGTTATTGCCTGGTAGCACGGCGGTGCTTTCTGGTGTTTTAAACCACTTCTCTGTTACAGCACAAATGTCGATGTTCCCCATTTTGAGGAGTGTTTCGAGCAAGTGCATCTTGAAATTTAAACTTCTAGTGCTGAGCAGCATGACCCTCAGATTGCATTTATTTATAGCTGTTACAATGGTAATTTGGTCTTTGGAACATCACCTAAAAAAGGCACTACAGGGGTGGCAAGAGCCTTAGCCAGTATCCGGAAACCCATTGGTGACAGATGCAGGCCATCTCTGGCAAAGCATCGAGGTCTGTTAAGCAGATGTAGTACTGAAGCTGTTTCCTTATATATTACTTTTACAGGAAAAATGTCACTCAAGGTGTTTGAGTCTGTACAGAGCACTAATCGTACAAAAGGAAAGGAATCCAATGAACTCACTGGAACCAACTCCGGTTACAATAAAAGCCCGTGTACTAGCAACTTTATTAAGTGTTTAATTTAAAATCCCCTTTTCGTCAAGACACTGTTGCTCAATTTCGTCAGATACAAACAATACATGAGTTAAAAAACATGTTACAGCAATAAGTGTCGTTTAAATTACAAGTTTTCCAATATTATGTAGATTTTTGAAGGTATAGGTACAGTATTGGAAGATTAGAGGCGAGTACTTTCATACATATTTATAATATTTTTAATACTTTTATGTTGATGTGACATTGTAAATGCTTGCTAAGTGTCTGTTAGAAAGTATGTAAAAAAATTTTTGTGTGCCACGTAAAGTCTAGGGATCTTCAGACAGACACAGTTAACATTAGGTTTACTTTATACTAATTACTACGTACTAGCTATAAAGTGGATTCCCTTTTCAAAAAAATCTAGAGTCTTGCCGGACTACACACTACGTGATGGTATGCCAGACAAGTTATTAATGTTGTTTGATATAACATGGAATGATGCATTGGGCTATAAGCATGTGCATAAACTGGGGTAGTTGAGTGTGTCAAGCATTCACAGTTATTATTCATATTTAGAACATCTCGAGAAGAGATGTTTTTTAATTCACAATATTTGCAGTTTTGATTACAAATACATCTGCATACTGAATTATTCATTGCTTAGCCGGGAGAAGAGTACCAATGACTTCACATTTTATGGTCACATGGGAGGGGGGATTTAAATTTAAACGACACTTATTGCTGTAACATGTTTTTTAACTTGTGTATTGTTTGTATCTGACGAAGTTGAGCAACAGTGTCTTGACGAAAAGTGGATTTTAAATTAAACACTTATTAAAGTTGCTAGTACACTGGCTTTTATTGTAACCGGAGTTGGTTCCAGTGAGTTCATTGGATTCCTTTCCTTTTGTACGATTAGTAGTTGGCGGTTTCTTTCTACATTTGGTATCTGTACAGAGCACTGCCAAACACTTCAGGGGAAACTAATAGACCCTGAAAATTTAAGGATGAAGTATTGAGGAAGTTATTCTGAAGTTAGAAAGAAATAAAGCAGTACTTACTGAAAAATAAAGAATTAGCTTGTCAAGAATGATAAGAGGGGAGTCACATGCATGGCTACTATTAATGCTGATCTCAGCACAGCTTCACTCTCTTGGTCTGTTTGGTGATCTACAGTCTTGTCCCAGATGATGCAAGGGTCTGCAAGCTTGTAGCTTTTTTCTGGTAGATGCCTTGAATAGCAACCAGACCAGTCAGGTACGTTAAATGCAGACACTCACTCTCCAACCAGAAAGAGTCAGGAATCAATGCACTCTGCTCTACTGTCACCAGGATCAGAATATAAGCACAGGTTCCAAGCTATCACCTATAAAGCAGTTATTAAGCTTTCTGGTGATTTGCAGTCTCCAGAATATAATGTTTGTTAAACACAAATACAAATGTTATGAAGTTCTGTGTGGAATGGATTGACTGATTTCTTCTTCCATGAAATTGTAGCAAACAGAGACATAAAAGCAACCACTACACCCCAATATGTTAAAATCTCTTCCAAAACAAGGTGAACAGATCTAGTAATGCAAAGCTATTATGAAGTAAAACATGGGATTTGTAGCAGGCAAAAAAAAAGATCTGTGCACATTAAAACAAAGGAGTACTCATATAAAATTGTACGAATAAATACTCAAGACTCACATTGCCCTTCTTGCACTAAGGAATGATTTATTTATTTATTGGCATTTGGTTACCCAAAAAAAACCCAACTGGGTAGAAGCTCATATTCAGCGAGTCCCGAGAAGTAAACCTCCAAAGGATTACAAAAACGTGTTGAGAACAATAATTTCACAATCTTCAAAAAAAATCTGTAGTTTAAATAATTACAACAAATTAGACATAATATAAAAACATTGGTTAAGAATCGATACAAGTTATATGATGACTGATGCCTTGCTGGCAGGCCTTGTAAATTATTTGAACAACAAATCCAGTAGCTGATGCCACTCATTGGAAGGATGTCAGAAAACAATCAAGAGTGGTTCACTAATCCTGGAGGAAGAGAATAGGTAAACCTAAAATAGTGGATGCCTTGTATTTTGCATTGTTTTCAGTTTTTAAACATGATGTTTGATGGCAAACTACATGATAATGGACTGCATGCCGACAGCCTGAATGGTATTAACTAGTCAGAAGTAGTACATGATGACCAAGACAGGGTATATACCAGATCAAAATATACTAGATTCTCTGCACAAAAGAACAAAAAACTCACCAGACTATATAAAAAGAAAAAAAAAATTCTTGCTTTGTTGAAAAACTTAAGTCAAAGAATTAAAAAAGAAAACCTTTTAACCTTAATCAAAGACGAGAAAAGATGAAATGTGAGAAAAAACTAGCTAATGAGAAGAACATTAAGCAATATTATAAATATATTAATTCCCTTATTGTTAATTATCAATCTCTTTTACAATTTATGAGAACAGAACTTTGACAAAATACAAGGATATGAAACAGAAACAGTACCACGAAAACCTTGCTCCAGCAAAACAAGTAAAACAGTTAAAAAACTGCTACTAATAACCAAACGCTGCTTAATAAATTCGCGTTAAGGAATTTTACTGTTTGGTTATTAGTAGCAGTTTTTTAACTGTTTTACTTGTTTTGCTGGAGCAAGGTTTTCGTGGTACTGTTTCTGTTTCCTTACCAGTTTGTCGTTTTTTGTCGCTTTTACTAAAATACAAGGATATAACAAATGCATTTAATAACTATTTTGCAGGTATCAATGGTCATAAATTACAACTACCTTCGCCAACTGGTACTAACTCACAGACATTGTAGCCATGTCCAAGAATTACTGAGTTTATCATAAAACACTCCTTAAGCCAGATTAGAATGAAAATGTCTGTTGGTTCTGATCATACTGCTATGGTATTAATATCCACCTCCCAAAATGTGTGTGTGTGTGTGTGTATATATATATATATATATATATATATATATATATATATATATATATATATATATATACGGTCTACTTCAGAAGAGTAAAAAACCAAAAGACTGAATCCCAAAGGACTGAAAATTCAAATTACTGAATGATGGAATTTGCCCCTTCTCTACTGCTGTGCGATCCTGGAGTTGGAATATATAGTTAGCAAGAGGGGGTGCAGCATTTTGAATTTTCCAGTCTTTTGGATTGTCAGTCTTCCGAAGTACACCCATATATATATATATATATATATATATATATATATATATATATATATATATATATATATATATATAGGGTTTATGTTAAATACTCGAATATCCAAAATGTCGAACATTACATGGTCGAGACCAAATGTTCGACATTTGTACGTTCAGATATCAAAAAAAATAAATAAAAAAAGAAAAACACACCTTAACAGCAAGCCCCCCTGCACCCCCCACACCCCCCCACTTATATATACCAACTGCGAGACCGCACTACAGTGCAGAAAAGGGAAATTCTCCCTATCTGTACCATATGGCCCCATTAAAAGTCAGTCTTCGAACACTTGCAATTTTGAACATTTGGTCTTGACCATGTAATTTTGAAATTGTAAGCGTTCGAAGAATTGACATAGACCCTACATATATATATATATATATATATATATATATATACACACACACACACACAGACACACAGCAGATATTTAATACTTTCTTATTCAAAAGCATTGCTGCCAAAAGATGGTAAAAGACATTAATCATACCACATTTTAAAATGAGAAATACACAAACCATTCAGAATTATAGACCAATAAGGGTAATATCTTTGCTAGAGTAAATGTTTTGCAATATGTCTAATCTACGTATTAAACAATTCACCAATATGACAAATTCTCTTGACCTAACTCAACATGGTTTTACAATGGGTAGGTCAACACTCACTAACATGGCTGAATTTTATGACCAATTTAGTTTAACAACAGATTGGGACTTTCTGTGGGTGTTATTTTTTGTCAAAAATAAATGCCCTAAAAAAGTCCTATTTTAATCCATATCTGTATAAATGGAGAGATATTTGGCTTGTAGGGAGAGCTGCAATATGTAACATTACAAGGAATGTAGTCTAATTACTTACCTACATTGGGGTACTAGGCCCTTTCTAGTTTAACAAAGTTTTTTTTCTACTATGCTAATTTACAAATCTGGCTGGATTAACAAATACATATTGAATTGCAAAGTGGGGTTTATGGCAGTATGAAACAATGACATTACTGTAATAAATGTATGTATTTATTTATAAATCATTAAACTATTGAGCTAGATGTGTAATGTTTAACATATTTGCACTTCATTATAGATGTTTTCATAGTAAAGCAATCTTGGCACACACAGCCTTCAACAATGATATTTTGCAGGAATTATTTTATTTAAATATATTCTATAACCGTATAGCTCATAAATATCAAAACTTAAATTTTCACATACATGTGAATAAGACTTTGTGGAGGAATAGATATATTACTGAAGCAGGTTGAAGAAGATAGAATAAATTACCATGCAACGTCCTTACTTCTAATAATCTGAATATTTGCAAAACAAACAGAATTTTGGATAATCCATAAAGTTTTCAATTCAAATTTTATAGAGTCAGCATATTAGTACGGCCTTTAGGTTTACACACAATCATAGCTGGCCTTAGACATAGGCCAACTAGGAGGCCACCCAGGGTGCCACTGTAGGAGGGGTGCTTGTCCAGTATTTATTTTGATGTAGGTACACCAGGATGGGGGCACCAGGTGGTGTGTGGGGGTGCCATGGAGTAATTTGTCAAGGGAACCAGTTGACCTAAGGCCGCTCCTGCACACAGTTTCTATAACTTATGAACTTATGTGGCAGATAGTGGAGTATTGCCGCTCCACCATACGAGACTAAGGAAGGAGCTACACTTGCAAAGGAGCACAATGTAGCTTAATTAGACATATGTATGCAAATGCAAGTGTTTGCTGTAATGTAGTTTTGTTTTACCAGGTATCACATAATGCTTGTCAGATAACACACCATGGAAAGAAGTACAATATACCAGAGCAAATTATGTACCAGGAACAATTGCTTAGTTCTATTTAACTGTTATCTCAGCCTCTAATGATGGCCATCTATGACAATTCAAAGAAGGGATGTAAATGGGTCATAAAGTAACACTATAGTGGCTAAATTATGAAGAAGATAAGGGCTGCTTGCAGAGAAAGTAAAATATGGAAGTCACTAACACTGAGAGTGACAGTAATTCTGGGATTTCTTCTACATCAACTCTAACTCTTTCTTCCTTTTTTTCTAGCTGTGGAACTAACTGTTTTCTTTTATAATTGTCTGATCACCTCTAATCCTGTGCATGCATAATCTGCATCATATTCAGCACTCTGTTCAGCTGTGGAACTAACTGTTTTCTTTTATTATTGCCTGCTCACCTCCAATCCTGTGCACGTATAATCTGTATTATATTCAGCACTCAGTTCAGCTGTGGAACTAATTGTTTTCTTTTATTATTGCCTGCTCACCTCTAATCCTGTGCACGTATAATCTGTACTATATTCAGCACTCTGTTCAGCTGTGGACCTGTTTTCTTTTATTATTGCCTGCTCACCTCTAATCCTGTGCACGTATATTCTGTACTATATTCAGCACTCTGTTCAGCTGTGGAACTAACTGTTTTCTTTTATTATTGCCTGCTCACCTCTAATCCTGCACAAGTATAATCTGTACTATATTCAGCACTCTGTTCAGCTGTGGAACTAACTGTTTTCTTTTATTATTGCCTGCTCACCTCTAATCCTGTGCACATATAATCTGCACTATATTCAGCACTCTGTCCATTGCGTCCATTGTTCGCCTCTCATACGGCTCTCCTTTTCATGCTCATTGTTTTCCTTCGACAGTTTGCATTACCTTTCTTATGACCTTTCACATTAGTCATCTGTTTTTGTTATCTTTCATATTACTTAAATTGGTTGCTCCCAGGTTGCCTATGCTGATGAAGAAATATTACAGCATTTATATAAGATGATAGGATATTATTGTTACTGTTGTATTTTCAACTATCACTCTGGTAGCATAATTATGCAATAGTACATTTATTTCTCTTTTGAACTGTTATCATTATGATTGTTTACTACTTGCTGTTTATTCTGCTAAACTATTAATTTGTTTTGATGCACAGCGTGAACTGTCCATGCATTGAACTGGACATGCATCAATTTGCTTTATATTTTCTATGGCCCAACCCACAGATACTGAAAAAGTGCTGTGTCTGTCAGTGCTATGATACAATATCACCTGTCTCTCGTTCAGTTGTGGCACTGCTGTTGCATGTTTCTCTCTTGACTCTGCAACCCAACTTTCTGCTGCTAGTTTAACCAAATGGAAGGCCCTGTCAAGATGCTTATTTACTGTTCTCATCTGATTGCTCAATGGGATAGGAAAGCATGCCACACACAACAAAAACCTTGCTTCATATATCCGGCTTGCTCTCTAGATGTGCTAAAGCATAAGATGCTGCTTTGAGTAGAGAAAACACCTACTGAACTATATTATTCAATCACTTGATTCAGCTTGTAGATGACACAGATCAACAAAAGTTCAATAACAATTTCTCTGTCCACATAGAAATGGTCCAGATGCTTCTGATTGGTGAGCTTGTCACACCTCAGGTGATGTCTATACCTAATTTGCTGGTGTGGATCGCTTTGATGTGCAACATTGTGAACACTTTCTCATAACACATACCACTCAGCTAGTGCTGCTTCTAATACAAACAGTGCCCACCTCATTTACATCACCATTCTTGCTGTAAAAAGATATTTGCCGCTGTGCCAGGCATCCATTGTATACATTTCTGAATCAGTTTACTACTACAGGTGTTGTCACCTGTATGCACACCGTGGACTCTTTAGCATGGACCTGCTCATTTCCAAGTCATTATGCACTCATTAGCATATGCTGCATGAAAGAATGTTTTGCCATTAGCATGTGCTGCATGCCAGAATGTTTTGCCATTAGCATGTGCTGCATGCCAGAATGTTTTGCACATTGCATGACCATTCTGTGTTTTACAATGCACCACAACTTTGAATCTTTGCTAGTGTGTCCCCAGAGAACAATACAACCTATGTGTCATAAACCTTGCAGTTTGTTTTTACATTTATTTGCAGTGACAATACTCAGTCAGTGGCATGTTTAATAAGTTTATGAAAACAGTGTAATTTTTCTTTACTAATTTGTGTTGCTAGACACCTGTTAAAAAGCCAATCAAAATTCGTTTGAAGACTCTTCGAGACAAAATAGATCAACACTGTATACCTAACAAAAACCTGCAATTTAAGTTCTACCAAGTTTGCATGCTGTCTTCTGCACAGTCTTAATTAGGCATTAGATGTACAATTGACATTTTGTAAGAATGATAATGAATAAACAAGTAGCTTTTAGAACTCTAGACTTTCTTTGGTTTTCTACAATTATGCATATAATACCAATACATCTCTTACAAAAAAAGTAATAATAAATCATTTCTTTATGCAGCATTGCAGTATAACTTACCACAGCTTTTCATTTAAAGATTTTTCCAGCAGCTAGCACTTAGGAAAAGCTTTCATTTTAGCTATAAGTATTCTTTTTAACATTTTACATCAGCAAGCCACAATTTCAGGATGCAAAGCTGTATGTGGTAACTAATAATGAAACTTAAAAACAATGTGGTTGCCTCCATGTCTTTCAAACTGAAATAAATTCCCTCCTGGAAAAATACACAAAATAACAGGAAAAAGATGGTCAGACCTTCATGAAATATAAAAGGTTTAAATGGTAAGGAAGAAACAGAGATACCAAAGAGTATCTAAGAATTAATGCATGTTAAGTGCTATTAAGAAAAAAATAATTCAACGATGAGGTTAACTGCATTTGTTGGTCCCTAAAGTAGGATTAGATTTCTTTGACTTCTGTTACTGCTTGTTTTACTGTAGTTTGGCCTTTGCTTCATAAATAATGCATTTTGCCACATATAATCAGCTCTTATCCAAATGTAAAAAGGATTTGCAGTGCGACAAACTGAAGGCAGATATCACTTCTTATCCTTAGTCCTCTGTCTATGTCAGTTATTCAGTAGGAAGGCAATAAAAAATAAGTAACCCTCCAAGAAGCTTTGTAGTATTGAAGGCAGGGTCTGAATAAAAAAAAAAAAAAAAAAAAAAACTTAAGCCATCAAGAACAAGTAGCTGTGCAGTACTGCCCAACTGTTCCATTAAAGGCTAAAATGCCGCCAAGAACATTTATATTAATCAAAGCACAAGTATGCTGACTCACTTGTGAGTTCTCAAAGTAAAATACCCAACAGCAAACTGGTTCAGCCAGATCTGTTGAACAATTTACCTTCTGCAACTGCAAGTTAAATAGCCCGTGACATCACTTTTGTAGGGGGAGGTAAGACATTTTGCACCCCCATGTGGAGACCCTTGATCTCATACATGAATGGATTTACATTTGCCAAGTCCACTGTCACCCAACCATGGAGGGAAAGAGAAAAAAAGTCCCTTAGAAGGGTGAACAACTGATTTCTAAAAATCTTGCAGTAAAGCTGACCAGTGTTAAATCTTTCCAGAAATATTTATATTGGAGAACATAGACAGGAGGATTACCATCCACTGGTTACAATTCATTAAAAAATAGACCTTTACAATCAAACATTACAAAACTGGTTCCTGCCTTTCCTGTAACTAGTTTAGTCCAGATACAGATGTGCTGTATCCAGGACTGTATGTAAGCTTCTGAGCCACCCAAGTCTTTCTGTGTTGGAGCAAAGCCTTCTAGCTTTTCAGTGGGAGTGGTAAGCACTAGGTAGCCTATCTACCACAACAGGAGTGGTTTCTGGCCCAGAAATTGTAGTTTATTGGCCGTTTGGGCAGTTTTTTCTATCTCTTTCAACTTTCTGGTTTAAAAGCCCGCATTTGTGCTTTTTTCACCTTTCTTGTAACTAGTCTAGTCCAGCTAAAGATTTGCTGTATC
This sequence comes from Protopterus annectens, assembly GCF_019279795.1. Taxonomy (NCBI): domain Eukaryota; kingdom Metazoa; phylum Chordata; order Ceratodontiformes; family Protopteridae; genus Protopterus; species Protopterus annectens. Next base: position 62,622,159 of record NC_056743.1, on the reverse strand, counting down.
CAGGACTGCTTGTAAGCTTCTGAGTGGTGCCAAAGTCTGCTCTTCAGTTTTTCCCTTATATCTGCTAGTTCTCTCCTCTCCTGCACCTTTTACTAGCTTATTATTCTAGCACTTTACCAGACTTCTTGTAGCAATTATTGTAGCACACAAAAGTGTTACCAGCACTAAACGTTCTACAAGGAAACAGCTCCAATAATTATTATTAATGCCCTCCCCTCCTGGCATGTCTAAAGGTCAGTTCCCTGTGCTTTCTCCAATTAACCTGGTGGACCTGGGCATCCTGAGGCAATGTAGCAACTGCCTCATGTTTACTGACAGCCCTCTCCTTTTACCTCCCAACACTCAGACTTGCGAGAGATGCACTTATATATCCAAATTGGAAATCACGCACTCTCCAGCCAAGACTGGAATAACTGGTCAAAAGAAGAAGGTCAACACTTACACCACACCACATGGAGCACATAGCATTCCAGAATACACACCAGTGCTACCTTTACATAAAAACACAAACCACACACCCACCTTTACGGAGGCCCTCAGTAAAAATCTACCCAAACAGCACAGACCTCCAAGGGAGAAACAGACTCAACCATCACAAAACAACACTAATCACGAAACACACAACTCACCTAAATTGTGTGCCACTCAACCAAAGCCCCTAAGGCAAAACAGCATGCCCAACACACTAGTCATAGGTGACTCGATAGTGAGGCGCACTGATGTCCCACTCACTAGGTTCAATAAGAAGAAAGTAACGGTCAGCTGCCTATCAGGTACCAGGATTTCCACATAATGCACACACTCAGGTCTCTCAACAACAGGTACAAATATGACTCTGTTATTGTACATTTGAGTGTGAATGACCTGAGATGTACCTCCCTGGACTACATGAAAAGAGACATGGAGGAGCTCTTGGATTATGTAGCCCAGGCGGGTATGACCCTAGCCCTGAGCAGCATCCTACCATCAACCAGAATGATACCACAGTACAAGCAGAATATTATTGATTTCAACACTTGGCTAAGTGTCTGGTATCATTCTAAGGGGATCCAGTATCTGTTTGCCTGAGATGACATGACTGACGGACCTCGATGCTTGGCCAGAGATGGCCTGCATCTGTCACCCCTAGGCTTCCAGATACTGGCCAAGGCTCTTGCTACCCCTATAGTGCCTTTTTAGGCAGTGTTCCACAGATCAAATTACCACTGTTACAGGTACAAACAAATGCAATCTTAGGGTCATGCTGCTCAACGCTAGAAATCTAAATCTCAAAATGCATTCACTTGAAGCACTCATTAAAATGGAGAACATCAACATTTGTGGTGTAACAGAGACCTGGTTCAAGGCAGCAGAAGCACCCCTGCACTACCAGGCTATAAGTCATTCTACACCTTTCGGCCCCAGAACTTGGACTAAATCTCCTAAGGCAGTGGTGTTTCCATATTCATAAAGGATGCACACACCTCCAGACTGGTAGCCCAACATAATGCATCAGAGATACTTCAGGTGCAGCTAACACTGGGTAAGACAGCGATTCAGGGTGTAGCCTGCTATAGATCCCCAACCATGCCCCAAGACTCACACTCCACATTGCTAAACACCCTGGAGAATATTAGGCTCCAACCTAACACCGTCATACTGGGTGACTTCAACTACCCCTCCATTAGCTGTGAAAGTTACTCATGTACCAATGAACTTGCCCAATGTTTCCAGAAATTCATTAAGTTCAATGCCCTGGACCAGCTCATTCTTAGTTCCACTAGAGGTAGCAACATCCTTGACCTGGTCATTACTAACATGGACAACCATTACTCTACACCAATAGTCAACTCTTCCTTGGTTAGATCCGACCACAAACTTATCATCTTGGAAATCCACTTCCCACCCCCCCACCACAAAGGTAGCAACCATGAAAAACTTCTCCAAAGCTAACTTTGGGCTGCTAAAAATAGAGGTGGCTAACTTTACAGCAACCATGCAAATGGAGAATAGTTGCATGACCACTGAATCATCAACAATGCTCTGTACGAACACGTACACAAATGCATGGATCTCACCATATCCAAAATAACCAGGACGCTCTCCTCCAAAAAAAGGAAGACAATCTGGTGGTCCCCCACCATAAACAAACTCTACAACAGAAGGAGTAAACTGATGCGGAATAAGGTGAGGTCCCAAGACTGGAAAACTCCCTTATCAGACTCTCATCAAATCCTCTAAAGCTAGCTTTAAAAAACTGAATTGCAGCAGATAGTAAAGAAAACCACAAGGCCTTCTATAGTTATGTAAAGAATCTCCATGGCAATTCCCAGATATGCTCTGAGCTACTGCACAACGGTGACTCCTATACCGAGCTAACAAATATTGCCAATATACTGGCCGACCGATTCAGTGCCAACTTTAACCCTCTCTCCCCCCCGAAAGGACCAATCACAATACCAGTAGATTGCCAGGCACCCAGTACTACTGCTGCACAGGTTAAAACAGCACTGTCCAAGGCCAAGAATACAGCTTCTATGAGACGTGATAATTTATTTATTTATTTGCAATTTGTTTTCCAGGATGGTCTACTGGACCAAGAATAACCCATTTTCAATGGAGTCCTGGGGAGAAAAACTCCACAATAAAAAAGGTTATAAGTAAGTAATTATAAAATGCTCCACAATAACAAAAGTTATAAACAAGTAATTATATAACAGTAAAAAATAGAAGTACAACTAAAAATCATAGTATTTAAAGATACAATATGAAACAAACAATTAAGGTTAAGAAAAATAAGAACTGTTGTAAATTCTTGCTAGTACTTTATGAGAAAAAGAAAAGGACTCTTGAGTACCTGAGATGTCTGAGGTATAGAGAGGAGAACAGGTTATGTGGGATGCGAGCATGAGCATTCCCACAGACATGTTAGAGTGCATTGAGGTTTTGAAGGAAGAGTGACTAGAGATGGTATGGATGGATGGTGGTAGGGAGTTCCACTGACGTGCAAGGACAAAGCATAGGATATTTTTGCCAGGGGGGAGTGTGGGTTTATAAAATTCTATCAAGTTTTGATTGTTGGATCTTAAGGATCTTTCTGGAAGGTGCATTTTAAGGGATGAGGATAGGGAGGGACAGAGGGAGGGGCTAAAAATGAGTTTGTGAACATGACTGAGTTGAATGTAGGTGAGATACATTGGTAGCTCTAACCAATTAAGTTTGTGAAGGGCACACAGTGATGGATAGAAGAATTGTGGCTAGTGACAAACTTGGTAATCTTATTATAGCAGGAGGAGAGTTTTGACTTAAGTGTGGATTGTAGGTTACTTAGAAGTGGGGCACTATATAGGAGAGAAGGGATGAGGAATGTGGTAGAGAGAGTGAGGTAACAACAATGGCAGTAGATCATACCAAGTTTCTGGTGTTTTTTTATGTTTATTTGTATGTGGGAGTTGAATTTAATCTGATCATCAATGAGGACACCTAATAGTTTGGCCTCAGGTACGACTTTGAGAGCTGTATTGTTGTGGCTGGTGATGGAGAATAGTGGTTGTTTTAGAAGGGGTAAATAACATAAGTTTGGTTTTTGAGGCATTGAGTGCTAGGTAATTGTCTCTCATCCATTGTTCAGTGGTAGAAAAAGCATCTTGGGTTAGTTTTAAGAGAGTGGGGATAGAAGTGGCAGAACAGACTATAGTTGAATCGTCTGCGTATTAGATAAGATTTGTGTTAGGGATTGAGTGGTGAAAATTATTTATGAAAATATTAAACAGGAGGGGACCCAGTATGGAGCCTTGTGGTACACCTGTGGGTGTGCTGAGGAATGGGGAGGTAGCTTTTTTCCATTTAACTGCTTGTTGCCTATTTGAGAGATAACTAGAGAACCAGTTGAGAGAGAAAATAGATAGGTTTAGATTAGAGAGTTTAGTTAGGAAGAGGTTGTGAGAGATGGTGTCGAAGGCCTTAGAGAAGTCCAGTAGGAGTGTAGATACAGTACAGCCAGAGTCACGGGCTTTGTTACCAGTTTGGAGGAAGGACAGAAGAGCAGTGGTAGTGCTGTGGCCTGGTCTGAAACCATGCTGTGTGGGAGTTAGTAAGTGGTTGTGTATGAGATAGGGTAGGAGTTGTAGATGGATGCATTTCTCAAGAACTTTGGATATGGGGGGTAAGATCATGATGGGATGGAAATTTGCGATATTACTGTTGTTGCCCCCTTTGTGAAGGGGTAAGATGAAGGCCATTTTCCAAAGTTGGGGTACATAGCCTTCTTGGATAGAGCGGTTGATTAAAATAGAGATGGGGAAGGCAATGGCTTTGGCAGCTATACTAAGACAGTATGAGGGAATGTTGTCGGGGGCATTGGAGCAGGGTTTCAGTGTTTGGAAAAGTTTTTTTATGGTAGCTGTGGGAATAGGTTTTATAGAGAAAGTAGGAGGAGGTTGAGAGGTGGAGATATTTGAGAGTGAAGGGGAGGATAGGGGAGGGGTTATATTAGTAGGGGGGAGTAGCATTGTTAGTGAAGGATGAGGTATGTTTGCTAACTGAGTTGATGAAGAAAGAGTTGAATTGAGTGGCCAGATCTATGTCTAGAGCATTGGGGTCAGGACAAGGGTTTTCTTTTTTGCTATGACTGAGGAGGGTGGAGATCCCATTCCAGAATTCCAGAATTTTCTAGGATTTGTTTTATGGCTACTTTGTAGTATGGAGAAATTTGCTTTGCGGTCTGCTATGATAAGCTTTTTGACTTTGTTGCAGTGTGCTTTGTATTCATTAAGGGATTGAGGGGGTCTTATTCTATGGGTGGCATGCACAAGCTTGGTCTCTAAGGTGCATGGCAGCTACTGTGTCCTTGGTTAGCCATAGGGCAGTTTTGCTTTTTATTCTTTTAGTTTTTAGAGGGGCATATGAATCTAGGAGGTTTAAGAATGTTGAGTTGAAGTAGGATATGGCATTATCCAGGGGGAGAGTTTTCAGAGGGCTCTAGTTTATTGATTTTAGTGAGGTCGAAAAGGTATTGGGATCAAAGTATTTTAGGGAACAAGTGGAAATATAGTTATGAGATATTTGTAAGGGGGAAGGAAGGGGTTGGGCAAATGTGGGGTCGTGGTCACTGAGGGAGCTGGGAAGTGTGCCACTACTGGAGAAATAATGAGGATGAGTAACTAAGACCCAGTCTAGGATACTACCTTTGGAGAGGTTTTTAGAGGGTCTAGTAGTAGACTTGATTAGCTGAAAGAAATTATAAAAGTTAATGTTTATGGAGTTTGTGGGGGACTGAATGGAGAACCAATTTATATTCATGTCACCCAAGATTATCCTTTCATTACTAATGTTGGCGGAAAGCCAGGAAAGAATATGTTCGAGTACAGAGATGTTGTCCCCAGAGGGAATGTATAGAGAGGCTATGCATATGTATTTGTGTTTATTTAGTTGAAGTAGGGCCAAAATTATTTCGGGTTTGTTGAATTGGGGAATAGGTTTAGAATAAGGGGTAACAGATAGGGAGGATGAGTATAGAAGAGCTGCTCCTCCACCTTTTCTGTGGGTTCTATCCTTGGTTGTGTTCTACCTGTGTGCCCTGTTGAATCACAGCCTCCTCAGGCTTTGTCCCTACCAAATGGTGCACTGTTATAATCACCCCTTTCCACAAAGGAGGAGTGACTACAGACCATAGGGACTATCGCCCCATTAGCCTGATGAGTCTGATATGCAAAGCTATGGAACACATTATCATGGACCTAATAAACAAGGATATAGGAAATCTCCAAACTCTGGCTCCAACACAGTTTGGTTTTGTGAAGGGTAGGTCATATGCCTGCTCAACCTGGTTGACTTCTTTGAGTCAGCCACCAGAGCTGTGGATGAAGGCAAGGTGGTTCATACAGCCTACATTGTTACCATTCCCCACTCAGGAATCATAGAAAAACTCAATAAGCTAAACAGCAACCCCTATATCACTATGTGGGTTGCAAACTGTCTCACAGATAAAACCCACAGTCAGATTGCCAACCAGTCACAAGTAGAGTCCCACAGGATTCGGTCCTGGCTCTTCTACTGTTTGGTATCTAATTCTCTGAAGTCCAGGCCAACATAAAGGGACTCTGGCTGACAAAGTTCACAGATGATTGCAAGTTGGGAGCTATTATTAACTCCCCAAGTGATGTTGACATCCTATAGAAAGGCCTCACTGAGACCAGCAACTGGTGTCAGAACCATGGCCTTAAGCTCAGTGCGAAAAAATGTGTCATCATCTTTGGGGAAAAACCCGGTTCCCATGAATTACCACATTGATGGTTGTCCACTGAACACAGAAGACGTTATAAGAGATCTGGGAACACAAGTTGACAGCAACCTCTCTTTTGACCACCACACTGCCACTGAGGTCAGAATGTCCTTCTATGTAGCACATCTCATTACTAAAGGTTTTGCATCCAGGAAGAAAGAGGTCATTGTCTCCCTCTACTCTTCCCTCATTAGGCCAATCATCGTGTACAATGCAACACTTGGCATGTATCTCACTAGACACCTTCAACAACTGGAGAGACCATAAAAGTACCTCACAAAGAGGATCCTAGGCCTTAAACACTTGTCCTACATGGACAGACTCAAGAAAACTCCAAATATTCTCTGTCTCATATTGCCTACTTTGAGGCAATCTTTGCTCAACTTACAAAGCCATGTCTGACCCAACTCTGTTAGAAATGCTACATCTAAAGAAATCCCAATCCATCCTCACCACATGCTCCAGAGACCTCAGCCTCATTACCACAATTAACAGAACACGCTGGAGGGACAGGTTCATAACACAGAGACTGACCATCCTATGGAATAGACTTCCCATACATGTCAAACAAAGCACCTCACTGGCCCTCTTCAAGAGAAATCTTGATGAGTGGATTGTAAATACCCTGGGGATCACTCCAGTGGCTCTTCTTGACAGAGGCACTGGGAACTAAGGTCGGGTGGCACGATGCCAAGGTAATCCTATGGGCTAGGCTTGTAAAGGCTCCAGGGCTATTAGCCTAGTACACACTTATGACCCTAATATCTTCTTAGGATATGCTGCACCTCAGAGAAAATACAAAATCCTGAAACTTGGGTTAGAACATGAATATTAGTAAAATACATTTTATGAAGGACTACTAATGATTCAGTCTGGAAAATACAGTGAGCAGCAGAATACATTTAAATTATTTCCAAATCCAGATATAAGGGAGATCATGTAGAAAAAACTGCAGGTAGATTATAGTGATGTGCACACATATGTATGTGTGTGTGTATGTATCTAAATACACACACATATGCCAGGCTCAGGCAATAATACCCTTATAGTCTGCATTATATCAAAACAATCATTCACATAATTAAGTTGTTCTTAAAAATATCTAAACTAGTGCACACTCTAATAGACTCTGGTATTTATTCCATGTATCTGCTACTCTCTCAGAGACCCAATTAGTAGACTTCTCATTCCTATATAATTTGATACTTAGGTTGTCTGATGATTTTCTACTATGATTTGAAAACTACCTGTGGGAATCTTTGTGGTTATCTCTAATGCCTTAAATATCTGAATAATCTCTTCTTTAATTTCTATATGAAGCACTGTACAAACGCTGATATTTTAAGGTTTTATAACGTCCATGCATGTTCTTGGTATATTTTGGCTGTAGTTTTTTTAATTTATGCATACTAGTTTTCTTGTAAGGTTTACATATTAATAGCTGATGTAACTTACAAACAACGATTCCATCATTTCCAGTTTCATAGTGATTATAAATGTTTTATACATCCTACAGTTTTATAGTGATCATTAACCAAATGGCTGATATAAATCAGAAAAACTTAAAGTTGGCTTCTCCCATATCCTCAGGTCCAAAAATGAATCTACAGTTTCAATCATTATGTGCTGTATTAAACATTCACCCTTCTGTCTATATCCCACAAATATTATGTATATGTTTTGATGTTCTTATTGGCATATCACTCTCATGTACCAAAATGGTCAATTAGTCAAGTTTTTTTTTGCAGACACGCCCATAGCTCTCAACCTTCCATCTCCAAATTGAGGAACACTAACCCTCATAATGTGGAAAAAAATGGGCAAAATGTGGAACACATACAAATGGTTTACTAACAACTTCATCTAGGAAGGTCATAGGATGTTTAAAACATGCTGGCTTTACTTATAAAAAAATCTTTTAATGAATTAATATGGTTAATTTCTATTTACCATAGATATCAGTTAAAGAAATTCCTAAAACTGAATATGTGGCAGTCCCTTTAAATGTGGAACTTTGAGGAACATGAACATTTTAAGACCCCAAATGAGGTACATTCCTCATAATGAGGTACACCTGAGAGGCATGGACACTCCCTGTCTATAAAAGATGTAATCAATCAGTTTACCTATTTTCAAGTCAGCTGCATGCAGTCTATAAAATATCTCAGATAGATCTGAAAGATACAACCAAAACAAGTATGGGCCTAAGACGGAGCTCTGTAGGACAACCTAACTGTAACCCAGAATTCCACCTGTCCAATTGTTGTATGATACTTGCCATGTCTTATTTGTAAGCATGCAGCTATCCATCTTATCAAGATTAATTTAATTTCTAGTTGCTCTAATTTATTGATAAATGCTTTGTGTATGACCCTATCAGTTGCTGAAGATAAGTCTATATAAATTACATAACAGCACAATTTTTTTCATTTATGACTGTTACTCTATTTTTATGGAACATTATGTTACAGGTAGTCATAGATCTATTTTCATCATTTATGTGGTATATGGTTTCATGTCCCACCCCTTTCCAAATCTGACAATTTATCCAAAATAACTTTCTACATTTTTTTTCTGCAACAAGTACATTTATTGGTCTACATGACTCTGGTTTTGTCTGATACCCTTTCTATTACATATGGCATAAACAAGTACATGTCTCCAATCGTGAGGAATTATGAATAACAGAAATAAGGGGATACTTTAGATAAATGAAAACGCAATCTCTCAAACGCTCATATGAGCGAATAATCATAACATCGGAAGTGGTATTTTGGAATGGCAGTACAGCAAAAAGTGGGGTATTTGCCCTTCCCTCACTGTAGTGCGACCTCGGAGTAGGAATATATATTTAGTGGGTGGGTGCAGCCCCCCACAATACCAATTTCGATGTTCTGATTATTCGCTTGTCTGAGCGTTCGACAGATTGCGTTTTCGTTTATCTGACATAGACCATAGAAATAATGGCACTTAAAAGTGCTGTTTGCTCATTATTACTAATCCTGTTTCCTCCTGTATTACTCCAGGTCTAGTTTACATAGTTTTTTTCAATGCAATCTAATTTCAAACTCTAAACTTATTTGGATGTTTCTAGCACAAGTATCGCCCCCTTTGTGCAGCCAAATTGTTTTATGTAAGATTTTGTAAATATATCTAGAATGTGTTGCATTTGAAAACAAATTTTATAATTTATTACAGCTGTTGATTTGTTTTTTTATTCTTACCACACCTTATGTATATCTAATAGTTTCCTGTTTATATCAATATCTTTATATTCATTTACTTTAAAATGTTCCTGATCTTTTCTCACAATATGTATAATTTGTCTGTCCTAATTTGTCTGTCCTGTTCATTTCAGTTTTCAAACTTACAGAGTTGTTTCCATTTGTTTGTATTTTTTTTTTATATCTGCACCTTAGTTATCTTGTTTTACGGAAACATATCCTCCTGACTCTGTGTGCTACGTCCTGATATTAAACGTGTTTTTGATTTTTTTTTTTTTTTTTTTGCATACAAGCAATTTCCCTTTCAAAACTTGCCACATTCCTTCTGCTGCCTTTCCACTTCACTGAATTGGCAGTACAAACATGATGCAGTCTCACTGAGGTTGATTTTTACTTTCATTTCCAATCCATGAATCTTGAAATAACCTAAAGATGCATGGTTTGTCTTCAACCGACTGCAAACAAAGGACCCAATCCACTACTCAACTATACAGATAATAATTTTCTCTTTTTAGCAGTACTACTTGAAAGAACATGGCTGTCACCTTTTAGGGATGGAAGGGAATAGAGCTTAAGTAAATAAATCTCTCTCTCTCTCACACAAACACAATGCACATGTGGAAATGCATCAAACATTAAATGTCAGAATAGACGGAGTCATCTCTTAAATTGTATGTGAGGGAAAATACAGTGCACTGGTCAATGCATTTTGAGTAACTCAATTCATGATGTTCATTTGTGACCAAATATGTTATTTTGTACAGGTATTACACTGATAATAAAATATTTGTTGACTGCATGCTACCTCACTGTCTCCATCTGACTCTCAATTATTAAAATATACTATTTATGAACTTAAGTAGTAGGCAAATATATGCAAAGGCATAACATGAACTGTGCAGCTAAGGCAAACACAAAACGTTTGTCTTCAAGCCAAGGAGTCCTTTGCTAGTTAAGTCCCTTAAATGCATGTATTTTTCATGTACAACCAAGTTTGCAACTGAGCACAAGAACTGAAAGGTATGAAGTGAGGAGCTCAGTACAACCTTTTCTGGACATTGTAGTTCTAAGATTCTGCATTAATTATCTGTTCAACATACAAATTAAATACATACAATGTCTATTTAGCATATAAATCTACAGCAGGACTCAAAGTTACCCAGCACTATGATAATATTTATTTACACTTATAATCGCCACAGTAGTCAGGAAATCATTCTACGTGGCACACCTCATCACAAAAGGTTTCTCATCCAGAAAAAAAGAGGTCATTGTTCCCCTTTACTCATCACTCATTAGATCCTTTATAGAGTACAACGCCCCTTTTGGTATGTACCTCACAAGACATCTAGAACAACTGGAAAGGCTGCAGAAATACCTCACAAAGAGGATTGCCAACCTCAAACAGATGCCCTACGCAGACCGTCTCAAAAAACTCCAGCTTTACTCCATCGCATATCACCTACTCAGAGGTGATCTCTGCCTAACATACAAAGCTATGTCAAACCCAGAGCTGTTGGACATGCTCCACTTAAAGAAATCCCAATCCCTCTGAGCTACACGCTCTAGGGACCTAAACCTTGTCACCACAATAAAGAGAACATGCCGGAGGGATAGATTCCTGTCCCAGAGACTTCCCATACTCTGGAATAAACTACCTATCTATATCAAACAAAACTCCTCATTAGCACTCTTCAAGAAAAATCTTGATGATTGGATGGGAGATAGGAAATTCACCCTGGGGATCACCTCTGTGGCTCTGCTCGACAGTGGCACAGGAAAATTATTTTCTTAGGTGGCAAAAGCCAGGGTACCTTTTTGGCTGGGCTTGTATAGGCCCCAGGGCCAACAGCCTAGTACCTATCTATGAACCTATGAACCTAATCTGCTAAACCATCTCAGAACGTATCTTGAATTAAGCATGAATTTAATTAGTCTGTGCTTGTGATGACAAATGTTGGCAGATATTTTATATAAATAATGATGGCTTAAGACATTACATGACTGGCATTTTTTCTGAATTCCACCATTGAGAATATTTTCACTGAAGGGACTTATAAGGTTGAGCCAAGAGACGATGCAAAAGGAGCAGACTATGTTTAATGCAGGACCATACCACCAGCTGCAGATAGCCTTCTTTGGACAAAATAAGCAATAACCGTCAGACTGCAGATAAGACAGGTTTTGTAAACTATGTTTAGAAATGATAGTGGTGCACTTCAAAGGTAGGGACTTAGTAAAAATGATCTTAATTTGTTTTTCCATCGGTGAGGTAATACTTTTTTGTGCAGAGGGTAGTTTAACTTGTGTACACTTGTGTAACACATTTTGTTACTTTTACACTTTTCCTCATACGTTTGTCACTGTGTGTGTGTGGGGGGGCAAATAAGGAAGTATGACAAATTGGTAACAATAACAGGACTTTGTCCTTTGCTTCAAAGACACTGATTTCAGAGTTCAGTATTTGAGTTATGAGGTTGTAGAAGGTACAGGCTTGTGTGTGTGGATGCCAAGAGAATCCTGCTCATACAGAAAATATTCTGGTCTGTTTGATTCTGATAGCTATCCTCAAGTCAGATAATTACTTAGAATGAGTTTCATTAAAGCAAGCCACAAATCATCTTCTATACACCAAATGCCCTAAAACATACAAAAAAAAAAATACATGCAGAATCCTGTAGTCAACATGAATGTTGTCAACTTTGCTTAGCAACATAAAGATACTACTTCAGATATAAGCGCTTAATTTACATATGGAGAAAATCCAGGATCTATGTTATGGTGAAGTTTGATGTTTGCCAAGAAACAGGCACAGATGCACATTGTCCATTCTCAGCTGATATTAGCTAGAACCATGCAATGGTCTTTTTGTCATGTTTCATTGATAGTTTTATGGGTGCAGATGTATCTGCTTTTCAGAGTCTCACCTTCTGCTGAGTAGCCTCTGTAACGTGAAGAGCACCGTTTTGCTTTATGCAGTAATAGAGATTATGGATTAGAGGACAAAAACATGTTTTGCACCGATGTATGTATACTCCAGCTATAACAAACGATTAAGAATGTATATTGTATTATATTTGTCGATCTATCTATATGTATGTATTTTCAAATCATCACATTTAAAACACTAGCGCTTGTGTCTCACCCAGCGTTGTGTGCTTGCTGCCTACTCTACACCCCAAAGGATACCTGCTTTCCCCAAATTACATGTATATCACTCCTCTATTGAACTGAATTGCATACACATGAATACAACTTGCGGAGCAGAATCAGAACTGAACACTCCTCATACTGTAATAAAAAGTAGTTGCATGTCTACAGTGTTCCCTTTCTAACATACTTTGTTTTATATTAGTGCTTGTAACTTATCTGGCTTTCACACGTGCCGGGAACCCCTCCCTGCCCTTTTGAATCCCCATTTCTCTCTCTATTTCCACCACCGTCTTCTCCTGACTTGTCCTTCCCTACTCAGTCTCATTTCCACCAGTAGATGATAGTATTTCACTTGGAGTCTGCATGTCCCCCCCACGGTCGAGTGACGTTAAAGACATGCAGGTAGGTGCGAGCATGAATGGGCATGCCTTTGTTGAAGGTTGGGCTGGCAACTCGGCACTGTAAAAATCCACTGCCAATCATGAGTGGACCAGAGTTCTGCTGTGGCGACCCCTGACCGGGAAAAGCCGAAAGGCTTTAAACATACTCTCTCGCTCCTGTAGCTTCATGTAAATGTTCTTTAAATCTGTACTTTTTCATCTGTATAGTTGGTCCATACCTCTCAACTGTACAAGATTTTGCAGAATGTCTAGATTTTTGCCTCATATTTTTCTTGTGTTCCTCCTAAAATCTGTTCCTTTCTGGCAAATAGTTGAGGATTGAAGTCATTACATGATGACAGTACCTCTCAATTGTACAGATTTTCACAGAATGTCTAGATTTTTGGCTCATATTTTTGGCCTGTTCCTCTTTTTTTCCTGGCAAATCCCTGGGATGATCTCAGGATTGAAGTCACTAAATAATGACATACATTTGAGTTTCAGACTTCAAATCCTTCAGAAAATGTATATTAAAACAAATCCTGTTACTCTAGCAACTTTAAGAGCAATATTTAAAATATGTCCCTATTTGTACCCCCATTTTGTCAAGCTTTGTCCAAATTTTTTGCATTAACAGGTTGAGAGGTATTTGAGTCTAAGTCTCCACATCCTTCAGAATAGTCATGCTGATGCAAAACCTATTATTCTATCAACTTTCTAAGTTTGTAAGAGCAATATTTAACATCTGTCCCAATTTGTCTCCCCATCATTTTAGGCTTTGTCCAGATTCTTTGCTCTACGAGGTTGGGAGGTATGATTTGTTCACTTTTTTCCCTTTGATTTCTAGCCCTATACTACCTTACTGACAAAACAATTGGCCTTACTTAGTGCTGTTTTGCCTTATATGCTAGGTGGTATCTGCCAGTAGAAAGAAAGCATTGTGTTCCCTACCTTGAACACCCTAGGGTGCATCGTGATCCCCCCACCAGCCAGAACTGGGTCTCCCTGTCTTGCCTGCTTACCTTCACTGATTGTTTTTCTTGTGCTTCTCCCTGCCGGATAGATTGATGCTTTAGTGCGCAGGTCACTACCAATTATACGGACTACCTTTGCAATCCTGTAATTCCCCCTCTACCCTGAACTACTGTAAGGTTGGCTGTATTCTCTCTACCATCCCACCTTAATTAGAATTTACAAATAGGGGTCAGTACAGCCTGCTGTCATTTTCAAATCATCACATTTACAATACTAGCACTCGTGTCTTCCCCAGCATTGTGTGCTTGCTGGTAAGCAATTCTGCTTTGTATTACTATTTCTGTTGAATATCCTGCCTCACTTTCTATACAGTTTGTCATATATGCTGTATGCTACTTATGGTATCCTCTGAATGCCTCTAATGTTATCTTTTGTTGTATTCGCTGTACATAACTGCTGAGAATTACTGCTTTACTTTACGAGGCTTACTGACCATATTCACAGTTTTAGCCTGATACGGCTATTTTGATTGTTAAGCATGGAGTTACAATTGAGAGGCAGTTTATACTGTTATCCCTGACTGTCCTCTACCACTTTGTAACATTGTACTCTGATGGACCACATGTGTATCATTTTATTTCCCATAGGCTGAGTAGCTGTGTACATTTGTGCTGCTTTAAAAGGAATTGCAAGACATACTGCTATAGTATTTAGTACCTAGTATATACTGTTTAATGGTGAGATGCATGTTGCAGCTTTAGAGCTTACTAGGAAAGAATGTGAGCTGATTGTGAACATGAATTAGTTGTTTTTGAATGCTAAACTCTGCATCTTTTCTCACGTAACCTGTGTTGATTTTTTTTTAACAGAATGTTTGGTTATACAGTGCTCATCTGTCTCTTCTATACCACATAACCCAGCTTACATCCTCCCTTTCTTGGACTCACCTTCTCACTTTCTCTACCCCCACCTACCTCTGTTTACCTCGTTACTTATTTTCACCTCCTTAGTCTGTATCTCATTCCCCTCACTAAGTCCTGACTCTTATCCACCTCTCCACCGCCCGTTACTTTTTGTTTCTCTTTTTCTCTCTACTTTCTGCATCTCCCCCACTCTGCTTTCTAGTTTCTATTACAACAGCTCTCTTGGCTAATAACTTTGTTGTTTCTTCTCTTCTTCAGCCTACTCTACACTCCAAAGGATACCTGCTTTCCCCATATTACATGTATATCACTCCTCCTTTGGACTGAATTGCATACCCGTGAATACAACTTGCGGAGCAGAATCAGAACTAAATACTCCCCGTACTTTAATAAAAAGTAGCTTACAGTGTTCCCTTTCTAAAATACTTTGTTTTCTATTAGTGTTTGTAACTTATCAGGCTTATACACATGCCGGGAACCCCTCCCTGCCCTTTGGAATCCCCATTTTTCTCTCCATTTCCACCACCTTCTTCTCTCGACTTTTCTGACTTATCCTTCCCTACTCAGTCTCATTTCCACCATTAGGTGGCAGTATTTCCCTTGCATAAACATGCTCTCTCTCTCTCCCATAGCTACATGTAAATGTTCTTTAAATCTGTACTTTTTCATCTGTATATTTGGTCACTTTTTTCCTTTGATTTCTATCCCTATACTACCTTACTGACACAACAATTGGCCTTACTAAGTGCTGTTTAGCCTTATATGATCTGCCAGTACAAAGAAAGTGTTGTCTTCCCTACCTTGAACACCCTAGGGTGCATCTGACCCCCCAACAATCAGCACTGGGTCCCCCTGTCTTACCTGCTTACCTTCACTTATTGCTTTTCTTGTGCTTCCCCCTGCCAGGCGTACTCAGCTAAGTTTCACCCTTGCAATGCTTGGGCTCACTCTGCTGCCCTACCCCCATTCCCACCCACCCCCATATTTATTTGATTTATATTCTTTACACTCCTCCCCTTCCCTTTCTGGCCACTCCCCCCTTACCCAACTTACTTCTCCCTTCCCATCTACAATCTACTCTTCCCACCTTACTTATCCCTATCCCCTCAACTGCCCTGCCCCTTCTCCACTACTCATATACTTCCTATTTTCAGGCCTTACACTCCTTACTACAACTAACTCACATTCATCCTGCTTCACCACAACCATGACACCATACTACCTTATGATCCTCCCTCTTATCCTATCATTGTCAACATCTTACCACATACAACTGCATTACACACCACCTACACCAACTCTATCTACCTGCCATTACCCTCAATCCAACCCACTCACACTACTAATCTCTCCTCACCGATTTTATAGTTTTCCCACCTTCCACTTTTCATTTAAGACATATTTTAATGTTTCCTTTTCCACCTATATAAAACACAAAATGCCCTGTACTCTAAGCCTATTCTCCTTGCTGCTCACTTTCCTTGATACACTACTCCTTGATGGCGACATCCACCTTAACCCTGGACAACCCCTCTCTAACTCTCACAAGCATATAACTCCTTCCATACCTCCTCCAACACAGCTTCAGGTCCACAGTCCACCAGCAAAATCCTTAACTTTTTTCTCTTTCAATAGCCAAAGCATAGTCAATAAAACTACAGAATTGCACTCATGGATACAACTGCACTCCCCTACATCTTAACCCTCTGTGGAACCTAGCTAAAGCCTCATGTCCTAATACAGAAATTCTTCCCCCAGGCTACAATATCTTTTGTGCAGATCAAATAAATAAAAGAGGTGGAGGTGTTGCCATCATCTACTCTAACCAACTTACACTCTCTCCTCTCTCACCCCCTGTCCTAGCTTCATTCCTGCTGAAATACTAATGGTCAACTGTCATCTCAACCCTAATAAGAAAATAGCGATTGTATTCATTTGCACCCCCCCCCCCCAGTGACAACATCCCTATTCTTAAAAATTTCCTTTCCGGGCTCACCCAAAATGTTCCATATCCATAAACCATTATCCTTGGTGACGTGAATACTGACTGTGCCTCACTTTATTCCTCATCCCCTTTTTAGAGCCTCAACCTGTATGGCTTCCACCAACTAATATCTCCCCCACCAGGAACAATAAAAACTTTACCTCAGGATCCATAAGAGACAGGATCCTTACTTCTAATCCAAATCTCTACCACAACCCTGGCACTCGACCAAACTATCTAAATGACCACTCCTCCATCTTTATACATAGATACTCCCAACACCCTCCCAATGAACACCTTTGTAGAGATTCTCGAATTCTTTCTAAGTTCAACCCAGATATGTTCAACTTCACCCTTTCCAGCATAAATTGGTCCTTCCTAAATAACCTCTTCCTCAGTGATGCTGTAACTTCTTTCAACAAATTATTCTTAGATGCGTTAAACTCTATGGCACCTTCAAGAAAAATAAGGTAAAATTAAACTGTGCCCCCTGGTTAAAGATGCACACACACTTTACCATGCATCATAGGGATACTGCCTGGAAAACTTAGGTCAGAAACAAAACTCCCTTACTACAGCATTACAAAGAACTCAGAAACGTGTGTAAAAAACTAGTCAGCAAAGATAATTGACTAATAGCCCAGAAATTGTAGCTATTGGCCATTTGGGCATTTTTTTCCCATCTCTTTCAATGTTCTGGTTTAAAAGCCACACTTGCGCTTGTTTCCCACCTTTCCTGTAACTAGCCTAGTCCAGATACAGAGTTGCTGTATCGAGGACTGGTGGTAAGCTTCTGAGCCCCGCAAGTCTTTCTGTGTTGGAAGAAAGCCTTCCAACTTATCAGTAGGAGTGGTAAGCACTAGGTAGCCTGTCTACCATGAGAGGAGAGGTTCCTGGCCCAGAAACTGTAGTTTATTGACAATTTGGACAGTTTATCTGTCTCTTTCAACTTTCTGGTTTAAAAGATCACATCTGCGCTTGTTTCCCATCTTTCTTGTAACTAACCTACTGGGTAGCACTAGAAAGTCTTAAACTGATACAAGCCTTCTAGCTTAGAAGATAGACTTTGGAGTGATTAAGTATCAGTTTTCTGTACTTTTTTGCTGTACTTAACTGTTTTCTGCCTAAATGCAGATTTCCCAGCGTTTACTGTGATTTAAAAGCTTGTTTTTTCACATATTGTACTTATATGACTGCCTGCACTTTTAAAAAGTAGTTTTTGTTTAAATAATTTGTTTAACTGTTGTAGGCTACACACTAAAGTGCGATAGCCTTTTCTGATAGTTTGTATTCATTTAAAGCTGTTTTAAGTGTATTTTTACTGTTTTTGCCTTATCTTTTCAAAAAAAAAAAAACAAAATAAATTCCTTGTTTTCTCCCTTTCCAAGCTAATATAGTCAAGTTTTCAAGCTAGTGCTGAATTCCGGGCTGTGATACTAGTTTCTGAGTTGCCCATACCTTACTTGGATAGGAGGAAGTTTCTTTGTTCATCTGTGAGAGAGGGGAGCTTTGAGCAACCTATCTGTCCCTGGAAGAGTGGTTCCAGCCCAGAAGTTAGTAGTTTATTGGCCATTTTGGGCTAATTTCTATTTCATTTCCCTACTATAAAAAACACGTTTGCACGGTTTTGCACACCAGGCAGCACCAGTTAGCTATGGTTAAATTATTCCAGGCTTCACTAAGTCTCCTCTTCAGTTTTTCCCTTGAAACTAGTCTAACTCTCAACCTAAGCACTCAAAAAGCATCCTATAACCCAGCACTTGCTCAGACCTAATAGCAAGCACTAATATACCCTGACACTGATTACCCAGCAGGGCAAGGCTCTTTATTCACCCCTCACCAACCAAGTGACTAAGCAGCACATCCTACTATTCAGGCATGACCAAAGGGCAATTTCAGATGTACTCTCCAGTCCAGCTGGTAAATCTGTGTATCCTGAGGCAATGCTACAACTGCCTCATGTACACTGACAACCCTCTCCTCCTACCACAAAACACTAACATATGCAAGAGATGCAATTATACAGCCAAACTGGAAGGCAAGCTGTCTCCACCCAAGACTGAAACAGTCAAGAGGAGAAGGTTAACACTTGCACCGCACCTCCAGCCACACAGAGACCTACTAAAACAGCACTGGCAAACAATACACATAAATACACAAAATCATACTCGGAGGTTCTAAATAAAAACCTGCAAAAGCATCAGAGACCTCCAAAGCAGACACCCAAACAACCTGCACCTCCTGTCACAAACCAGCTAACACATAAAACACAAAATCAGTGTGTCACACAATCACAGCCCTTAAGGTGAAATAACATGCCTAACACACTAGTAATAGGTGACTCTATAGTCAGGCACACTGACGTCCCACTCACTAGGCTGGACAAGCAGAAGGTTACTGTTACCTGCCTGTTGGGAGCTAGAATCTGCCACATAACACAAGCACTCAGGTCACTCCAGAACAAGTAGAAATATGACTCTGCCATTGTTCATGTTGGTGTGAATGACCTGAAATGTACCTCCCTGGACTACATGAAAAGAGATATGGAAGAGCTCTCTGATCATGTAGCCCAGGCAGGTATGACCCTGTCCCTGAGTAGCATCCTGCCCTCAACAAGAATGATACCTCAATATGAAGAAAAAATGATCAATTTCAACAATTGGCTAAGCTTCTGGTGTCATTCAATGGGGATCCAGTGTCTGTCAGCCTGGGATGACATGCTCAACAAGCCGCATTGCTTCGCAAGAGACGTCTTGCACCGGTCACTCCCCTAGGCTTTTGAATACTGGCCAAGGCTCTTGCTGCCTCCATAGTGCTTTTTGTAGGCAAGGCTCAAAAGTCAAATCCACCTCCATAAACAGCATAATAAACAAAAAACTGAGGGTTATGCTACTCAACGCCAGGAGTTTAAATCTCAAAAAGCACACGCTCGAAGCACTCCTCAGTATTGAGAATGCTGACATCTGTGCAGTAATTGAAACCTAGTTCAAGGCTTCAGAGAGCACCCCAGCACTATCGGGCTACAACTCATACCACACGTTTCAGCCACAGAACATGGACCGAAAGACAAGAGGAGGAGGAGTATCCATATTCATCAAGGATACCTACACCTCCAGGTTAGTAGCGCAGCATGATGTGCAACTAACATTGGGCAACTCTGCAATGCAAATTGTGGCCTGCTACAGATCACCCTCCATGACCCAGGACCACCACTCCACCTTTCTGGAGACACTGGAAAATATGAGGGTCCTACTGAACACCCTGATACTGGGCGACATCAATTACTCTATCATTCACTAGGAAAACTACTCGAGTACAAACTCTCAGGCCCAGCGCTTCCTGGAATTCATCAACTCAAATGCCCTGGATCAGCTGGTAAACCCCCCCTACCAGAGGTGAAAACATATTGGACCTGGTCATCACCAACATGGGTGACAGGTGTTCTACACCAGAGGTCAACCCATCACTGGTTAGATCAGACCATACACTAATCACTCTGGATGTCCACACCCCACCACCACCCCCAATTAAGGAAACCACAGTAAAAAAACTTTTCTAAAGCAAACTTCACCTTACTTAAGACAGAGGTGGTAAGTTTCACAGCCCCCACGCTAAAGGATAATGCTGCCCAAGATGCAGAAACCTTTAAAATGCACTCTATGAGCACCTACAAGGATGCATGGATCATGCCATCCCTAGCAAAACCAAGACTCACTCCTCTAAGAGAAGGAAACCAGTTTGGTGGACCCCTGCCATAAACAGGCTATACAATAGAAGGAGGAAACTAGTTCAGAAAAAAAGCAAATCCCAAGAAGGAAAGATATCCCTGATCAGCATCAGCAAGAAACTAAGGTCCCTCATGAAATCATCCATGGCTAACACTGAAAGATAAATAGTGAAAGATTCAAAAGATAACCACAAAGCCTTATTTAGCTATGTTTACTTATTTATTTACATTTGTTAACCGGGAGTGTCCGACTGGATGTAGGTTCATTTTCAGCAGAGGCCCAGGGAGAAAAGCTCCACAGTTAAAATAAACAGGCAGTAGTTACATTGGATTACATAGCGAGTAACAATTTAACATAGCAATTACTTACAACAGATTTACAGAATAAGAACATAGTACATCAGTAGATAACTAGAATCTTTATCTGTGAAGTACATAACAGACATTAACAAATGTTACAATAAGAAGTTCCTGCTGTATAATAAGTACTAGGCGTATGAGCATCTAAGCTTGCTATAATCAAGGTAGTTAGTGGGGTGGAAAGAAAGGTAGTGGTTGGATGGGGTGGGTGATATTAGAGTGGGAGTTGCAAGGGCATAGCCAGCATGTTTTTAGGTGCGCTTTTAGTAAAGTTTTGAAGTGGGTGCATGATGGTACGGAGGTAATTGTGGGTGGGAGGGAGTTCCATAATTTGGCTATGGTGCAAGAGAATAGTGCTTCACCAGCAGAGTTATTGGCTTTAGTGATCTGCAAGTGATTTTTGTTGCTGGATCTTACTGGTCTGGTGGTGCGATAGGGTTGGAGTAGATTCTGGAGGGATGGGACATTTAGTGGATGATTTACTATTTTGTGGGTGAGTGAGAGTTGATACCATTGAAGGAGGTGAGGGAGTTCAAGCCAGCCCAGTTCAACAAGTGAGAGAGAGTGGTGACTACGGTAGGATGCCCCTGTGGCGAATTTGGTGATTTTGTTGTAGCAGGTCTCTAGCTTGTTTAGATTGCATTGCCTTAGGTATGGTATATACTGGAGAGGCATAAAGTAGGGTGGAGGTAAGGTGGGAATTTGCTATTGAAATCTCTGCTGCTTTGGTGAGAAGTCGCTTATTTCTGTATAACGCTCCTATTTTTTTGTGGACTTTTTTATGGTCATGGATATTTGAATGTCAAATTTTAGTTTATTGTCTATTTTCACTCCTAGCAATTTGGTATGTTCAGTTGGGTTTATAGTGGTGTTGTCTTTTGCTGTGATGTTGAAGTGAAAGTTGTTTTGAGTATGTTTGGTGGGTTGGAAGATGAGTAGTTTAGTTTTGTTTGGGTTGAGTATTAATTGGGCATTGGATAACCAAGTTTCAACAGAGGAAAAGGCTTCCTGTGTGACTTTTTGTAGTTTGGGTAAGGAGTGGGCTGAGCAGATGATGGTTGAGTCATCTGCATATTGTATGTGTGCGCCATGTTTGGTGGCACAGGCTAGATTATTGGTGAAAACAGAGAAGAGTAGGGGTCCAAGGATGGATCCTTGGGGAACCCCTATGGAGACAGGTAGTTGGGGAGATATGTCATTCTGCCATACAAAGGATTGTTGGTGGTCAGACAGGTAACTCTGAAACCAGTTGGTGACTGACTGAGAGAAGGATAGGTTATTGAGGACAGAGATAAGTTCTTTGTGTGGGACCATGTCAAATGCTTTAGATAGGTCTAGGAAAGTAGTAGAGGAGAGATAGCCATTGTTTTTATGCTGGTGGATAGTGTTAGCAAAGGAGAGCAAGGCAGTGGTGGTGCTATGGTTTGGTCGTAAACAATGCTGAGTATTGGAAAGGAGGTTGTTAGTAAGGAGGTAGTCTGAGACCTGAGAGTGTATGCATCTCTCTAGTATTTTGAAGAGTGGAGAAAGAATAGCTATGGGGCGGTAATTGGTTAGTTCTGTCGAGCATCTGCCTTTGAGGAAGGGAATTATATGTGATACTTTCCACAGTGTGGGAACATAACTTTATGACAGAGATCGGTTAATCAAGATGGATACTGGGTAGGCCAGAGCATCAGCTGTGATTTGTAGGTATTCACTTGGGAGGTTGTCTGCTGCTAATTTGGTGGGCTTAAGTTTAGTTAAGAGTTTTTTATGTTGGAGGTAGGTACAGGAGAAAAAGAGAAGGCAGTGGGGAGATTACTAGTTGAAGGTGTGGGTTGGAGGGGAGGGGGGTTGTGTTTTTTAGCTAGTGATAGTATGGTTTCTGTGAAGTGTGTATTGAATGAGGTAGCAATATTTTCTGAGGAGTGAGGGATGTTAGGAGAAGGGGTACTGACTTTACCTGGGTGGAGGATGGAGTTTATGGAAGACCAGAATTGTTTGTGGTTGTGTTGGGAGGAGTCTAGGGCAGACTGTCAGTATTGGAATTTGTCCTGTTTTATTAGCTTTTTGACTCTATTGCGTAGTTCTAGGAATTTCTGTCTAGTTGAGGGGGTTTTGGTTTTGTGCCAGTGCTCCCAGGCTTTATCCCTGTTTTTCATTTCTGACTTAGTGGTTTTCTGTAGCCATGGGGAGGGTTGTGCTTTGGTTCTGGAAAGTCTGATTGGGGCATGGTAATTAAGGATGCTCAGGAAGGTAGTATTAAAAAATTCAACTGTCATCAATACTGAGGTACTTTAGAGGATGCCAGTTGCATTCTTTGAGGGATGAGATGAATGTGAGTGGGTTAAAGTTTAGTTGTTTATGTATTTGACGGTAGATGACAGGTTTTGCTTGGTATAGGTATTTTTGTGAGTAGGAATCTTGGGGAGTGATCACTGAGACTATCTGATAAGCAGCCTGTTGACTGGGGGGTTCTTACTGACTAGTATCCAATCCAGGGTAGTGTGCTTGCTGGAGTTTTTATTTATCCTGGTTTCCAACTGGATTAGTTGGGTGAAGCCATGAAGGTTTACATGATGGGTTGGATGGTTGCCAGAACAGGACTGCCAGTCAATATTGAAATCACCCAAGATGATAGTTTCTTGGGGAAGATGCTGGGTAGACCAGCTGAAGAGGTTTTCTAGTGGAGGGATGTTTTGGCCAGGTGGGAAATAGCATCCAATTATGTTGATGGTTTTGTTTTGGTTTATTTTGTGGTTGGTATATATTATTTCTTCATTGCCTATTTGTGGAGCTGATGATTTTAAGATCTGGATGTTTAGATGCTGTTTAAATATTATAGCTACACCGCCTCCTTTCTTGTTTAGCCGGTCTACTCTTAGTATGCCATAACCTGTAGGGAGTATTTGCTCACTGGTAATGTGAGGTTTTAGCCAGGTTTCTGTCAGGATGACTATATCTGGGGAGTACAAGTCTATGGTGGCATGGAGTTCATGGACTTTGTTGGATATACTTCTAATATTTAGGCTTAGTAGAAGGAAGTCACTTGGCTTTCTATTGGCTGTAATATGGGAGAAGTTGT
This sequence comes from Protopterus annectens, assembly GCF_019279795.1. Classification (NCBI taxonomy): domain Eukaryota; kingdom Metazoa; phylum Chordata; order Ceratodontiformes; family Protopteridae; genus Protopterus; species Protopterus annectens. Next base: position 62,598,104 of record NC_056743.1, on the reverse strand, counting down.
GGTTTCTAGTCTGATTATGAGGATTGGGGTTGGAGATGGTAGGGCCAGGGTTGGGGTGGATGTCTCCACTTAGGGATAGTTTTGATATGCATGAGGTTATTAGTTTTCTCAGTTTTTGAATGTGTTTGTTTATAAGGGAAACTTTATGATTGTGCTCTGTGGGTAATAGGTATGCTGGGAGGGTTACTATGTTAAGTTGTAGGGATGCTTTATGTTTGAGTAATATAGTTGGTAGAATATGTGGGGGGTGCATAGGGATGGTTCTTGAGTTGGTGGAAGCTGAGTGAGGGTGAGACATGAGTGGTGGTGTGAGTAGTAGTACAGTGGTAGTGGTTGAGTGGGGGAATGATAGAGCTTTGGTAGGGTGTAAGATATGCAAGGAGAGTGCATACAGTGAGCATAGGTAAGATATTCTTGTACATGTTAGTTGAGGGAGTGTGATAATAGTGGGAAGATGGAGGAGGTAGTGTTGGGTTAGTGCTGTGGTTGGCTATTGGAAAGATGGGAGGGGTTTGTGAGTGCAATAAAGGTGGGACCACTGGGGCGGGAGGGAATAGGAAGCAGGGTGGGGAGCGAAGGGGGTAGAGACCCTGTTAGTTGTTCTTATGAGGGGGCTGGAAACAATCAGGTAACAGAGTTAATTGATAAATGAACATATGATAGTGACAAGGGTGGTTGTAGTTTTAAAAATGGTGCCTGCCACAGGTAATATTTATTAACTTTTGGGATTGTCTTAAGGTAATAAACAGGGAAGAGGGAGGGGAGAACAAGGGTGTGATCAGGCAGTTCTTTGTACTGCTGCTAATGAGCCAAAGCAAAGACAATTTTGTGTTTAAGAAACAATCACAATTGACCAAGGACTGCTCTGAAAATGTAAGTCATTTCTTAACCATTTCTCAGGTGGAAAAACAGGATAACCTTGTATCAGTAGGCTACTGTGGTCTCAGTTTAAATTAACAAACACACAGTATTGATCAGTTATGGATACTATTTGCTAACAGAAGGGAATAACAGAAAGTGGAAGATGAGTGTGAATGTTAAGAATCTAAGTGGCAACTCACTGATATGCACTGAACTAGTGCAAAATAGCACAAAATATACTGAACCTACTGATATTGCCAGCATCCTGGCAGAAAGATTCAGCGCAAACTTCACCCCCCTCATCTCCAAAAGGGCCCACAACAATACCAGAAAAGTGTAGTGTCCCAAAAATCACAGATGCACAGGTGAAAACAGCACCTTCAAAAGCCAAAAACACAGCATCAGTGGGACCAGATGGTGTCCCAGGCTGTGTCTTGCACAAATTACAGAATGAACTAATCCCCCACCTAAACATGCTGTTCAGCTTCAGCCTCTCCACAGGCTACGTGCCCATAGAATGGTGCACAGCAATGGTTATTCCTCTCCACAAGGGAGGGGCCACAACTGACCCTGGTAACTATTGCCCCATAAGCCTGACTAGCCTGGTCTGCAAGGCTATGGAGCGCATCATCATGGAACTCATTAACAAAGACATTGGGAACCTCCAAACACTTGATCATAGACATAGTGTTTTAGGGAATGCAGTATACTAAAATATTTTACTGTGATCTTTTTTAGTGGTACTGAAGTTTACATTGATTTTTATATATACATTTTTTATTACTACCTGTGTAAGGTTATTCTAGTTTTTTGTGACTCATTTACAACTAGTTTAGTATTTTTAGTTTCATAATATTTAAATATTTTATTATTGTGATGATTGTGTTTATTAGTATGTTGATTTGGGATGAAAGAATTTAGGTAAAATAATCTTTCTAAAGCATACTTTTATTTATTTATATGCGATTAGTATGTTTTGAAACAGATTTTTTGGTTTACAACTTGTTGCCTTGTAGATGTTTTGTATTAACATTTACCATCTGACATATTTTTATGTCATTTCCTGTGGTTGATTACTTATACTGGCTTTTTCATTTGAATTTTGTCTCTGATGAAGCTGCAACTGAGTTTGTGGTGAAAACTCTAGCTGAAAACTTAATAAACTTGCGTTAAGGATATTCGTGTGTGCATTTCAGTGCTTGGACTATTAGTTGCAAGGGTCCCGGTGTTTTTTTCCGTTTATCTGTGGTTCAATTTGCTTGTTTCACCATTATCAAACCAGTACCCCATACTAAATTACTTGGTGTCACAATTGACGAACTACATTTCGACATACATATCAATCAATGCATAAAAAAGACCCACCAGAAACTTGGTCTCTTGTACTGTAATCAAATATCTCACACCCTCCACCAAACCCTCACTTGCCCTCTCTGTCCTATTACCCTGCCTTCTGTATGCAGCTCCTATCCTCACTAACCTTCAGTCATCACTACTCCCAAAATTAGAGAAAACTTACAATAAAGTAGCTAGATTTGCCTCTAATCTCCCCTACAAATCCCACCACTGCCTTGCCCTTAAGTCTCTACAGTGGCCTGAATTCCCAGAACAATTACTTCTGTCAAAACTGCATATTACACACTCAATGCTATATAATATCACCTCCTTCCCCTCCATCTCTAACATCATATCTAAATATAACCCTCAACGTCAACTTCGTACATCTGACAAACATCTGCTGGACATATACAAACCATCAAAAAAATATAGGCAAGTCTCTCTACAAATACTCTGTTGCTCACATCTGGAACTCCCTTCCACCGAAAATCAGAAATATCCTCCAAAAGCCCCAATTCAAACTCAAACACTACATACAAAAGACCTGATCCTGCCCTTTCCAAACTCCACCCTGATACATTGTTTCTTCCCAATTACCCTATATATTATTGTTTTTTCCATTTACCCTATATATTATTGTTTTTTCCCAATTACCCTATATATTATTGTGTCTTCCCAATTACCCTATATATTATTGTTTTTCCCAATTACCCTATATATTATTGTTTCTTCCCAATTACCCTATATATTACTGTTTATTCCCCAATTACCCTGTATATTATTGTGTCTTCCCAATTATCCTATATATTATTGTTTCTTCCCAATTATCCTATATATTACTGTTTCTTCCCAATTATCCTATATATTATTGTTTTTCCCAATTACCTTATATATTGTTTCTTCCCCATTACCCTATATATTATTGTGTCTTCCCAGTTACCCTATATATTATTGTTGTTTCCATTTACCCTATATATTACGGTTTCTTCCCAATTATCCTATATATTATTGTTTTCCCCAATTACCCTATATACTATTGTTTTTTCTATTTACCCTATATATTATTGTTTTCCCCAATTACCCTATATATTATTGTTTTTTCCCCAATTACCCTATTTTTCCTTTCCTCTCTTCTAATTTCTCTTTTTCTTCCCCCGAGTTCCCTCTTTTTCCTCTGTGTCTTTCTTCCTTTTACTCTCACCTTTTTTCTTCCCCTCTCTTGCTACCTTTTTCCCCCCCTCTCTTGCTACCTTTTTTCCCCCTCTACTAACACTTATACTTTATACATTTATAGAATGTCCTTTGTAAATACTTCTATATGGAATTATCCCTGCTTTTTATTGTATTGTCTACTTTGAACTGGTGTACATACGTATTTTATTATCATCTCAACTTTATATAATTACTTCTCATCTATTGTACTTATTGTAGTGCTAGCTTTTGATTAAATGTTAATGTATCTGGAGCTTTTCTCCTCGGGTCTCCACTGAAAATGGGCCCATGGCTCAGTTGGACCAACCCGATTAACAAATGACAATAAATAAATGTATGTGTATGTACTGCAGATAAAAGTCAGGTAATTTAGAAGTGTAGAAGACTATGGTGGACCATTTTTCAAATATCAATAGATACACATTTAATGAAAAGCGAAATTTACCAAGGCAAACCACAGCCTCCACAAGGGAAAGGATCTTGTTTCGTTACAAAAATAAAGTCTCTCTCCATTACAGGACTTGAGTGGCACAGAGATACAGCATTTAGCACTCCTGAGTCAAAGCTTCTGGTTTAATACCAAGCCAAGGGAATTTCATTTCAGGGTATGCATGTCCTCCCTGTGTCCGCAGATTTCCCTGCACTTGCTTGCACAGTACACAAGTTATCTCTGAAGTTGCATATTTTTTGCACAGTAATTTACTTCCTTTCACTTTCCCAAAGATACGCTGTTAGGTGAGTTGGTGTTCGTGTAAATTACCCAATGATGTGCTTCTTGTGTGTCAATGAAGTGTGCATGTGTTTCCTGCAATAGTTTTCTGTCTTACAATTACTTTGTACTGAGATAGCACTCTTTTCTAAGACTTATTTAACTGCATATAGGAAATAGTGAGCATTGCTGAATGACCGTTAAAGAACTTTAGTGGCTTTAAGCAGTTAGTACTATATTAGGCATTTCATACACTGTGCTGTATTTTTTTATGTCAGAAATAAACAAAAGAATGTCATATGAGATGTCAGTTATACTTTTATGTTTTCTCTGATAAGGCTTTACTAGTCCAAATCAAATTAAAACTGACCTGCAAAAATGACTGACTCACTTCTGCAACTTCTAAAGAATATGTACACTTTGCAGACTGTGTGCATCTGTGTGTGTGTATGTGTGTGTGTGTGTGTGTGTGTGTGTGTGTGTGTGTGTGTGTGTGTGTGTGTGTGTGTGTGTGTGTGTGTGTGTGTGTGTGTGTGTGTGTGTGTGTGTCCTTGTTAGGCAAAAATGTACAAGAAGATTTTCTGTTAACCAAACAGTAGAGGCAGGAGAGATGAAGACCAAATGAGTGGTCAGTCTGTTTTATGAGGCTGTTAAGAGAAAGATCTCATGCATACATATACACACATGTGCACATGCACATACACACACAAACATACACATATGCCCTGAACAGAGGAAGCCACCCCCTACCCCCCCCCCCCCCCCATAAAAAGGGAAGGTTACAAACAGAAAAGCACAGACATTTGCCTTTGAAGCTGTGGGACTTGAAGGCCTGGAATAGAGCCTCTTGGGAAGCAGTAGATGTTCTGGAAGAATATTGAGGACCCTGTAAATACTCATGAAGTTTAAAGACTATATCTTTTAGATTAATTACAACTTATCCCAAACTAAGAATATATTCTTGGAGAGATTAGCCTGAACTGTAAGTAATATGATTGCAGGAACTCCCTGGTCAGCCTCAGTAAGAAGCTGAGATCCCTCATAAAATCCTCCAAACCTAGTTACGAAAATAAAATCAACACTGATTCTAAAGACAACCACAAAGCATTCTACAGCTATGACAAGAATTTCAATGGCGACACTCAGATCTGCTCTGAGCTACAGCACAATGGCACTAGATATACAGAACCAACTGATATTGCCAACATCCTGGCAGATAGGTTCAGTATACTGGTCTACCTGATAACACCGATACGCCAAAACACCGACATGACAAAACCGAAAGAAATCGAAAGTTCAAAAACACAAAACTTCACATGCCCGACAAACCACAATCCCGACAACCAACAAAACAAATATCTTTCCCGAAAAACACACACACACAACACAAGCACACCAAAAACCTTACAAACCTACACTAAACCTTACATACACAACTATCTATGCACTAACCTTAGCCCAAACCCTAACCCTAAGGTCAGTCACAATCGCACACTTACCTTACCCGCACCCTAACCCTACCTCACTTAACCCGCCCCTAAACCTAAAGTCCGTCACTATCGCACACTTACCTGACCCACACCGACCCTAACATCCGTCCCTATCTCACACTTACCTTAACATGTTGGTATTCTCAGCATCGGGATTCTCAACTTTGATCATCTCCGTTGTCGATCTTCCGGTGTTGGTGTTTTCATTGTTGGCGTTGTGGACTTTCCGTGTTTTCAGGTAGACCCATATATATATACACACACACACACACACATTACATAAATACCCACAAGTGTGTCATACACTGTAATTACATTAATTTGTGAAGTAGTATGTCTTCTAGAACAGGCTACCATGCAAAGACTGACATAAGATGACCCAAATGGGCCGGTTTTGTCCCCTACCACAATCATCATTTATTTATTTATGTTTTATTTATTTATTTGGTTACTGGGAAAGTCCGACTGTGTGGGTAACCCATTTTCAATGGGGACCTGGGGAGAAGAGCTCCATATACGATTATTAATACAATGATAAAACACATTACAAATGTAAGAGACAATGAGTAATACATTATTAAAAATACAATGGCAAATAATGCAAAGTAAGAGAACAATAAGTAATGTGATAGCTTACAATGAACAATGTAGGAAATACATAGAACAGACATGAACTGAATTACAGTGGTGCATAAGTATAAGATGCAGTTCCAAACAAAGTATTTTTGCCTTTGTTAGGATTGTTATTGAATTTCATGTTTGTTTTCATATTTTCATATATACATATTTACAAATAGAAAGATGAGAAGTTGTTTTAGATATTAGTAGTACTCAAAAGACTACAGGTACATTTGTGTCATAGGATTATAGAGAAGAGGCAGGAGAGAAAAGTAGAATGTTGGACTTATTTATTGCTCGAGTTAAGTAGTAGTTGTTTTAGTTTGCATTTAAATTTTCTGTGATTTTGGGTGGAACTTATGTCTATTGGCTGCAGAAATACCTCACAAAGAGGATTACCGGCCTCAAACAGATTCCCTACGCAGACCGTCTCAAAAAACTCCAGCTTTACTCTGTCGCATATCGCCTACTCAGAGGCGATCTCTGTCTAACACACAAAGCTATGTCAAACCCAGAGCTGTTGGATTCATGCGCCACGTAAAGAAATCCCAATCCCTCCGAGCTACACGCTCTAGGGACCTAAACCTTGTCACCACAATAAACATAACATGCTGGAGGGATAGATTCCTGTCTCAGAGACTTCCCATACTCTGGAACAAACTACCTATCTATATCAAACAAAGCTCCTCATTAGCACTCTTCAAGAAAAATCTTGATGATTGGATGGGAGATAGGAAATTCACCCCGGGGATCACTTCTGTGGCTCTGCTCGACTGGGGCACAGGAAAACAGTTATCTTGGGTGGCGAAAGTCAGGGTACCTTTTTGGCTAGGCTTATATAGGCCCTAGGGCCAATAGCCTAGTACCTACCTATGAACCTAGTGATACAGTATTCCAAGATCTGGTAACTGAGTAAGAATAAAAAGATTGTCCTGCAATCTTATTTGGTTTATGTGGAGTTAATAGATTTTATCTTCAAATCGTATGTCATTTTTGGGTGTATAAGTTTGAAGTACACTCTTTATGGAAGAGCATTTTTCTGGATTATAGTTGATTTTATGGGCCACGTTTAGTTGCTGGTATTTAAGTTGTTGGGGTAGATGCATCCAGTTAAGAGAAGTAAAAACAGTACAATAATGTTTTGGAATTGCAAACCTGTTGCATATTTATAATTTATTTATTAATTTGGCTTGGAGGTTTGTTAGTATAGGGGCATGCCGACACAGGGTGACCGATACCCTGAGTTGCTTGCACAGTGGCAGACTTTAAATATTGAAACAAGTTTCAAGTATATGGACTTGTTGAACAATTTTTTTGCTCCGGAGATGTCAGAATTACAGAAGGAGGTTGATATACTGTATGATAAGCTCAAGGCTGACTTCAAAGGGGTAGCGTTCACCACTAAGTTAAATGATTTGCAACGTGCCTTATCTGACAGCAATGAAAGGTTACGGAGTCAGAAGACCAATAAATTAAAACGTGATTTTGAAGATTTTTCTGCAGGCAATATCTTTGTCTGGCCGAAACACCATGGGGCTTCGTCCAACGTTCCAGGAAGCCAAGTACGCGTTATGTCAGCACGTCAGCTTGGGGAGAATCGCTTAGGAGGAGGTGGAAGGAGAGAGACAAGCAGTGTAGACAAAGCGGGTGATGTCCCGCTGAACACAAGTGTGCCTCCCGTCATTCCTTTGGAAGCAGGGCAGCCTACTTCAAGTACTATGGATAATCTACACTTGGAACCAGTTGACGACAGGGAGCGGATGATAGGGAAGCCTTCTTTGGCTTGCTCTGGAACATCGGGTGATACGGCTGTATTGGCAGTGGAGGATGTGTCGTTGGGAGCTACAAACGGTAGCCCGAGGATGTCCACAGGGGAGAATGGACAAGGAGCACGACCGAAGACAACACAGGGGTGCCAGCGTTTTTTTGAAAGACTTCCAGCTCCCGTAAAGAAACGCGGAGCATGGAAGAGATCTTTGAGCGAGGGGAGGGACCCCAACAAAAAGAAGGATCCAGGAGTGACTGATAGTAATCATTTTGGTATGGTTTTTAATTTATCCTCTCATGTGCTCAATGAGGATGAGTTGAGTGTTTTAAACAAAGGTTTGACCTTTGTGCCCGGGAGGGCCAGTACTTTTAATGACATTGTTTTGGACATTATGATGTTTTGTAGAAATTTGGCCTTGAAATGTGTTTTTAATGGCAGCTTTGATAACGACAATGTTAGTACGCACATGGGAACAGCTCTAAGAAAGCCCAGTACCTATATACCACCATTTACTCCAGCTATGACTTTATTTATTAATAGTTGTGAAAGGGACTTGATACGTTATTTTAACAACAGTGAGCAAAATAAGTTTTTTAACCTCACTAAACAGCAACAGGCAGCTTTATATGGGCTATCTAATAACACTGACATCATTATTAAGATGGCTGACAAAGGAGGGGCAGTGGTTATTTTGGATAGTGTGTATTATCACTCCAAAGTAAATGGTTTGTTGGCGGATCACACCACATATATTCCCATCAACCCAACTACCATCCACAGGATGGTTGAAGAAGTACATACTGTTTTAAGGAGGTTAAATTTTGAAATGCAGATAGATGATGACCTGTTAAAGTTTTTGATGATTAATAAAGCCACCACTCCTATTTTCAAAGCTCTACCAAAGATACACAAATCTTTGGTTGACCCACCCCTTAGACCTATAGTTTCAGGTCGGGGGTGGGTCACTGAGAATATTTCCATTTGGTTAGAGCACACTTTAAGACCCTATGTGGATAGAATACACAGTATTTTGAAAGACACAAAAAGTTTTTTTACATATGGTAAGGGCTTTTGAGTTGAAAGGTATACACGCTAATACCATAATGGTAACATTGGACGTACAGAGTCTCTTTACTGTGATAGGCAACTGTTATGGTATTAAAGCAGTTGAACATGTTTTGCGAAGCATGGGTGAGGATCATCATAAGGTCTCTTTGATCAGTACTCTCTTGTCTTTAGTATTGGAGAACAATGTTTTCATTGGTGGACAACAGGTTTATAGGCAGGCACAGGGGGTGGCCATGGGCACCCCCTGTGCTAACACCTATGCCAATTTGGTCCTGTATTACTGGGAAAGTGAAACCATTTTTAACAACATGTTTTGGGCTAAGTACATAGGAGCCTATGCACGTTTCGTGGATGATGTTTTCATGTTTTGGCAGGGTAGTGTAGACTTGCTACATGATTTCCTTGAATATTTACACTCCACCACTTCTTTCTTTAGGTTCACTATGACATATTCTGCTGAACAGATAGATTTTTTGGACACAAGGATTAGACACGACCAGGAAGGTTTTTCTTCCAGTTTATATAGAAAAGACTGTTGGACTAACCATCTGCTGTCATTTGACAGCATGCATCCACGGTTTATGTTTCCTAATATAGTACAGAGTCAGTTGTGTAGGACATCCAGATTGTGTCTAGAAGATGAACAATTTCTCATAGAAGTGAACAATCTGGAAAATAACTTCATCACTAGAGGTTATGATGACCGTATGGTGAAGACCAAGGTTCATCATAGCTCTTTGGGAAGGACCAACAAGTTTAAGCCGTGGTTGAGACAAGAGAAGGAGCAAGGGTTTCCTTTGAGTACATGTTCTAGACCCAGCAGGGTTAGAATGTATTTTACCTATAGTAGCAACATCACAGACATTCAAGCTATAATCAGTAGCAATTGGAACATCTTAAGGAGTGATGCTAGGTTGATTGACTTAGGTGGACCCACCCCTTTCTTTGGATATAGGCTAACACCAATTTGAAGGATTTGTTATGTAGAGAGAGGGTCATCTCTGGTAGCAAACCCCTACTGGCGAAAGCATGAACTCTACCCTGTGTTTTGTAAGGCCTGTAAGAGTATACACAAGGACCCCACCTTTGTGCATCCATCCACTGGGCATTTGTTTCACTTTAAAGCCAGAGCCACTTGCAGGACAACGCATGTTGTCTATATAGCTGTATGTGAGCAATGTCCAGCCTATGTAGGCATGACTACCAAAATGTTTAAGGTCAGAATATTACAACATCTTTCATGCATTAGAAACAAGGTTGAACAAAAGCCTTATATAGGCATGTGGAGAGGAATCCCACACACACCTTCTTATTCAAGGCTATCACTAATGTACGGTTGGGTATTAGAGGAGGAGACATTAATCTACTCACAGAGACTTTAGAGTCCAAATGGATTGTTACACTTACTTCACATAGGTTTCCAGGTTTAAATGAGATGATACCTTTAAAACCTGCTTTACAAAAAGGCGGGTTGTTTATTAAGACTGATTGGTTGTTACTGTTTTAAAAGGAAAATTCTTGTGTGTTTCATTGTCTGATGAAGGGTTGCTGAACCGCTTACACTGTTGGATTTATCTAATTAAATTATTATTTTACATAGCGGTGTTTTGCCAGAGCCTAGTACATATATACCACCATTTACTCCGGCTATGACTTTATTTATTAATAGTTGTGAAAGGGACTTGACACGTTATTTTAATAACAGTGAGCAAAGTAAGTTTTTTAATCTCACTAAACAGCAACAGGCAGCTCTATATGGGCTATCTAATAATACTGACATCACTATTAAGATGGCTGACAAAGGAGGGGCAGTGGTTATTTTGGATAGTGTGTATTATCACTCTAAAGTAAATGGTTTGTTGGCGGATCACACCACATATATTCCCATCAACCCAACAACCATCCACAGGATGGTTGAAGAAGTACATACTGTTTTAAGGAGGTTAAATTTTGAAATGCAGATAGATGATGATTTGTTAAAGTTTTTGATGATAAATAAAGCCACCACTCCTATTTTTAAAGCTCTACCAAAGATACACAAATCTTTGGTTGACCCACCCCTTAGACCTATAGTCTCAGGTCGGGGGTGGGTCACTGAGAATATTTCCATTTGGTTAGAGCATACTTTAAGACCCTATGTGGATAGAATACACAGTATTTTGAAAGATACAAGAAGTTTTTTACACATGGTAAGGGCTTTTGAGCTGAAAGGTATACACGTTAACACCATAATGGTAACATTGGATGTACAGAGTCTCTTTACTGTGATAGGCAACTGTTATGGTATTAAAGCAGTTGAACATGTTTTGCGAAGCATGGGTGAGGATCATCATAAGGTCTCTTTGATTAGTACTCTCCTGTCTTTAGTATTGGAGAACAATGCTTTTATTGGTGGACAACAGGTTTACAGGCAGGCACAGGGGGTGGCCATGGGCACCCCCTGTGCTAACACCTATGCCAATTTGGTCCTGTATTACTGGGAAAGTGAAACCATTTTTAACAACATGTTTTGGGCTAAGTACATAGGAGCCTATGCACGTTTTGTGGATGATGTTTTCATGTTTTGGCAGGGTAGTGTAGACTTGCTACATGATTTCCTTGAATATTTACACTCCACCACTTCTTTCTTTAGGTTCACTATGACATATTCTGCTGAACAGATAGATTTTTTGGACACAAGGATTAGACATGACCAGGAAGGTTTTTCTTCCAGTTTATATAGAAAAGATTGTTGGACTAATCATCTGTTGTCATTTGACAGCATGCACCCACGGTTTATGTTTCCCAATATAGTACAGAGTCAGTTGTGTAGGACATCCAGATTGTGTCTAGAAGATGAACAATTTCTCATAGAAGTGGACAATCTGGAGAATAACTTCATCACTAGAGGGTATGATGACCGTATGGTTAAGACCAAGGTTCATCATAGCTCTTTGGGAAGGACCAACAAGTTTAAGCCGTGGTTGAGACAAGAGAAGGAGCAAGGGTTTCCTTTGAGTACATGTTCTAGACCCAGCAGGGTTAGAATGTATTTTACCTATAGTAGCAACATCACAGACATTCAAGCTATAATCAGTAGCAATTGGAACATCTTAAGGAGTGATGCTAGGTTGATTGACTTAGGTGGACCCACCCCTTTCTTTGGATATAGACGCAACACCAATTTGAAGGATTTGTTATGTAGAGAGAGGGTCATCTCTGGTAGCAAACCCCTACTGACGAAAGCATGAACTCTACCCTGTGTTTTTTGTAAGGCCTGTAAGAGTATACACAAGGACCCCACCTTTGTGCATCCATCCACTGGGCATTTGTTTCACTTCAAAGCCAGAGCCACCTGTAGGACAACGCATGTTGTCTATATAGCTGTATGTGAGCAATGTCCAGCCTATGTAGGCATGATTACCAAAATGTTTAAGGTCAGAATATTACAGCATCTTTCATGCATTAGAAACAAGGTTGAACAAAATGCCTTATATAGGCACGTGGAGAGGTACCCCACACACACCTTTTTGTTTAAGGCCATCACTAATGTACGGTTGGGCATTAGAGGAGGAGACATTAATCTACTCACAGAGACTTTAGAGTCCAAATGGATTGTTACACTTACTTCACATAGGTTTCCAGGCTTAAATGAGATGATACCTTTAAAACCTGCCTTACAAAAAAGGCGGGTTGTTTATTAAGAGCTGATTGGTTGTTACTGTTTTTAAAAAGGAAAATTCTTGTGTGTTTCATTGTCTGATGAAGGGTTGCTGTACCCGAAAGCGCTTACACTGTTGGATTTATCTAATTAAATTATTATTTTACATAGCGGTGTTCTGCCAGTCTTTTTTCTTTGTATTTTGTCTTTTTTGGACTGGTGAACTTTGGCTATAGCACGGAACATTGTGTTTTTTGGCTTTTAATGGTTTGGTTCATGATGTTTGTGTGGCTATACAGCATTCCCAGTTTTTGATGCGTTTTTGTTATGGTATTTTGGACTTTCCCAGTTTTTAAAGTGTTTTTTGATGGTATTTTGGACTTTCCCAGTTTTTAATGTGTTTTTTTGATGGTATTTTGGACTTTCCCAGTTTTTAATGTGTTTTTTGATGGTATTTTGGATGTGCAGGGCAAAAGTTAGTTTATTGTCTATAGTAACACCTGGTAGCTTGGTGTGGGGAACAAGTTCTATTTCAGTGTTATTGACAGAATATATTTTAAAATCAGTGGCGGTGTGGTTTAGACATGAAGCTGAGTAATTTTGTTTTGTCAGGCTTTAGTAAAAGATTTGCATTACTGAGCCAGGCTTCGATGCAAGTAAAGGTTGTTTGTGTTATTTGTTGTAGTTGAGAAATATTTTTTGTGGTGGATACAATGTTTGAATGGTCTGCATATCTGATACTACTACTTTGGCAGGAAGCAGTATATGCTGAAGAGAAGAGGCCCAAGAATAGAACCCTGAGGTACTCCTGTTTTATTAGGGAAATATGGTGAATGAGAGGTTTGCCATTTTACAAACTGACAGGCCCAAAATTAGAGCCCTGAGGTACTCCTGTTTTATTAGGGAAATATGGTGAATGAGAGGTTTGCCATTTTACAAACTGACAGGCCCAAAATTAGAGCCCTGAGGTACTCCTGTTTTATTAGGGAAATATGGTGAATGAGAGGTTTGCCATTTTACAAACTGACAGGCACAAGAATAGAGCCCTGAGGTACTCCTGTTTTATTAGGGAAATATGGTAAATGAGAGGTTTGCCATTTTACAAAATGACAGGCCCAAGAACAGAGCCCTGAGGTACTCCTGTTTTATTAGGGAAATATGGTGAATGAGAGGTTTGCCATTTTACAAACTGACAGGCCCAAAATTAGAGCCCTGAGGTACTCCTGTTTTATTAGGGAAATATGGTGAATGAGAGGTTTGCCATTTTACAAACTGACAGGCCCAAGAATAGAGCCCTGAGGTACTCCTGTTTTATTAGGGAAATATGGTGAATGAGAGGTTTGCCATTTTACAAACTGTTATCTAAGAGATAGGTAGCTCGAGGACCACTGCAGAGAAAAGTTGGTAAGTTATATTAGATAGTTCCTGCAAAAGGTTTTGGTGTGATACCATGTTGAATGTTTTTGATAGATCAAGGAATATTGCTGATGCTGGTTGTCCTAGGTCCCTAGCTCTATTAACTGTATCTATAAAGGATATAAGGGCAGTTGTACTGTGTGATGGTCTAAAGCCATGCTGGGTGGATGTAAGTAATCTGTTAGAAATTAAGTAGATAAGGATTTACGTACACATTTTTCCAAGATTTTGGAGACAGGGGATAAAATAAAGATGGGACAATCATAGCCATCCTTACGCATAGGCCAACAAGGCAGCTGCCTAGGGCACCACTCTATCAGGGGAACTTTTCCAGTATTTATTTGGTGTAGGTAGACTGGGATAGGGGGGTGCCCCAATCCCAGTCTACCTACACCAGATAAATACTATAGGTGGTGTGGTAGGGGCACAGTAGAGCCCTTTTGCCTAGGGCACCAGTTGACCTAAGTCTGCTCCTGGGGATGATAGCTGGATAGTTTAGTTGATTTTTCCTACTTTATGTAGGGGGAGTAACAACTGATTTTTCCAGGTTAATGGTACATAAGATTCTAAGATAAATGTCTTTATAAAAATGCTAACTGGATAGGCTATTGCATAATCTGCTAGCTTTAAATATTCAGATGGAAGACTGTCTGTGGAGAGGGAGCTGGGTTTTATTTTTTGTAGTCATCTTACATAATTAATGGGTACTGGTTGCAATATAAAGGATGTTAATTTTGGATACAGTGCTGGCATGGTTTGGGAGGTAGATTGATTAGAGTTGGCATTTTGGGCTCTTGAAGTAAGGTTGGCAGACATGCTAGGTTTATAGACCAATTTCTCTATACTTTCTGTAAAATGTGTATTAAACATTTTAGCTATCTGTGATGGGGTTTTGTTTGTGACTGGTACAAGATTTTATTTTGTACCTGGGGTGAGCAATGTTGAAATAGTGGACAAGAACCTTTTGGGTTATTTTTGTGGTCAGATAATTGCTGAGAAAACAATTGTTTCTTATCTGCAATTAAAAGTTTCTTTGCCTGGTTTCATATCCACCTATAGTTTTGCAAGGAAAAATCATTTTTATTTCTTTGTAATTCCTTCCATGTTTTATCTTTATTTGTAGAACTGGTTTACTGGTCATTATGATTTTTTGGTGTTTTGGTTACTACTTTTGTGAATTCTAGTTGGGATTGTGATTAGTTGTGTGAAGCCTGCTAAATTAAGACTGTTAGAGGGAAGTTAGCGATTAGATTTTGCCAGTTAATGTTTGTCAACCATGATGGTGGTTTCATTACATATGTTTTGGGACATCCAGGAAAGTATATATTTGAGTGTAGACATGCTTTGGCCAAGAGAACTGTATAAGGCTATGATACAGAGTTGTTTTATTATTGTTACGTTTTAAGAAGGCAATGAGAATTTCAGCATTGTTAAATGTTGGTATGGCTTTGATGTATGGAATAATATTGTATGAGGATGGGTAGATTAGAGCTACACCCCCTGCTCGTTTATGGGTTCTATCTGACCTTATAATGGCATATCCAGGTGGATGTAGTTCTGTACTTGGATATTTGGTTTTAACCAGATTTTGGTGATAGCAAGTCTATCAGGATTATATTGTGTTAGCCATGCGTGGATGTCTGTTATTTTATTTCATGTGCTCTGTACATTTAGTGCAGCTAAAATAATGAGCTAGGAGTGGGTTTAGTGTTAGTGTGCATGATAGAATGAGGTCCAGGGTTTGGGTAAATATCTCCACATTGAAATATGCTTGAGGTTATGGAATAATAGAACATTATTAATGGAAGTACTTTTGGTTCCATTTTTATTAGATAGTTTCATTACTACTGGTGAGGGTAGTGTAAAATCTTGTACTTTGTAAGGTGGAGGATATTTGGGTTGCATCTAGCTGTAGTTTTGTCAGTTATATTTGGATGCAGCAAATTTTGTAGTGGTTGTGATTTTTTTAGGTCTATTAGTGAGGTGGTTTCCATTAGTATCAGAAGAATTGGTTTAAGGGGGTGTGGCCAAGATGGTGACTGAGTAACAACAGAATTTCTTAGCTCTGCTACTTTATACATTTCTGACCTGAATTAAACTTCTAAATAATCCTGATTGTTTACAAACAGTTAATTTAAGTAACTTAAAGTGTTTTCTGGGATTATATCAACAATTTACCAATCCCTTTCCCCACGAAACCATAATTCTAGGTGATTTTAATATCGCTTGGCTATCTTGTTGCAACAATCATCCAGCCCACCTTCTAAACCTTCATGGTTTCTCACAACTGATACAGTCACCTACCAGGACAGATAATCACTCTAATAAACTTTCTAGCCTCGACTGGATATTAGTCAATAAAGCCCCTCAGTCATACTTAGCTGGCTGTCTACCAGGCAGCCCCAGTGACCATACTCCAACATTCCTCCTGAAGCACCACCTAAATAGTGCTAAACCCATCATCTATCACCAAATACAAAACAGGGCTAACTTTAACCCCCTTCACCTTTAACTCATCCCTTAAAACCTGTAATTGGTCACCACTAAAATACCTCAATCTGGATGAAGCTGTTCAGTTCTTCAATACCACTTTCCTAAACATCCTAAACATACATGCCCCCATACAAAATGCCAGAGTCAAGTCATAACATACCCCATGGCTACAAAAAAGCACTAGGTTACTAACGAAAGTCAGAGACAAGGCCTGGGAACACTGGCGACTAATAAAAACCCCTCCTCAAGACAGGCATTTCTACAACTGTGCAATAAGGTAAAAAAGCAAATAAAGAATGACAAAACCCATTATTATCAATTTGCCCTAAACTCATCCCAACACAACCCTAAGCAGTTCTGGTCCTCCATAAACTCCATTCTGCACCCAGGTAAAGTTGGCACCCCCCCACCTACCTCCCCTCCTCCAACAATATTGCTGTCTCTTTCAATAAACACTTTAATGAATCTATTTTATCTTTAGTTAAACAACACAACTCCTCGCCCACTCTCCACACACCAAAACCAAATACTCTGTCCACTATCTTTTCATTTTCTTCAGTACCCACCTCCAAAATAAAAAAAAAAATGATTAAAGCTTAAACCTACAAAACTTGCCCCCGACAATCTCCCCTGTGAATACCTAAAAATAGCAGCCAAAGCCCTTGCCTATCCCATCTCCTTCTTGATAAACTGGTCCTTATCAGAATGCTATGCCCCTTCACTGTGGAAACTATCCCAAATAATACCCGTCCATAAAGGTAGCTCCTCCACTGAACTCTCCAATTACTGCTCCATAGTCATCCTCTCTCCACTTTCCAAGATACTTGAGAAATGCATTCATTCTCAAGTGCTAGGCTACCTTCAAACTAATAACCTCCTCTCCAGCACCCAACATGACTTCAGGCCATTCCATAGCACTACTACAGCTTTTCTCTTTCACAAGCAATATCCTTCATCATAAAAATAACTGCCTTTTCTCTTCTGTCATATTCCTCTACTTGTCTAAGGCTTTTGACATGGTCTTACACAAATAACTACTCTCTGTTCTCACTAACTTATCCTTCTCACAATCTGTTGTGTGGCAAAATGACCTATCACCTCAACTTCCTGTCACACTTGATGTTCCCCAAGGCTCCATCCTTGGACCCCTATTTTTCTCACTCTTCACCAATAATGTATTCACAGCTACCATTCAGGCCTCTCATACAGTATGCAGATGACTCCACCCTCATATGCTCAGCTATACTTGAACTCCAGAAGATCACCCAGGAAGCCTTTTCCTCTGTTGAAATCTGGCTTTCTAATGCACAGCTAATACTCAGCCCAAACAAGACAAAACTCATCTTCCAATCCACAAAATCTAACCTAGCCAACCTCCACTTCAATAATCTAGCCAGTGGCAACACCATCATCTCTCCAACTGAACACACCAAACTACTTGGCATCGAGATTGACAATCCTCTTACATTCAACACTCACATTTCTTAACCATAAAAAATATTCACAAAAACTAGGTAAATTGTATAGAAATAAGCATCTTCTCACCAAAACAGCCAGAACTTCTGTTGCCAATTCCCACCTCATCTCTACTTTACTTTATGCCTCACCTATGCTTACCAACCTTAGACAAACTTACCTAAACAAGCTCGATACATACTACAACAAAATCTGGGGCATCCTATCACAGCCACCATTGTATCTCACTTAGAGAACTTGACTGGCTTGAACTCCCTCAATTTCTTCACCTGAATTGACTCTCCCTTGCTCACAAACTAGTAAACCACCCTCAAAAATTCCCCACCCTACAACACTTTCTCTAGCCTTACTCTACCATTAGACCATTACGCTCCAGCAGTAAAAATCAAGTAAGCAAAGCCAAGAACTCAGGTGGAGAAGCTCTCTTCTCCTGCATAATATACGATTTATGGAACACCTCCCCCCCCCTAAAACCACACTACTTTCATGCCATCATTTCAAAACAGAACTAAAAACTCACTTAAAAAGTCACTGGCTATCCCCATGCATCAATCCTGACTAGTGATTCACCCTTTTCACCTCTACTCCTCTCCCATCCCTGAGCCACCCTGCTTCCTACTACAGATCTTTACAATCTCTCCTCTCCAGGCT
This sequence comes from Protopterus annectens, assembly GCF_019279795.1. Classification (NCBI taxonomy): domain Eukaryota; kingdom Metazoa; phylum Chordata; order Ceratodontiformes; family Protopteridae; genus Protopterus; species Protopterus annectens. Next base: position 62,579,364 of record NC_056743.1, on the reverse strand, counting down.
CTTGACTCCCTGTTCCCCCTCCACCCCTCTCAGTCCCACAGTCCCTCTCCTATAATTCTTACACTCTGAATTCTTCTCCAGATACCTACACCTATGTTTCTCTGCCACTGCTAAGTTCTCTCTATCTCCCTTTTTACCCCTCCAGTCTTACCCGATGCTATTCTACCCCTTCCAGGTCTTTCCGCTATCTGGGGTATGCCTGCTATATATCTGTTGGCTTATTCAGCAACATATGATAATTTCTATGTAATTTTAAAATGTATCTGTTGTAAACTTATTTCTAGCTGATATACTTACTAACACATTGATTACCTTGACCAGTCTATGGTCATGTCGTATGTATATGATGTTGCTACTGCATGCATTGTTATTGTATGTAGATTCAATTTGTTATTGCTTGTATTGCCATACATGGAGCTCCCCAGGCCTCTGTTGAAAATGGACCTGTGTCCAGTTGGAATTTCCTAGTAAACAAATGTAAATAAATATTTTCCTGTCAAATCTTTATTTGGAAAATCATTTACATATTCAGTGTGAAAATGAGTCATTCAAATACAACTTCTCAGGACTCTGCATTTAAAAAAAAGAGAGTTTCAGTCAGTTCTTACAAATATCCTTGAAGAGGGATAAAATGGACACTAAATTAGATAACTTCAAAGAAAAGTGTTCTAAACAAATGGATGAAATCCAGGAGTCTTTACAACAACAGAAGTCACAACTATCTGGTATCAAAGACTCTCTAAAGGACATTGAAGGGAAACTAAATGAAGATGAAATTAATAATGAATTTTTATTAAAACAAAATACTCTTATGCTGAACAAAGTAGATGACGTAGAGAACAGGTCCTGTAGAAATATCTGTATTTTTAGCTTAGAAGAAAAAAAAATAGAAGGGAATAACATGGTAAACTGTCTGATATCCTGGATCCCTATTATACTAGACTTACCTGAAGCAATGTCATTCAGAAATAAGAGAGCACATAGGTCTTTATATGCATCCTTCATAAAAAATAACTTCACTTCAAGATCCATAATAGTGAGAATTTTTTCTTCTCAAGACAAGGAATTTATTCTTAAAACTGCTTGGGCAAAATCACCACTTAAAATAGACGGCAAACCAATCAATTTTGACAATGACTATTCTTCAGCCGTCATCTCTAAAAGAAAAAAAAAAGTTTCTTATCTTTAATCAGTGAACTTAAGAAAAAGAAAATTAAAGTTCACATTTTGTTTCCTGCTAGACTGAAAATCTTTCTCCCAGATGATACTAGATTTCTGAAGACCCTGATTCTGCTGCTTTATCATTTCTGTAGACAAAATATCTTAAAACATGTGGAAGGAATGGACTGGAGTAACATCTCCTTAAAGAGACAAGCTGAAAAACCAAGCTGGAAGATTAATGAGAAGAAGAGGAAGAAGTTAAAAGACAAATAATTTAACATTTAATATATTTTACAAGGTATAAAAATAGCAGCTTATACTTAATTTGTATTTCTTTCCTTATAACATGTGAAGAAGCTGCATAAAACTGCTCAATATGAAGTAGAGAGAACCTGGAGCTTCTTTATAAAAAGGTAATTTGAGTTTCTTCATGTTTTTCTATTTATAGTATTTATTTTTTATATCTAATTTTAGTTGCTTTATATAATATTAACTGATATTTTTGTTATTAGTAAAGTACAAGTATAACCCTATTCTTTATCCGTTCATATCAGAACAGAATAGTCTGGGTGTTCTTTGCTTCGCTTTGTTTTAACTAAACTATAGTTATTTTCTTTTGATACTAGTAGATAAAGAAAATGGAGTATTATAACTATGTACTATACATAGATTTATTACAAGCAGACATAAAAAGACTTAATACTAAGACATATCCTGCGTTAGTTAGTTCTCATTATAGTCAAAGAAAAATAGATAGGTAGTTATACTATGGAGAAATACTTTGCCAGTGCCCAAAATTATTAATTAATCTAATGATGAAAATAGAATGTTCTGTTCAGTAACATTAGAAGGTAATAAAAGATTTTATACCCTCATTAAGGTGTACTAGAGCCTAGCAATAGGAATCAGTGCTGTTAGAAGTCAATTGAACCAAACTGTACAAGTTTTGAAAGGTAGTATTACATTAACATGGGATTCTAATTGTATTTTAAAAGATGATGATACTAATTCCACTAAAAAGAGGAAAATAGCCTCGTCAACGGAGTTAATATAGTTTACAGACATTCCATATTAAAGACATAAATGATTTTATAGATTTGGAATCACTTTTCTTCACCCATTTTTCAGACAGGCATGGGACCCAACTTTAGAATTGATAGAGTATATATTTCTAATACATTAATAGACAGACTTGTTAAATGCTATAATAGCAGATGTGACCAGACTGATAACGTACTACTGTATCTGTTATTATTTATTGTATCAGTACAAAATCTTGCCAAGCAGCTAAGTCTGTCAGAGTTATTTCAATTCTATTATAACATAGCTAGAGTAAAGTCTTTGCTTCTCACGAACTGGATCAATGCACACTTGATCAATATGTCTCTGGAGAAGAGAAAACGATGTCCAGTTTATATACACTTTTCATAGCAACAGATGATTTTCAGTGTCCTTGCGGTTTTGTATGACTGATTTCTGTTCCATGTCCTTTAGTTATTTTCATTTCTGCATCTGAAGACTTTACAGAAAGTCCCTGTTATTCTTTTTATGAACAACTTCCTTCTTTGTATGTTCCAAATATTACTATAACAGGATGCCATTTACCATTATGTTTAGCCCACAACCACATAACAAACAAGTCAAACTAGACAAACATATTTACAGTAAAGCTAAGCTGAGCATGTTTCATCAAAAATGATTTTTGCAGGTGTCTGACACATACTGTTTGCTTCAGCACACCATACTTATTCTTAACTCTGAATTTCATGCTTGCGTAAGCACATTGTCTGTTCTTAACTTCTGGAGCTCAGCCTTTCAGTTTTTGCTTTTTAGAAAGAAACATTTATTTCAAACCTTGTATTTAAAATATAGAAACAAGCATTATTTCAAAACCTTGAATTAATAAAAGCATACTTTTTATAATTGCTTTGGGGAAACATACTTAATGTTATGTAATATCTATCAAGACTAAATAAGGTTAAAGTAATAATGTGCCCACTTTCAGACCACAATGCCATAACTTTTGAGTTGACATTAAAAACTGACAATAAAATATTGATTAGATGCATACCTGCTTATATAACTAATTTAAAAGAATTTAAAGACTTTTTATATAAAAGAAATGCAGACTTTTATTGAAACAAATAATACAGAAAACATATCTGAGATTTATATATGGGCCTCTCAAAAGATATATCTATATGGTAGGATTATCTCTTGGTATGTTACAAAAATACAATGGGACACTGACTGAGCTTCAAGAAAAAAAATTGATTAACTTAAACTGGAAAGTCAAAAGGCAAACACTGATAATATAAAGAAGTTAGTAGCCTAAATGGAAATATCTGGAGATTTTAAACCATAAAAGTAGGATTAATTTGGAAAGTCTTAAAATAATTATTTTTGTTAATTCTAGATCTATGTATAATTTAGTAAATAGAACTAAAATCCAACCATATTAAGGGGATATATTCTAATAAGAGCAGGAAAAGGTCACTGAAATTGAAAATATCCTGAAAGAGTTTAGAAGTCATTTTGATATAATCAAGAAAAACAACACATTAATGGATTTTCTGGCAGAAATCAAGACTTTTATTAGAAACCATATTAATAACAAAAAGGTGAACTACATGAGGTGAAATGTAGTCTCTAGTTTAAAATGATTCAGTTCATTTTGAATACAAGTTAACATAAAAACATGCTGAAGCATGTATACTACTTTGATTTGATCATGGGACTTCTGTTTAGTGATTTATGTACTGACCTGTGATACAGAAAGGCTTATAGGGATGTGGAAACCTCATCTCAGAAGGGTTTCAGCATCTCAGTAACTCTTTTACTTCACAGCCAAACACTACTGCTGACAATTTCCTCATATAGGGGCCTCAATCACGACAGAGTTCTTGTGGGCAAAGCCTATTCTAATGCTGCAATATACTCTAACCATGTGTTTTCCCACAGAAATGTCCGAGATTTACACTTTGCTTGGCTGAGTAATACAGACTGTGTTACTATAAGAGGACAAAGTGAACACTGGCAAAGATAGCAGTGACCCATTCAGTTCTATAGGAGCGCTCACAATCTAGTAAAGTCCAGCAAAGCCATGGGGAGGGGGTATCAGTTTGTATGTGTGCATGTATCTATAGGGGCATGAATGAGGCTGCATAAGTGTATGTGTGTGTGTGTGTGTGTGTGTGTCTGTACAGGTGGTGGCCTTAGGGGAGGTTAGGAACAGCATCATGAGTGTGGATGCATATGTTTGTGTTGGATCCTGCATGCATGTGCTTAGGTGTTTCCATGAGTGTGAGAGAGTCTGGGGGGTATTGGTTTGAGGATAACTGGATATATGAATACATGTGTTGGGGGGAGATGTCTTTGCTAACCTAATGTATCACTTGCTAGGAAGAATACATACTATTGTGGTCAGGTCTGACAGTGATTTGCCTGATAGTGGGATAACGTAAAGAGCCACTAATGCTGGTTTTCTCACTGTAACTATACATTGTCTCTATTGTTTATTATTATTGTCTCTATTACTGGAGCTTTTCTCCCTGGGCCTCTGCTGAAAAAAGGGCTTCGACTCAGTCCAACATTCCCGGTCAACAAATGTAAAATAAAATAAATAAATAAATAATTGTGCTGATAAGTCTTCATTGAGCAATTAACTTAGGCAGACATAAATTACAAGAGTCCCAATTTTGGTGTTTTAATGCAATCACAGTCTGATTTAAAAAAAGAAATATGAAGCACTTAATATATTTCTGATCAAATTAAGTTAACTGATTTGAGTGATCCTATGCAAGTTCCTTGTAGTTTTAACAATTCTCCCATAGACTGCTAATGGTTTTGAAATATATTTAACATTTAGTAGCTCTAGTCACTCCTAGCTTTGTAATACTGATTCTAAGTTCTCTCATTTATTTACCATGACATAAAATTGGCATATGATTGCCTCCAAAAGGATTAACTAGTAAACAATGTTTTCATTGCTTCCTCCTACTTGTGTATCCTTAGTTAATTTTATTAGAAAAATTAACTGACAAAACAAAGATGGATGTGTGTTTCAATTTTCCTATGGTATCATTAGTGCCATATTCAAGCTGTGGTTGAGGAAAACCCATCTTTTTTGAATCCATGATTGCTTAGAGAAACAAAGGACATAGGAAACATAATTATCCTTTAGTTTATTAATCAGAGTGATTACAGTTTTATGACTTTGGGGTTCCACTTTTCTCTCTCTTTTTTGTTTACAGATGATGTTCTTTGCAGTATTTTTGTCTGCCTGAATGAGGACTAAAATACAACCTTGACCTTGTACTATAATTTGATATTAATATTATAAATGTTATCATACAGAATGATTTTAACTCCCTGCCTGTCACGTGAATGTTGCCTTTTAAGTTCAATGTCAGTTTTGAGGACTTATCTGAAAGGGGTGGAACCTGTACCCCTGTGATAATGATAATACACGTATCATCTCTCCACTGTCAGAGATTTCCCTTAAAAATAAACACTACCCTAATTCATGAAGAGAAAATTATACTTTTTAACTATGCAGTGACTTTTTCTTTAGAGTGGTGGAATGACAATGGTATAGGGACATAGGAGGAATTCTTCGCAATTAAACTCGGGGAAAACAGAAGGCTTAGCATATACACCTTCTAGTAGACACATTTAAAATTTTCTGCTATATAGTATGAGTACTTAATGGTCCTTACCTTAAAAATCAAGCAGAACCTGTAGAGGATAACCTAGTATCAACTTATGCCTATCAACCCACTCAAGACAAGCTTTAAAGGCAGACAAAGTAGCGCTTTGCTTGCCATGTAGTGGTCACTTATTCCATCAACAATGAAACTGTTGATTTAGGAGCTGAAGTCTTCAATCCAGTAGGTTTTGTTTATTTTTTGGTATAAATTTTGGTCCCTCTTACAGTATTTGTAGATCCACTGCCTTTGAAAATAAACAGAAGGGCAAATAGGGTTGGTCTTTCATGGCCCAAAAAGTGAGGCATAGGGTCACCTTGGAACACTGAGTTGGCTACACAGTACAAGAAGCATTTTACTAATCTCTCAGGATAAATGCTGCTAAATGTTTTAATTGAGATTTAGTAGTAAATATTGTATTAGAGTTCTTATAATAAGTTTCTTTAATCTGAACTTGTGAACAACACATTATATTTTTATGACTGTTTCTATAAGTGAACAGACTGATTAAGTTAACTGACAATAAATTGCATAGGAAATGACATAATTTAGATTCTAATGAAGTCCAGTTTTGGTGGACGAAAGTGCTTAATCTGATGTTTTTCATATTTCTCATGTTGTGCTGTCTTTTAATAAATTTTATACAAGTTATTCTTGGTGGTGTTCGCATCCATTTCCACTCTGGAATGCTATTTCTGTGTGTATTACAAGTGGTGGCGCTTCAGTTTTCAGTTTATTATTAGTTATAATCTCTCAGGATAAATATGAATCATATAGGGGTACCCTCAGTCACTAAAACACTCAGAATGCCCCAAAGTCTGAGGATTCAAACAACTCCAGTAGATGTACAGCCACAAATAATCTGAAATGAATAAAAGACAGGCACTTCTGGTATTTAATGCCACTAGTTTATTATGTATGTTTTTGTCAAAACACTTCATCAGAAATAAACACCGGAACTAAAATCACACCTCTATTTATATCTACAATCAAATTGAATAATTGGTAAACTCAAAGTTATTAATGACTTAAGGAACATTTAAAGAGACAGGACAAAAAGAAGCATATTAGACTCCATGCAAACACAGCACCGAAGTAAACGGCCACGTGTTCTCATTTAAAAACATGTGTAAAACTGTAATCATAAACCTTATTATCCTAAATATTACTATCTACAATTTATAATAATTTTATTAAAATTGTAAAACAATTTTTTTAAAAACTTATATAAATATTGCACAATCTACAAATTACAATCTTGCTGTCCTTAACTTCAGAACAGGTAAAAGGGAAACATTCTCATTTAATTCAGGTTCCCTGTAGGCTTCAAGGATAACCTGCCAATATAACTCATGGTACTCAATTCGTGTCTCCCACTGACCACCTCTCACATCACAGGGAATTTCTTCTAACACATAAAAAGAAAAAAACAGCCTGGTCACAAACCAAAGTGTGTTTATATAGGGCGTTGTTAACATTTTGGTTACGAATGTCCCTAGTATGCTCATATATTCTTCTCTTTAGGTTTCTCTCCATTTTACCAATATAAAAAGGGGACAAGACCCACAATTAGCTATATATACCAGACCCATAGATTCACATGAGGAATGGCTAGTCACAGCTATGCATTTGCTACGTGATTCTACAGCCACCAGTTCACCTTGTGCTATCAGAGGACACTGGGGGCATCTACCACATTTATGATGTCCCTAATTTGTAACGATTAGTCCCATTTGAAAAGTTTCTATTAATATTCAGACCCTTTCTAAAAGTACAAATGAGGGAAGTATCCTTAACTCCTCTAAGGTCAGACAACTGGGAAAATCTACCCCATTCGTTATTCAAAATGTCTCTAATAATTGGATCCCCACTAAAATTAGTGGTAAAGAAAAACTCATAATTCTTACTTACAGATGCAATATCAGTACTTGGCCCAATGGACCCTTCTACCTCCCTATTAGAGGGCACAATCTACTTTGCCTACCCTCTTTTACTTCCTTGGCCAACTGTTCTATCAATCTGCTAGGGTAACCCCTCTCAGTGAACATTTCTTTTAACTTCAGTACCTCCAAGTCAAAGTCACTGTCCTCGGAGGTCATACAACTAGCTCTCACCAGCTGACCTTTCATTATACCTTTTCTCGGACTAAAAGGGTGAGCACTTTTAAAGTGGAGGAAATAGTTGGAATATGTCTCTTTCCTAAAGATTTTTGATTTAAAGCCACTTGATGTTTCTTGATGGTGATATCCAAATAATTTAAGGTATCTCTAAGCACAATGATGGGTAAACTTAAAAAAAACTAGTACTCTTGGAAATATAATCCAAAAATTCCTTCAGTCCATCCTCTGTATCCTTCCAAAAGATGACTATGTTATCCAAAAAACATCTGTAGATGTACCAACAATCTTTAAATGGGGACTCCAAAACATATTTTCACTCTCAGTACATAAAGACAAGGTTAGCATATACCCGTGCGCATCTAGCATCCATAGCAACCCCACTAATTTGATGGAAAAATTCCCTCCTCAAAGAAGAACAATTTATTGTTAAGCAACAGATCCATCTACTCAACACATATTTAAAATTCATTGAAAGATAAACCACCACAATCATTAATTACCTCCTCAAACCAAAGCAGACCAATAATGTGTGGAATACATTCAAATAGATCAACTACATCTATGGTGACAAACAACAATTGTGGATGTAGGAATTTAGACTTGATACACTTCAACACGTCTCATGAGTCCCTTGAACAAACTGGTCTCATTGGGGGATATGTTTCAACTTTACATCAAGGTATTTTGCTAAGGGTGCAGTAATGGATACTTCAGCTGCCACTATGAGCCTAAGTGGAGATCATTTATATCTTTATGTACTTTGGGTATTCCAACTATAGAGGGAACCCGGGGTTTATCACTGTTTAAAAATTTAAGAGTACCTATATCAATCAAACCTTCAAGCATTAAGTCATTCAAAGCTGAATGGATCCGCTGATGGGCAATATTGATTTCATTCTTGGATGCCCTGGTATACCTTCCTGGTTTCCCAAGAATATCTAACATTTTTGCATCATAAATAGCGGTGCCCATGAAAAACGTATCCCCTCCCTTATCTGGATTCATAACCCTTGCATAATTAATGTGCCTAATGTCATTCAATAGATTATACTCTTCAGTGGTAAGATTAGGTGAAAATCTGTTCAGTATGGCTAGCCTAAGTTTTTTCTCCATCATCAACTCAAATTTTTTCAACTGAAGGTGGAGGGGGGTTAAAAATACTTTTTCTCTTAAGATGGACCAATCTATGTTCTGTTTCACCCATCATTATTTCAAAATGTTTCTACTAATGTCTGACTTCCACCTGGGACCAAATTAAATCCCTTAGAAAATAATGAAAACCAAGTCTCATTAATGTCCAGGCTACTATAACTACATATGTTGTATCCCCTATAGGTACATATAGGCCCCTCTTGAGTAAAAGACTGAAGGTTTAAGGCTGGTGTTTCATTTAATACTTCCTGCTGCCTTTCCCCCTGGTCCATCCCCTATTGTTGCCCCTGCTCCTCTAGTAATAACTGTTGGAATACTTGTTCTGGAGCCCCTCATACCTCCTGAGGGGTGGGTATTCCACAGGGTACTGACAGTTTAAACTAGACTCACCTTGAGACAATTCAGTTTCTTGTTCATTCCAGTCATCTCTAAGAGTAGTGTCCCCTTTTGTTAATAAACTTCAATTTATTTGAAAGTGGTTCAGCAACCCCTCCCAGGTTTAGGATAACTCCATTTTCCATTGTACTCAATTAAATCCCTGTCAATTTAACTCCTTTTATCTCTCTCAAAAATGTCATTACATTTTTGGACAATAGTGACTCTAATATTCATATATGGATTCCGGTATTCATCTACATTAAATAACAAATCTTCTGTAATTTTCCCATTGACAATTTCTATCTGCTTAAAAACATCTCTTAAAATACTCATTGCTCTTAATGATGGTTTGCATTACCTTAAAACCAACTCTATCAAAAATATGTAACAAATTTTCGTGAAAAATCGAACTATCAACAACATTGTTGGGAAATTTCCAAAGTCTAAGACCCTTAGGCACAATTCCCAATTTTAAACATTCATTAAGATAAATATTATCAAGATTTAACGAATGGTGTTTAAGCATTTGCAAAAAATTAACACTGTCAGCATATGTTGCATTACTACACACAGACAAATTTTCAGTGTTAACAGCTGCAAAGTCAAAGCGTCTTTCAAGCCATACATTAAAGTCACTAGAATTCATAGTTAAATTAACATTACAACAGTCACCTTGTAAGGCAGGTTGTTTAGAAGTCCCAGCTTGAAAGTTAACTTAACTCTGCTCATCCACTCCAACTACAATTCTAGGTGTTTCTTCAAACTCTAAATCAACATTGCCTGCCCTATTTTGCCTTACAGAACTCTCAAGGCAGTTCTTAGCAGCCTGTGTAACACTAAAGGCTGTTTGCAAAGCTTCCTGATTACCAGGAAGTGAATGCATGGATCCACCCTTCAGTGTTGATTGACAGGAAGGAGTCAGCAGCTCTATAAGTTGAGACAAATGACTAATAAGAGTTTTTAGCTCTCCAGCTTCACTGTTACTGGCTGCCATAACAACCGGAGCAGTCACAATCCCCCAAAACAGTACCAAGTAAACGTGAATCAGATAAGGGTACTCTCAGTCACTAAAACGCTCAGAACACTCCAAAGACCGAGGATTCAAACAACTCCAGTAGATGTACAGCCACAAATAATCCCAAACAAATTAAAGGCAGGCACTTCTGGTATTTAACGCCACTAGTTTATTATGTACGTTTTCTCTATCTCTCAAGATAGTTAAAGGACTTAGTGCCTTTCATTTTTGGGATAGAAATTGTTGGGGCCTCTCTAAGTGATATGCTTTGATTTGTACATGACAAGGGGGCATTGTATTTAATGATAGGGCTGATATGGGAAGAATGTAATAGCAAGAGGACTTCTTTGAATGCTGAAGGCATTCCTTTAGAAATTAATGGGCCAGATAAAAGGATTTCCTGACTATTGTGGACACATGATGAATAAATGAAATAAAGTTGCCCACATACTGCAAGTACCTGGGTTTCTTATGATAGTATCTGTTTGAAGAGTACCAATTATAACATATGGGTGGAAACACCTTTTTTTGCGTCTGACTTTTTTTTTACATTAAGCTTGAAAGTGCTTTCCGCACACCAGATACATGCATATTTCTGCCCTTTTTGGAGGAGTTTAGTATCAGTGGATGAGCGGATAACAGTGCTCAGCTTGCAGTCATCAGCAAATGTGGTCAACCATGATTCAAAGAAACCAACTTGTAAGTCTGCATTATAAACAGCCACCAGGACAGTGATAAGCAGTGATGACTGTGTTATCCCACTAATTACAATTTTACACTCAGAGAGATTACCTACAACTTTTGGTCTTACTATCTGTGGGCTAGCTAGTTTAGCAGACACAGTAGGGAGGTACATTACATTTGTTCATCTTTTCAGAAACACTAGCATGGGATAAAGTGTCAAAATCCAAAGCAATATGCATAGTGTGACCAGGTGTATGCCTTTAGGGCACACTTATGTTGCAAGGAATACCTAACAAGAGCTTCTCTGGTGAACTACCAGTCCAATTACTAGATCAGGGAGAAACAGATGACATGAATCCATTTTTGGTGATAAAAGGATTGCAGTAGCAATGGGAAATCTTTTTAAAATGTTCTCTCTTTTTGTCCCTTTTGTACATACCCATTAAAGTCAGAAATGTGGAGTAGACAGTGTGCTACACCCATGCCACAAGCTGAGGAAGTAATCAACCAGGAAATGGATGCATTACAGTGTTTTGGACAAAGAAGCATGCTTGTTAATCCTTTGTTTTGGCATTTTACTGGTTTGTGTAAGAAGACAAAAATCAATTTATGCTTAGGTTTCTCTCTGTTCAGATAAGCTGTTGTGTGGGTGTGTTTTATATTGAGTTGTTAGAAGTGGTACAGGGAACACCGACTGACTTAATTTTGTAATGACATTTGTATTATTATTTTTCCCTAATGGCATTTTATTTTAACATACTTTTTCCTAATTAAAATTGCTTCTAGTTGGAAATTTAATGTAGAAGGGAATATTAAGAAAGATGTGGAAATATTATTTCAGAATGACATACTGTTTGAGTTTAGATGTTGTTGTGTCTTTCGGCTTTCCCTGGTTAGGGGTCGCCACAACGGAACTCCGGTCCGCTAATGATTGGCAGTAGATTTTTAAGTGCCGAGTTGCCGGCCCTGACACACAACCTTCAACGAAGGTACACTCATTCATGCATGTCTCCACACAGATGCTCTAGCTGAGAATCGAACAGGACAACGTCTTACTGTGAGGCGACAACGCTACCACAGCACCACCACCGCAGTAATATACTGTTTGTGCTGGAGGGAAAAAGTCAGTGCCACTTTCTTAGCCACAAATTTGCAAAAATGCTTGAGCAGGAAGACATTTTTCTGCAGGCAAGTGAAGATGTGGGTATTCTTTCACCGGAAAAATTGTCAGGAACATCTTATGATATTTCTTTACTATGCAGCATGAGCATATACAACAAATAAACAAAACATGGGGGGAGGGGCAGAGAAAGGGAGTGCACACAGTGCCATTTATAAATGCACAAGCCAACATGAAAGGGGCTCTACAGCAAAATTTAGAAAGGGAATAGAGACCTCCTTTATGAAATATGTCATTAGCAGGTGTTCCTAATACAAAATACTGAAAAAAAAAGTCTAAACGGGTTTTAATCATGTTTATATTATTTGTACAAATGTTTAGTACCCAGTAGGACAACTAAAAATATTACACCAAAACAGACAAGTCACCCCCCCCATTAGTTTAGTGATATGGAGGTTAGAAAATAAGCTTGCCGTATGAATTATGACTGGGTCTTATTTACATGCACCTCACCACTGCATTTGCTGTCATGAAAGGAACATGATGGTAAATGATCATTCATATTCAGAATATAAATGATCATTCATATTCAGAATTTCAAACATTTTCTGTTACTAATGAGCATCAGTGACTGGAGTACGTAGTACATCAGTGAATGGTGAATGCACATGGTGCCATCTTTCTAATCTTATTAAATAAAAAAAAAGCTTGTCATACAACTGTTTTAATGTCACTGTGAATAATTGCTAAATCCTCCTGCTAGACATATAAAGTGAGTGTGCATTGTTATTCTTTTACTGGTAAATTAATAAAATTATAGTTCGCTGTCTGATCATTGAATAAGGATAGTAATTATTTTTCTTAAACTGCATCAGCATGCTACCACTTTTGTTTGATCCATAACAATGCTGAACAAATACAGACCATTCAAGGATCTGAATAACAAAATCCAATCAATCCTACGGCAGCCAGCTTTGTAGATGTTAACCGGGCATTTGTAATGTTTATTCAGGACATAAGTGCAAAGGTAAATTTGCTCTTTGAGGAAACTATTCCTTTCTGTAGTTTTATAATACCTGATATTACAAGTTCTTCTCAAAGTATAGCATAAGCTGATAATTAAAATAAAATTTAAATGACGTATTGTCTACTTATAAAAATAAAGATGTCTATACTAGGTCCAAATATCAAGAAGATTTTTGCATTTACTCAACATCTTGTGCTAAGTTGGCAAAGCTGACAAAGTGGCATTTGTTGAGGTGTAGTTTACTTTTGATTTATTCAGAAATACTTTTATGAAGCAATTAGTGAGAGTGTGCATGTATTTGTGTGCATGCACGCCATCAGCATGCACAATTGCGGTGTGTGCATGGCCGTGAAAGTGGGTGTGTATTTTACATGTTTGTATGTTTCTGTGTATGCTTATGCAAGTGTGTGCATGTGCGCGTGTGTGAGTGTGTGTGTGTGTGTTCATCACTTTGCGTGTGAAAGCACACCTGGCACAAGTGATTCGTTGTTGGTGTTTATGTATGTTGGTATGTGTGAGATGCTCACATGAGTCTGTGTACGTGTGTGAATGACGGCTCGTGCATGGAAATTTACATGTCTGTACGCATCAGTGCATGCATACTTTTAAGGCATTTGGTTCATCTCATCCTAACTGCTGTAATTGTTCTCTACATATCATGACCACTGCTTACACGGAGAGTGCACTGAGCTCCATAGCAAAGGAGACTGGCATTCAGAATAATGCAAAGAATGACACTTAAGCTAAACACATTCTTTGATATAATGGTTATGGCTAATTGTCTGACAAAAATTTCCAAAAAGCATCATTTCTTAACTGACATAATATACTCCAGAGCTGGTTCTTATAGTTTTATGGGCTGTAATTGATTTCCCCTTGAAGCTTTATGGAGCAAATAATTTTAATGTAGAGCTTAATTTGTCACATTGATTAAAAGGTACTGTTTTAAGGATCACATCCAGTTCCAAGTTTACAATTATATGAGCAGCAATATTATTCATAATTATAAATCAATGGGCTACAATCAATAGAGATCAATTTCTACTGAATTTTAAGATATGCCACAGATTTTTAGTTGCATATTCATCAGCTTAAATTGTCCAAATGATGTACTTTAATATCTACATTTAAGGATAGGAAAAGTCTCACTCGACACATTTCCACAGTGAAAACATTATTTATTAATTCCCCTTTTGGAGGATAAAAATCAAATCAGACTTTACTATAGTAATATTTAATGAAATGAAAAATAAAGAGAAAAGAATTTAGGCATTATTTTGTTAACTGACTAGATATAAATTAAAAGAAATATGCAATATCAAATGGTAATTTGATAATTTTGCTAGTTCAGTAAAATATTTAATAAATACAATATTTTTTTGTTTCCTGCCATCTTTACCCTTCTACATTGTTAGTGATGCTGAAAACAATACTTTTATTTTTTTGTGTAATGTAAAAAATGCTAGCTTGCCGAGAAGGTGGTATATTAATAAATACTTGCAATGCAGTAGCATTTCATGTCAATATTGGGTGTGTCATAGCATGGAATGGCATGATACTGCATACATATAGTTCAAGACTGTTAGAAGGCCAGCATACTGAGAAAAAGGTTGCATAGTAAATTAAAGTGCATTAATGACAATAGTCATGTAACAGAAGAGTAGCAATGTATCCATACTATGAACAATTACAAGTGATGGGAAGAGCAAAGTGTCACACCTATGCATGATCACATGCAGAATGAGGTTTCTCATAGCACCCACTCAGGCATTGTGAGCTGACCCTAGAGAGCCAGCATGCAAAGTGCCGAATCATTTCACTATAAAAATGGGGAGGAAGGGCAGGAAAGGAGGACTGACAATAAGATGAAAGAGCAAAAATCTAATCATAAGGAAAGACAGGTAGGGGACGGAATGGCATTTTATTTTTTGGGACAGGTACTGATGTTATATTTTATAAGAATGGTACATGGGGAAGATAACAAAGAGCTTTTGTCGAAAGGAAAGCTGGAGTTGGGAAGGTAGGCTATAAAAAGTCTATTCATTCTCCCTAACCTCCTTCTCCCACTGGTGGGGCAGTTCAGTGTGTCACCACTGCAGGTCATTATAGTGATGCATGCTCTTCTATCCATAACATGTGATGCTAGTGTCATCACTCATGACTCTGCTAAGCTAGTGCTGGGCATTATCCTTATATACTGGACCATCATAATGGCTCAGCAAGTGTTCCTGGTAGCCCCCTGTGCAGCAGATCTAGAATGATCTTACCTTTATGCTGCTCCAGGCTGAACCCCTGATTAACCAAGTCCCTGCACATACCATTCCACTAAACAGGTCTTCAGGAGGAGCAAAATGATAGTCTCATGTGCAAAGCAGCATGTTATGAGTGCTGCATGATGTACAATGTTGGTCAGCAGCGGTACACTAGTGAAACTATCACTAGTGCAGAATTACAGTGCTATGGGCTTTACACTATCAGTGCATAAGCATAGTGCAAAATCAAACACACACACACATTTGCACACCTGCACACTCGCATGTACAAATTAAAATAACAAGGTTTTTTGGAACCAAGTAAGGCAGTCAGTGGTACAGAACATCACTGCTGTTGGTGACCATAATAGTACAGGTTCATCCCAGGATGAGTATATGCATATATGTATAATACTGCATGTCATGATCAAGAATTCTAAAAACCCTCTATGTGGGCAGGTGAGTGAAATCTCATGCCTGGCAGGAGCTTGGATGTGGGAGCAGGGCTGGTGATGAGTGCCTAAGCATCTGTAGGGGATGCACCAGGTTAGTAATAACATGCACAGTACTGTTTGTACATTGACTTGATTGTATGAAGGAATTATGCATTTGAATACCTATGCATATCCATTTGCAAGGAACATCAGGACAACAACTGTGGCAACCTGCACTGCAAGGTATGTATTTCTCAACATTCAAACACAACTGACATGTACCAGTATGTATGCCATGGGCTGGTGGAAATGAGGCATATGTTTCAGAACTGCCACATGTATGTTTTCTGTTTCATAGGCTACACTAATGGAACGTCCCAATACAACCAAAAAGCACATAACTTGTATCAGGCAAGTCTCTTGTATCAGAAAGTCTCTTGTGGCTGCAGATGATGTTAAAAAGTGCATGGCACAATGGGATGGTACAGTGCCTCTGTCAAAAGTGTCAACACTGACATGCATGCATACATCACCTAACAGGAGGTGATAGTTTAGGGGCAGCACAAACATCCAGAATCACCTAGTTTTAACAACTGATGTCCAATCAGTGTAATTCCCACCCAGGTACTTCAATAGTTATTATATACAATATTGATCAGTTGCACTGTCTCCAAGGTGCATGTACCTATCATAGGGGAGAGGCATTGCCACCATGGCTCTAGGTCATTTCCAGACCTGGATACAACACTTGGCAGCAATCACTGGCTATTGCTGCATTACATATAATGGTAGAGAATGAGAGAAAGCTACGTAACCTGCATGGGACCTACAGCACTTGTGCCCGATCAGGTAATTAATGGACAAGATGGCATTCACTGGTTCATGAATGAGGGATGTGGTATATTTCCTCCATTTACATCTGCAAGTCAAACCATCCATGGCCATGCAAGAGTCCAGATGAGTGGTGGACGATTAAAGGCTAGACTCATACAGATGGCTGTGACTGTTAGAGGTGTCAGTGTACCTGGACAATACCCATCTCATAGTTATGACCAGCTATGTTGTTTTCGGATACATCTCAAGACTGACCCTATCCACTGTTGGTTGCCAGGGTGCTATAACTTTCCAAAGCTGTTCCTATGGAAACTGACCATCTATTTTCTCCAAACATGAAGACCCACATTGGAGTTTCCATCCACATTCCAGAAGGGCTATGCCATTCTTCTTAAAAATTCACCCCAGCCTAAAACTGCAGGGCCACACAGTACACCTGGCCAATGTTTATGACAAGGAAGCTCCACTCTGCCACTTTATGATGCAATTGCTGAGCACCCCAACCTGCTACCTGCTTGAGCAGTGACTACATTCACCTCCTATGATAACTACATTTACAAAACCATTGCAGTTGCCAGTTACTGTGCCTCACAACCTATGCAAAATGTTGATGAATGTTCTCAAGTTGTACCTAATTCTGCACTGCAATACTGTGTAACATAGCACAGATGATAAATAACAGATTACAGGTTTCAACTGCATACCACAATGCAAAACTGGAGGTGTCCAAGCAGCACAATCATACCTTCAGGAATCTGAACACACATTCAGCAACGGTCTTTACCGGCATGTCAGTCCATCGAAGGTGAACTTAGTAAATGCAAAGACACCAACGTCCATTTGCTGAAACCCCCCTTCGATGAAAGTGGAGATTTCCTTTTTCTCCATTGTCATGTGACCTCAGAGTTGGTATATACTTTTTGGGGATTGGAGCAGTTAGCATCATTTGCCACACACAGCAGGGGGCATCATAACAACAGCATATCATGAATTGTGCAGCTGGCAAGTTATATACTTATCAACTAGATGATCCTCTTGGCAGGGACTCTATGTGAAATGCTGGTAGAGGTTGCAAAGCTTCCCAATGTGGCAATCACTGGCATTGTGAGTGCTGCACCAATGCATTATATATCCTATCCTGTGCATTGTATATCACCCAGTAGGTAATGGAGTGAAAGCCCTTCCAGATGATGTACTGGCTGGCACATGTAGAGACTTGATGGCAAAAGTGGTAAAACAGAAATGGGCTGTGCATAAAATACATGCATAGAGGTGCATCTCTTCTCTTCTGTCTGGGGAAGGCATCAGTGCTGCTCCACATGTCTGAGCATCACATCCAGGAAATGGTGTAGAATCTGGCATGCATACCTGTAAAACTCCTAACTTATCTGCTGAAGGACAATAAAATCAAAGATGGTTAGTGCTATGCAAATATTCATACCCCCTAGGGAAGGGCAATATAGGCAACAGAAGCTTCAGTACAGCGACAAATCCTGAGATTTGGAACAGATGAACACCATCGTTCTTAGCTCTGGATTTACACACCTCTGAATCATGCTATTACCTTTGATTTCATTATTTGCATTTGCAGTGAGTCTCATTAACACAATGACGCGTATGCAGTCATTTGCATACCACTAATCCTTATCTTGGCCTTACAAAAGGCATTACACCAAGTCTTTCTTCCAATGCGGTTGTGTTTTCTTTTAGTGGACCAACTACGCCATGTCTTAATTTATTTTAAAGACACACACACACACACACACCTCTTTGAAGAAGGTTTGCAGGTACAGAACTGAACAAAACCTCTCACTCATCTCATGATGCAAACAGTTGCCATGCTGAACACTTATCAGCAAAGTAAATGTCTCTGCTGCACTCTGGTTCATTTTTGTTAGTGAATTTGCAGCTCATATTTTAACAATAAAGCAGAAGTACATTGAATTGTAAGATACAGATATTAATGTGCATTTATTTAATTAAAATAATTAAATTAAATGTGTTTAGTTGTTTGTTCAGTAGGATAGTTGCAATATTTTATAAGTGCAAGACTGCATAAAGCAACATACTCATCTCCTGCATAATGTGGTCAGTTTTCCCTAAGTAATAATCAAGAAATAAAGTGTTCCAGCTACATTCATACCCCTATTTTTAAGACTGCATTTACAAGTTCTTTCTTTATCTCCTGATAGAACTTTACACAGCTATGAGTGGAATTACTTTCATTTGTTTATTGTTTTAAAACAACAAAGTCTTCCATGTTTATGACCATTATTTATGGGACACCTCAGACTGTGTTTCTACTGATCAGTGGAAAAGAAGAAAGGCTACAAAGAAAAGTTACCTTCCATTCCTCTGATAAGTTACACAGAATCATGAACAAGTGCTTGAATTGCTAGCAGCCAAGACAGATGTTATCATTGCTTGTGTGTCATACAAAGAACAGCACTTTGAGAGTGAAGCATCCCCTCATGCTGCACTGTAATGCCAGGAAACAAGCACCACAGTGTCTGTGGTGGTCAGACGATACAACTGTTTCTCTATTTTGATTCAGTACTGTGGGTGTGATGTGCATTTTGTATTACATTATGGGAGTGGAGTTATAAGCCAAGCAAGAGTACAGAATTCTGTTAGACATCATGTGATGCCCATTATGAATAATGGTATTCTGTTTGCTGCTCTTGGCCTTGAATGTGTAAAAATGTGTCAGTTACATTTGTTAGCCAATCAGAAGAAAGAAAACACGTCCCTCTTATAAGCCAGAAAGGTCCTGTACTATCTCTTTTAACTGTATGTATGACTTGCTAAAACAATAAATAACATAAAACTTTTAAGAACATTTTGCAAAGGTGCATAAGGCTAGGCATCTCCTGGTTCTCACGACTGCTTGCCTAGTATTGCTCTTATGTTTCTAATATAAATGGAGAACCTTCTTGGCTATACTTCTCATTTTACTCCATTGTATATCAGAAATGTTATTTACTGCACTGCTGCAATACAGTTCTGCTATAATTTACTTTGTTTCATGTCTGGCTTAACTTGGTGCACTGCAGATGAGTTCAGTATAATCTCAGTCATTTAATACAACTGCTTTCACATTCTTCAACTTCATGTGTTATTTTTCTGCACAGAATACGAAATACTAGCATACAGCACTCAAATGACTTGTTTCTGCTTTACCCCTTACCTTTTCTACACACAGAATATCCAAGATTTTAAACAGAAATTATTTACTAGATTAAAGGCCAATGTCACAGCCAGGGTGAATGAGAAAGTACAACTGCCTGATAAAGAGTACATGAAGTGGAAACAGACTTACAAGAACACCTGTCTAACATCAACAAGCTTTTATAAAAAACAAAAAAAAAAACAGGAATACTCATTACATTTTATAATGGATTTGCATGTGTAAGGTGATCCTAATAATCAGAGTTAATTAGTGGTTAAGTTTTGATTTTAAACCCAGCTAAAGATTCTTGGTAACAGTGGCAAAACACATTTGTTGACTGGATAAGCCTACCTGGTACAAATGCCCCTCTTCTCGAGCATTGTCTTGCTCAGAGTCACACAGCTGGCAAAATGAAGGCCACAGAAATTAAAGTCACATTTGCTGCTTTTACTATGTCTTGAAGCACAGTCTTAAAACTCTGCAGCAAACTGCAGAAACATTCTTGTAAATTATGATCTGCTTCAAATTCTGAGTGATGAGGGTTTACACATACTCCCAGCTGGGAATGTTTGTACTTCTCCAAGGCGTGGTTAGCCTGAACAATCAAATATTAGTATCTTTTGATCAACTTTATAAATAGCAGTAGTGAATTGTAGCAAATACTGCATCAGTGTTAAGATTTGAGTGTGCGCTTTTAAACACTTTATTTTTCAATATCTGTTTGATTAAACAGTGCTCCCTTCTGTCATGAACTGGTTTCTGCAATCTAAGCTTTAGGATTACATAAACAGTTAGTCTTGCAAGTGGTTATGAGCATGAACAGTCACGTATTATGTTAAGATGCTAAAATGTGCATAAGTGTGTCAAAGCACGATATCCATGCTATAATAGTGAGATTGCACAAATGAGTGCTGTTATTAACAGCTATGCATTTTAAATTATGCTACTCACACATGAACTTAAAAAAAGTAAGATTTGCTGGATTTTAATAATAATTGCATGAATAGATAATGTTGAATGACACTACCTTCAATGCATCAAGGTAAAACATTTTTGTCATTTGAAATAGTTTTACCTAAATATTATCATCACTATAAAGAGCATATCAAACACAGACATGCATGAACATACACAGCCATTATATGGCGCAACAATTCAGAACATTTCATTATTTAGGCTGCAGTAAATTATTATATAAACAGGTTGACTAAAACTCCATTACTAATGAGTTTTTTTCTTTATCAGATCACAATGCAATTATTTATGCAGCAATGAAAAATCCAATAAAATTGTCTTATTTTAATAGACTACCAGCTTATATAAAAAGGTTAAAGATACTGCAAAGCTTATATATCAAAATTAAAAGATTGTAAGCAATGTTTTGTAATAGAAATACAACATATCTTAGACTTCAAAAATAATGATGACATTTTTGATGTGATCCTGTGAGACTCAGTGAAAGCATATTTTTATATTAAAATCTCTATTATTACAACAAAAGCAAACAATATGATAAAGACTTACTGGAATTGCAAGGAAAGACAGATAAAATAAAAATACAAAAAGTAAAATGGCCTGCTATCAGAAATGGAGGGAAAATAATGTAGAATTTCAAAAGATTTTACACCATAAGATTTCCATTAGTTTATAAAATGTTAAACTACATTCGTATTCTTTAACTATGGAAGACTTAAACAAGTTATATCCAAAATGATACCAAGAATTAATCATATCAATAGCATATCTATCCCAGAAAATAACAGTATATATATAAGGACATGAAAGAATTTCTGGACTCTTTAAAGACACCATTAGAAAATACACAAAAGAACAAATAAAATAAAAACTGATGCCGTTTTAAAAAGAAATATTAAAAAAGCAAATAAAGAAAACAGAAACACACACTTCTAACACATAAATAAAGGAACAAATTAAATGATTGGTGGAAACTAAAACTTCAGGCAATGATGGAGTTATTTCAGAATATAGAATATGACCTCACAATGTTTCATCTCTTTATAGAAAAAATGCATAAACTAAAACTGTATTCAACATATCTCCATAATGGAAATATGCAATAGTTTCTCCTTTACTAAAACATACTAAAGTTTTTTTCTGGGTTCCTCTTATAGACCTATTTAATTAGTGAACATCGATTACAAAATTTTTATGTCAACAGATTTACAAGAACATACTACTTACATTGAAAAGATGCAAACAAAACTGGCTATATATTAAATAGGAAAATACAAGGTAAAATTAAAAGAGTAATTATTTGAACTGATCACTTTAATAACGATAAACAAAAACTATTTATAAGTAGTCTGGATCTGACTACAACATTCAAATTCAGTAAACTGGTCTTAATAAAGGATTAAAAATATAAAGATTTCCAGGTAATTGCATCACTCTTAATTTTTATCAAAATTCACTCTCAAATAGTAAACTTGGATCTTTCGACTTTTAGTCAATAAAACATAACAAGGGCATGAAGAAAGTTTGTCTCATCTTCTGTTTTATTTGTTTTAGCTACTGAGCCTCTATCCAATTGCATAAAACTTAATATAGTAGGATTGAAAATAAATTATCAAGATACTATTAACAGTAGCTAGCAATGATTCTTATGTCAGGTATAAAGGTTATTCAGAATAAAACTAACATGTTATTAATAGAGACTTGCATTATTTGATGTAAACTAATAGCAAATTTAAACTGAATAGTAAAGAGATTGAATATTTAGTGCTTACCCTTACAGGTAAATGTAAAACAGCACAATAACAAATTATAAAAATATTTTAGACAATATTAAAAATAAATGAAATGGGACAGGTTATTTTCTAAGGAAGCCAATTGATTTTAATTAAAATATGTTGACTCAAAATGCTATGCATTATATACAGATGCATTCTTTGGTTACTTCTAAAGAATATATTATACAATTTAATATTTGTTTCATGAACTTATGGCACCACAAAAATCACAGACTTGCTTTGTGACATTATCTAAAAGAATGGAAAAACAGTAGATGTTATAGCTTTAGTTATTTATAGAGTAGCTTTCTGATTATCCAGCCATTTTTTTTTTGGGGGGGACTATTTGGTTAAATTAAGAAAAAATATACACAATATATACAAATCTAGAATAATAATATGAAGTGACTGTTAAAGAATCAGTTATATAAAATTATCAACCCAACAGATTCTACATACATAAAATAACATTTATAAAACAATTTGAAATGTTATGTACGTATATATATATATATATATATATATATATATATATATATATATATATATATATATATATATATATATATATATATATATATATATATATATATGTATATATATATATGTATATATATATATATATATATATATATATATATATATATATATATATCTATATACATATATATATATATATATATATATATATATATATATATATCTATATACATATACATATATATATATATATATATATATATATATATATATATATATATATATATATATATATATATATATATACATATATATATAATATATATATATATATATATATATATATATATATATATATATATATATATATATATATATATATATATATATATATATATATATATATATATATATATATATATATATATATATATATGGTTTCACTTCAGAATCCTGAAATATCACAATCCTGAACTTCATAATCCTGAAGCCCAAAATCCTGAAAATTCAAAATCCTGAAAACTGAAAAGCCTGAATCCCAAAATACTGAAATTATACAGGACACAAAGAATGACAATATTCCAGTACAAGGACACACAGGAACACATAAAAGACAAAGGATAGCACTTTTCACCAAGTATGGGCAGGGGGTGAAGCCCTTCTGCGACCCCCACACTCCTGCTAATTTAATATATGAACTCCAAGATTGCACTCTACAGAAAAAATGGCAAACATACCATAACATGTTTCATGACTGCCTATTGTAACCTTAGTAATATTCCCTTTTAACTTTATACTACACCATAACTCATGATAGTGTAGTGAAGTGCAATCTTGGAGTTGATATATTTAAGTATCGTGTGGGTGTGGGGGCCGCAGACCCCCACATGGGGCCTGCAGGGTGGCTTGCCCCCCTGCTTATATTTAGTGGAATGTCATATGGTTTGTATTGTCTATAGCCAGTATATGTATCATGTGTGGTTTCAGTATTTTGGGATTCAGGATTTTGAAGTTTCAGGATTATGAAGTACAGGATTGTGATATTTCAGGATTCTGAAGTGAAACTATATATATATATATATATATATATATATATATATATATATATATATATATATATATATATATAAACATCTAGAGTTAAAAGCATTTTGTTTCACATTACACCAGAATGTATAGACAATTTGAGCTTAAAACAAAACAAAAAAATACTACACTAAAAAGGATGGATTTGCCTTTTTTTTATTCAAATGTTAAGGAAGACTAAAATACTTAACATTAACTATGTTGTATCTTTCGGCTTTTCCCGGTTAGGGGTCGCCACAGTGGAACTCCAGTCCGCTAATGATTGGCAGTAGATTTTTATGTACCGACTTGCCAGGCCTGATGCACAACCTTCAACAAAGGTACGCCCATTCACGCATGTCTCCATACAGAAGACGCTTTAGCTGAGAATCGAACAGGACAACGTCTTACTGTGAGGTGACAACACTAGCGCAGCACCACCACCGCAGCTACTTAACATTAACTATGTAATGGATAAAATTATTTTGTTACAGAAAACCGGCTTAGAGTCTAAGTCAATAGGCATTGCATTTCTTAATAATTTTTTATGGTGATTTAATCTCAGATGTAATTAAAAATAATATCCAGCCATTTTTGAATTTTCTAAAGAGCCTGGAACAAATGGTGAGATAAAGATATCATATTTATTTAAAATATAATAGAAAATAATTAAGAACTTTCATATCAAAGATCTTTCTCAAAAAATAAAATGGTTCATCAAACTACATTATATAAAAATATTTTAATATCCTGAAAAATATACACTTTATTTTGTAGATTACTTGTTTAGAAATGTTTACATAGATCATGTATCACTTCACATAAAAATGAAATTAAAAAGAAAAGGAAGGTACTGGTTGCATAAAGAGTAAAACTTTAAAGCAGATTTACGGTTTATGACATCAAAGTTCTATCTTTCTGGAGGAAAATATCAATGTTTTCTACAAGCACTGTAGTCTATTAAGTTCATATTAACATTACTTTTGGTACTGCATAATAGTCTAATCCCCAGAAGTTTACCCACATCTCAGTTGCCACTTCTCTGTTGTTTACTGCCAACAGCCAGGAAAATGACTACAAGGAACTGTAAAATAAGATTACAACTTTGTTTACTGAACTTATAAATATTGTCTCTGTTGTGTGCCATACAGAAATGCCAACTATTAAGATGACCCCCACCAAAAATATAAAATGTAGTTACTGAATAGATTTTCTCTCATTAACAACAATAGAGCCATATAGATTAATATGTTAATTGACAAGTTTATGGCTACTTAATGTATTATAGTAATGTACAAAGCACAATCTGATGTAGACAGTTGTATACATAATTATTTGTTTTATGTTAATGTCTTTATGTATATACACTTTCAATAAAAATGTAAAAACATTCAGTAACCAACATGACTACTAACTATAAAAAGACAAAGCAATACCTAAAAGTTATTCTTTGGGGGGGGGGGCATAAAGGAAATGGAAATGCTAGAAAGTATGCATTCTTAAGTTCAACACATATAAATGACAGATCATAACTGGGAGGAAAGAATTCTGTCTACTGGAAATATTAGTAAAGCAATAAACTAATGAAGACCAGAAACAAATGGATGAAAAAATGGAAAAGGGGCAAAAACTAGTGTCTGAAAACAAAAACAAGTAACTGAAATAGAAGGTTTGCAGTCTAGAGCATGGAGTAGCCATGAAAAATGAGGACCCATCCAGTTAAAAATGTGTAACACAATAAAAGAGCATTTTATAGTACTAGCCCATGTTACAGAATGATATAAAGAGTATAGCCTGATTTACAAAGAGAGAAATTAAATGATAACGCATTTTGTCCTGGTCCCCTTCAATAAACACATCACACCAAATTACATTTGATGACCTTTATTAAATTTCCATAACATAGCTTTATTCACCATATTCATTAATTACAATTATTCATAATATAATTGATTCTAAACACAGCATAACCTCCTTATAATGTTAATCAGGGCAGCGTGCCTACTCACCCTGTCCCAGTAAGCAGCATCTATACCTCTGCTTGCTTACTTTACTTATGAAGCACCATCCTTGTAATGTTAATCAGGGCAGCGTACCTACTCACCCTGCCCAACAAGCAGGGTCCATACCTCTGCTTGCTTACTTTACTTATGAAGCACCATCCTTGTAATATTAATCAGGGCAGTGCACCTACTCACCCTGCCCCAGTAAGCAGCGTCCATACCTCTGCTCGCTTACTTTACTTATGAAGCACCATCCTTGTAATGTTAATCAGGGCAGCATACCTACTTCACCCTGCCCAATAAGCAGGGTCCATACCTCTGCTCACTTACTTTACTTATGAAGCAGTGTCCCATCTCACTTCATGCACCATTCATTGAATTACCTTCCACCAAATAAGCAGCATTCTTATCTCAGCTTGTTTATCTATTCAGCAAGCTTCCTCCAACTACTCATTTTCCTTTCACCAGATCCTTGAAATGAACATCCAGACACCACAGGGGGAATAGAAGAGGGCAAGCTTGTCCCTCTTCTCTACCAAACAGCCTGACCAGGCTGTTCCGCCTCCCTTCTACCCAAAATTGTTTAAACCACTACTTCCCATAAAGGGAAGAGTCAAGCCAAACATCATTCGGTATACCCATCATCTGTAAAGCACCTTAGAATCCCATTATAAACCCACCTTGCCATACCATCACTGAAACACCCTAATGAAACTAAATAAAGTAGAATTACCATGACCTTGCTGTACCACCGGAACATCCACACCAAGAGAATACATACCCTTTTAGCCCACTTCCTTCAAAGCTGAATTCATGGCTCAACCTGAACGGATTAACAACCTATAACTACAACAAAAACCACAAACTATAAACCCTTGAACTCAAATTGACACCCAGTCAAAACAACTAGTATCAAGTCTCAAACCCAGGCCCTTGTCAACTGTAGCATATCACCTTAGCCCACCAACTACCCCATTCTGGATGTGCAACAACTCAGTTACAGTAAGGAACAGTCTAACTCCAAAACTTTAATGTCCTAACCTTAGATGGCAGAAAACCGGCACCCCTTGACCTAGATCCTGAAAACTCACCTATACTCAGCAATGAAATACTCTACATGCCCAGCCATAAACACCTCCAATTCACTCATTACCAAACCCCTGTTTGTCCTTGGCCTTCCCCCTCGAAAACTCTTTCCTTATGTTACCTATACTACTAGTAGGTGATTAAGACCTGCCCTACAGCTGCCTTATCCTGCAACTAAGCTTCCTTTAAACCTTCTAACTCCCCTGTAACTACACATCCAGTTTCTAAAACTACCCCAACACAGCCACCTACCTACCATGCTTCCTAAAACCCTATCTATAAAATTCACCCCAAAATCCCAGTGAAATGATCCTTGTGCTATTCTGTAAAGCATTAACCTGGTATATAACATTAACATTACCTACTCAAGGGACAAATTTGTCACCCCAAAGATACCACCCATTAAAAACAAACTTTAGCATCCTGTCAAACCTCATTGGCCCTTCCCCCCACACATACAGTTCAAACAACTGAATGAGTGAATACAA
Source organism: Protopterus annectens (assembly GCF_019279795.1). Classification (NCBI taxonomy): domain Eukaryota; kingdom Metazoa; phylum Chordata; order Ceratodontiformes; family Protopteridae; genus Protopterus; species Protopterus annectens. The sequence continues at coordinate 62,551,440 of NC_056743.1, read as the reverse complement.
CCACCCCAAGGTTCCAAGAAAGCAAGGACTGAACCCCACTGGCTTGCAGGAGTCATAGGGTTGTAGCTTAATAAATTCCTGTGCTCCTATGAATGTCGTGACTCTACTCATCCCATGGGATCCCCACACTCCCAATAAACCATCCCCAACAGTTTTTCCCTTGGCCCCCCCACCTACCTCTTCCTTACTTGCCCCCTATACCAATGCAATAATCAGCTCCCACTAGTTAAACACAGAGCTCTAACATGCCTTACTAAGGTGATTACTTAGACCCTCCTTGTGCCTCATTCCACTGGCAAGACATCCATCCTATCAAAACATCACCTTTCAAATCCCCTTTTCAAGCAACCACATGATACCTTCTGTACTTCAGCAATCTGCAAAGAAAAGAAAAAATGAATTCTATGTGCATACATACCAATAATTACTTAACATGGAGGCATTGACAAGGACCCCTGCCACCCCATCAAGTGTTTGCCCAACTCTGCACCAAATCATGGCACCAGCCCCCTCTTTTTTTTATACTATGACTCATATCCCCTTGGCAGTGGCAGATTTAGGCATGGGTGCAGGAGCGCACACCGCCCCCTTTTTGTCCATTACAATCTTTGTTCTTCATTTTTTTTATTTGAAAATGTACCCTTTTCAAGTTACGTTTTTTTTTTTTTTGAGCTGCAATGGAGACAATTATATGGTAGTACCATAGTCCCAGGAACACAAATATAAATTTGTGTTGGTGTTAACAATAATGATAATGATAGGTTCACATTTTAGCTTGAAATGTCAAAGCACTACAAAGAGCCAAGCTAAACAAAACAAAGCCTGACACACAGTACAATAAACTATATGCTTTTAGCTATAAAGATTCTAAATAATCAACTAAAACATATCTGGTTTCAATTGTACATAACAATATCAATTCTTGGATAAATATATGGAAATTCATAAAATGTTGAAATATATAAGTACATAAATATCAACTACAAAAGGAAATAGATGCTTAAATATATGTTATCATATATGAATATGTGCATATAAAAAATGTAAATATGTATGCGCTAACCATTGATATTGTGTTATATTATAATGATTAAATAATCAATAAACAATATATATGTATATACAGATTATGACACTTGAAACCACTAAAATTGAGAACATATAACGTATGAAAAATAATGTCTTAATAGTCATGAATATGAACATAAATTAATAACTTATATTTTGATGTTAATATAATCACTATTAAAAACGTCATACTTATAAAGAAAAAATTCATAATTTATCAGAACAACCAATTAATAGTCACATCAATTCACATCTAAAAGAAGGAAGAGGAAGAGAAAAAGAAGGGAAAGAAAGGAAGGGAAGGAAAAGAGGGAGGGGTGGGAAAGGAAGGTGGGGAAGTAGAGGGAAACAAATATGACATCTACAATATTAAGATGGTAACAAAGCTATCTAGAAGCTAGTACGGATTTTAGACTGACAATACTGTTTAGCCCTGGAAATATGTGCACTCTTAATCTCAGGATCCATTCAAGTTCTATATTCTCTAGATGTATCATGGTATCCCCTCCTATTTTCAACCTTCTAACAACTTGTATTACACAAAAATAAAACCTGTGATTTGGTAGTACCATACTGTAAATTTTTTTCAGTTTGGGTTCCTTTTCCTTACAATGACCAATCAATGCTGTCAAAAATCAGGCCTATCTCAAATACATCGGAGAAGCAATTGGAGGTTGCAGAGTCAGGTGATTTTATAATCTCCTCAACTGCTCCTCCAAATATATTGCTATTGTAGTTGAGTTAGGCATGTTTTGGTAAGAACTTCAGAGAATTATTGTGAGAAACCAGTTGCAGAATAAAATTCTATTTAAAGTCGACTGTGCAGAGTGCTGAACTCCAGCACCAACCTGGTTGACAAGTCTGTGAGACTGAGGTATATATTTTTCTTTTCTCTTTTTTTTTTCAATTTTTGGTTGTACCAAAGAGCCCCAATTAAATTACTCAATTTTATTTATTGTAAGTACGAATTTTTGTCAGGTATCATGTGCCATATTATATTATGCCTTAGGAGTACAAAAGAAACAATGTTTAGGGCCTATCTACACTCTTGGCTAGATGTAACTTGTTCAGCTCAAGTTTCCGTTATTTATTCCGGAAGAGGAGTTGAATTTTAGAATCTTACATTTTAATTTTATTTGCTTGCTTAGTGGTTTAGGTACAGTTACGTCTTGTAAGTAAAGTGTCTTCGCTTTGCATGCCTTCGGTGCTTAATCTCCTCAGAATTTAAAAGCGGGAACTTTACATTCACCCTTAAATGCCCATCAGATAATGCTCATTCCCTCAGCAGCCACTGAACCTTTAAAGATCTGAATGACTGGAGCTTCACCAACTCTACTAAAAAGTTCACAGTACACACCTTATGTCTGTTAGACATTAACTACAGACAAGATGATGTCTAACCCTGTAGCATCACTGAGTTATCAGCAACACATCAGAGCAAAAGAGAAAACACTGGTTTAAGTAGCATGGTCCTGTCACTGTATTTAATGAGTACACCATGTTTTCCCTAAAGTTTAGTACTCTGTAAACAAAACTTTGCACCCACTCATAATCTCAATGATTCTGAAAGCTGTTACACCTCTGGTTTTGTCTTAACACTGTTAAAACGCAGTATGGGTGCCTCTCTTAAGCTTCCTCTGTTTACTGGTGTGTTTTATTTTAATGGTGTATTACTGAAATCCCTTCAGCTGTTTTGCAGCTGTACCACTACATGAAGCAAATTTGTTTCCTTTTAACAATCTTGAATAGTCCATCCAAATTTAAGATATTGAGAAGAAAAAAGTAAAAAGCCACGGGTGATGATTTAAAGCAACACTCCAATGAGCCTCATTACCAGGAATGTTCCTCATTTGACAGAACCCACACTGTAAAAGTTGCAGACTCCAAATCTGACCTCAAAGCAGTGACAAGTGGAGTACCACAGCATTCCATCCTGGGACCTCTCCTGTTTGGTATCTACTTCTCTGAAGTACAGGCTAACACAGAAGGCCTCTGGCTAATAAAGTTCGCAGATGACTGCAAACTAGGAGCCATAGTCAAGTCTCCAAATAATGTGGACATCCTACAGAAGAGCCTCACTGAGACAGATGCCTGGTGTCAGAGCCATGGCCTCAAGCTCAATGCCAAAAAATGCAGTGTCATCCCCTTTGGTAAAAACTCTGTACCCATGAACTACCACATAGGCAGCAATCTACTTAACACCGAATGCATGATAAGAGACCTTGGTACCTAGGTGGACAGCAGTCTCTCCTTTGATAGTCACATCGCCAGAGTAGTCAGCAAGTTATTCTATGTGGCACACCTCATCATAAAAGGGTTCTCATCCAGGAAAAAAGAGGTCATTGTTCCCCTCTACTCGTCACTCAGACCCATTATAGAGTACAACACCCCTTTTGGAATGTATCTCAAGACATCTGCAGCAGCTGGAAAGGCCACAGAAGTACCTCACAAAGAGGATTGCTGGCCTCAAACAAATGCCCTACACTGACCGCCTCAAAAAACTCCAGCTTTACTCCGTAACATATCGCCTGCTCCGAGGTGATCTCTGCCTAACATATAAAACTATGTCAAACCCAGAGCTGTTGGACATGCTACACCTAAAGAAATCCCAATCCCTCCAAGCTACACACTCTAGGGACCTAAACCTTGTCACCACAATAAACAGGATACACTGGAAGGATAGATTCCTGTCCCAGAGACTTCCTATACTCTGGAACAAGCTACCCATCTATGTCAAGCGAAATTCTTCATTAGCACTCTTCAAGAAAAATCTTGATGAGTAGATGGGAAATAGGAAATACACCCTGGGGATCGCTTCTGTGTCTCTGCTGGACAGTGGCACAGGAAAATAACTTTCTTGGGTGGCGTAAGCTATGGGACCTTGCTGGCTAGGCTTACGTAGGCCCTTGGGCCGATAGCCTAGTACCTACCTATGGACTATGAACTAATTTGAATCTTAAAAGTCCACGCTCCTCGCGTTTCCACACTGAGAGGGTCTGCCACATATTTAATGTTAAGATTTTCTTAAAAAGATATCTGCAGGAAATAATACGGGATCAAAATAATTCATCAAAGAACCTTTTATAAAGTAACAGATTTAACTATTCCTTGATCTTTCTAGTTGAAGTTAATAGTAAGCTATTAATATGTGCTCTCACATTTTAACAATTTGTTCCAAGTTATGACAAGTAGTGTTCCACATGCTGGAGATGGAAGGTAGACATATATATTTAAAAATATATTTTTTTGGCTCGGTGTCGCATTAATTGGGTAAACATGAGAAAGATATCACGAGTAGGTTCTGTTTTAAACAGGTAGAAATTCTTTACAGTATGATTTACTTGTGATATTAAAATGACATTTCCTGAAAAAGAACACATTAAATATTAATTTATTTAAATGAATATTTGAAAATCTAAATGCATTGACACTCATATTCGTAAATTTTAGGCCCTCAAGGTTGCGGTCCTTTGAACTGAAATGTAAAAACATTAGAATGAATAGGCATTTAAATGAAATAAAATTAATGAATACAATGATGTTTTCATATTAAAGATGGAAGACATCAAATGAGATTTTGACATTTTTTTACATTAATATATACCTAGCTCAGTAAAAACACATTTTAGACTGTTTAAATAGATAATTCTGTTCAAGTGGACCGGCAAAGAACAACCCATTGGAGAAATAAGGCATTGTTTAATTAAGTTAATTAGCAAATAATTAAATTAAGGCACAATATAATTTAACGATATGTCTGAAATGTAGTTTGACATAACATCATTATAGATTCATGGGTAAGAAGTAGGCAATTGGTATGCAGACTATTATAAGCCTAGCCAACACAAAATAAGTAAATAAATGCATCCCTCCAGCCAGAGGGCAAGACATGAAGGACCACGGAAGAACTTATGGCTGCCCATCCAGTTACCTCGGTTTGCCTTGAAGGTAATCATCTTTTTTATTTTCATTTCTTTTTGCGGTACTACAGTTATCACTAGGGTGGCGCATTGCAGTATCAATTTTTTTTTTGCTTTGTTTTTTTTTTTATTAACAAGACATCTTTCGAAAACTAAACAATAGCCTACTTTTTATATAACACAGGACCCAAGCCTCTTTCTTTCAAAAAAATGCTGTCAAATAAACGCAAAGATGTTTGGAACAAAGTGGTAAATAATAAGCGACGATCCTGTACCCCACCGAGTAATGCAACTACCCTCAAGGGTAGCACCATTTGTGGGGAAGGGGGGCTAAGTTAGGTGAGTTCTATCTTTTCAATCACATTAAATGCAACAGTAATCATTCTTTTAAAATTCACATGATGAAGTCTGTGCTCATTTGAAAGAGAGAAAGATACACAAATTCAGAAGAATTAAATTTGATTATCAACAGAAAAAGAATAATTATAATGACATGAGTGTTGCATACTAATGTACATTACTTTATTGTGTTTGACAAAGAAATAAGCTGTAAAAGAAACAGGCAAAGTAAAAGTGTTTTGCTCATTTTCCTTTAACACATACCACAGGGTGAGGGCAAACTTAAAAAGAGAAATCAAACCGTAATGGTGTGAAGATAAGATTAGTAGAACAGTTATGTAGAGAGGACAGCCTAGCATCTTACACATTCAGCATTATAGCAACACAGAAAACACTAGTGGTGAGGATAACAGTCATTATCTTAGGCGATTCAACAGACACTTGTTAAACTTTCAAAAGTCTTCACACATTCAAGTTTCCTAACAATCTGTGTGCAAGACAATGACCACCAAATATTAATATCAAAAAGAAAGTAAAATCTGGGTACGAACCAGAATAAAAGGAAATTATTTCACGTGTAGCAATTGCAAAAGTAACGCGATGCAGCTCACTCAGGGCATAAATAGGAATTAAAGGAAGCGATTGGTTTGACAGCTGTTTCAAAAATGCATAGAAACAAGGTCAACTACCATTTCTCAATGCAGCCTCTTAAATTTATTCTTATTTAAAACATCAAACCTCCCACCTCCAAAATGTCTTCTGATCATTCTGAAACAACAAAGTGCCATTGAGAAAGTCTGAATTAATGGAATAACTTCTGGCCTGTGATACTGAATTTGCAGCTGGATTTCTTTCTCTTTTTTTGGTTGTGCCAAGGATATCAAAATAAAGGCATGGTTTGCAATTACTGAAGGGAAGTCATGGCTACTGAATAATGAAATTACAGCCAAGAAACAGAGTACTAGGATTAGCAATTATGTACACAGGTAAACTGGTTTAAAAAGCTGTGGTATATTAACATTTTGTGCCTGAACGCTATATGAAATCGTTATGCCTAATACCAATCTAAAATTATTTGGAAGATGGCTTGTTCGTGATTCAACCACTCAATAATCTATATCAGGCCAAACTGCTAACACAAATAGTTAAAGTTATCACTCCAAAGTGCAGACAGTGAAGGCATAATGTAACTTGAAGTTTACATGAAACCAGTGTCTTTGAGTAGCATCATCAAACAATACATGATATATTATTCACTTTAATTTGCTCCACCCAGTGTGCTTCATCTTATGTAGGTCCATAGGTTAAAACTAGACTGTTGGCCCAGTAGATAGATCATTTGTGGCCTAATTACAAGATTGCAAATTTGCCAGTACCCAAAGACATGAATAACTAATAAGAAAACACTTCACAGCTGTACAGATTTTTGCAGAATGTCTAGATTTTGTCCTCATATTTTTGGCCCGTTTTTCGTAAAATTGTGGTTTTCTTGCAAATTAGTGGTAAATCATTAAAGATTGAAGTTAGTAAATTAAAAGCATTTAAATTTCAGACTTCATATCCTTCAGAAAATGCACGCTAATGCAAAACCTGTCATTCTATCACCTTTCTAAAATTGTAAAAGTGATATTTAAAAATTGTCCCTATTTTTGGACTTTTGGCCAACTTTTATTTATGGCTTGTTCCAGATTTCTTGCTCCGAGAGGTTGAGAGCTATGGGAACTAGAAGCCTATACACATCTGCCTTGTGTCCATAAAGCATTCCTCTTCAGGAATCACATTTACCAGATAACCAACGTGTTGATATATTCAGACACTCAATGTGGTATTTTAATGTTAAGATGGTCAGAACTGCACTAGTATTTTTTCATTACATTTCACTTCATTTTCATTGCATAACAATGCATTTCCATTACATTATTATTCTCAAAGGACCCGAATTAAAAAATATATATATCTTCAAAAAAAGATGATACTCCATGATACAGACTCATTCTGAGATGCCTCGTAGTTTCATCATTCACACGGGGCAAATAGGCTTCAAATTCCCAGTCTTTCAATAAGCAACTTTTAGATTTAGGACATTAACTATGCTCTCTAAACCACACAGTGTCAGAATGACAGTCATTTCACTCAAATAATGTCCCAGTTGATGATCAATAACAATTTCAAAGGCCTTTAGGCTTTCCCAGATGCTGAAGTCCAGTACTTTATTTAGCACCCTACCACTCCGCAATTTCACTATCTCCTTCATCCAGGACTCAGATCAGCATCTTCAAATACCTGAATCCAAAAGCCACAAATGACAACACAATGTAACATGCAATAATACATCTCAGTGATGAAATATACATGCATGTAGACACAGCAAGATAACTAATTCAGAAAATAAATTGTCAGCTTTTGCTTTAGTCAAGCTATAGCTCAATATTTACCAGTTTCCATTTGAAATACAAAAATTGTGAATTACACGGGTATAAAACAGCTTTATCAGGTATTTCTGTGTACTATAACCCACCAGTGTATGTGTTTTTCAGGCAGTGGCAGGTAAATAGTTCCATGACTGCATTCTGTGGTATTGAAACAGCAGAATGTAAAACAGCAAGGAAAGAAACATTGAAAATACTTATCCAATGACTGCAAACATAAATTTATCCAAGCCAAGTCATCACATAAAATTCAGTCCAAAGCTACTTAAATAACCAAATGTGCAGAAAGGGCGGGACGTAGAATTACTACTACTCAAGTCCAATTGACAATTAACTGACAACCAACTCAAGACGTGAGCATCCCCTGAGAAATCAAGCAAGCCAACACCGGCCGGGATCCTGCAAAACCAATTTGCAGGTTCCAAGCTTTAGCCCCAGCTTCCCTGTTAATCCCTTAAAGCACACAGGAGTCTATCCTTCTTTGATGGGGAAACTACCAATGTAAAAACATGCACATTCTGCACAATTGGCCATATAAACCAAATTCTTTGTCCTACACGTTGCCCTCCCCTTAAAATAAAAAACCCTACTTATGTCTGGGTGTTTAAAATCTATATCCCCCCTAATATATGTGCAGGCCTTACAATTACCACATGGATGAGTACCTGCACTCATATTTAACTCCATCCTCTTATCTAAATGTACCTCCTTACATAGTAGGTCTTTTAAGTTCTTATTTCTTCTATAATTGAATTTAGGACATTCACCTACTATGTCTTTCAGTCCGACATCACTAGTTAAAATGTTCCAATTTTTCTGTACTATCTGGCAAATGTCCTTAACATTGCTTCCATAAGTAAATAACAAATTAGTTCTTCTTTCTTTATTGCTATTAGGCACAGTGGCTTCCTGTCCACCCCTATTAATCCTATTCAACCATGGCTTGTATCTTGTTTCTCTGAGTGGTTTATTATTACTCACTATATTGTTAATCAATGGTTTCCCATATCCCCTGACAGCAAGGTGCTGTTCTAATTTATATAGTTCTTCATCACAATATGCATCCTCAGAACATACCCTAGATATCCTACCTACCTGGCTTTTTATGATGTTAAGAAAAATATGTCTGGGATGCATGCTGTCAAAAGACAGCAATGTGTTTTGCCAGCAATCCTTTCTGTAGAGTCTTGATGTAAACCCCATATCAGTCTGCTCTACACAAACATCCAAGAAATCAATCTTGTCATACGATGTTTTTGCACTAAAACTCAGGAATGTGGTAGTCGTATGTTAAAAAGCTTTCAAAGGTAGATAAATCCCCATCCCATAAAATAAACACATCGTCTACAAACCTAACATATAGAGTTATATATTTATACCATTCCTGATTATTCAAAATCTCTTTGGTCTCCCATTTTGATAGCACTATATTTGCATATGAATTAGCACAGGGGGTGCCCATGGCTACCCCCCGTGCTTGTCTATACAGCGATCCTGGTCCCATAAAAACATTGTTATGTAGGACCAAAGAGAGTAATCTTTCCACAATATCCCTCATATGTGCTGTAGCTCCAAGTTCAGTAATAACCTCTCCCACAGCTTTGATGCCATAATCATGTTCAATAACCGTAAACAGGCTATTGACATCCAATGTAACCATCAACAGTTTCTTGCCCTCAATATACTCAATATTGGCTAGTTGTTCCAAGAAATGTCCTGTATCTTTCAATATGTTACTAATCTTCCCTAAATAGGGTTTCAGGACAAATTCTAGCCAAATTGAGATATTCTCAGTGACTCACCCTCTGCCTGAGACTATAGGCCTGAGTGGTGGTGGTTAATGACTTAATGACTTAATCGGTAAAGCCTTAAATATGGGCGTAGTCAGTTTGTCTATTCTCAAAAACTCATATGTCTCATTAGTTATCTTAGTTTCACCTAACAATGTTGTTAGTTCATTATGCACCTTTTCTATAATCATTTTAATCTGTAGGGGGTTAATCTGTTCATAAGCCCCATCATGAGACAATGTTTCTTTTTTTTTTATATTTTTCTGTATCTAATCTTATTACTATGGCCCCTCCTTCCTTTTGTTGCTGTTTTATTGTTATCTCCTTGTTATTCATCATTTGAACCTTGATTTTTTTTTTTTAGTCAAATTATATAATACCTACTGGTGTTCTTTCTTACTATCAATTTAAATAGGTCCCTTTCACACCCCATTCATAAATAAATTAAGAGGGTGTAAGGTTTGGAACAAAACTACTAGGTTTTCTTAGTTCCATTCTATCTCCTACTTGATTATCATACATTAATTTCAGTGCAACACCTCTGCAGAACAATAAGAAGTCAAAAATAACATCACTATACGTACATTCTTTACTTGGCACAAATGTTAGCCCCTTATTAAGAACTTGTAGTTCATCTGTATTCAATAGAAATTTAGATAAATTATATACAATACCATTAGAAACATCATCAGTCAATATACAGGAACTACACAAGCATTTAATCCATACCGTCACATAGTGGAAGGGGTGAACTGTAACAAGCAAAAAAAGAAATAGAAATGTGCAGCACAGGTGAACACAGAACACATCTACCTATCAGGTACAGGATGCTCTACTGACCTCTCAACCAATCAAGGACAAATTTCAACAGAATCAGTGACAAATCCAGAAATAATTAGGGACAATCAGTGACAGTGTGAAGTATTAACTTCAGAGATTGACATAATAAAAGAAAGTGAATTAATCTGCATTTTTCTGAAGTGAAAGATCTATAGCTCCAACTGTTGTCATTATTTATTAAATTTAACTCACAAGTCACAAGTTTTTGGAGGGATTAAGAGGGGCAGAACTAAAATCTGAGTCAAAATCGGGGACAGCTGAAAGGTATACGTTAGTCCCCACTATGTAAAGAGCATAGCAGATCAGTAAATGACAGCTCCTTTTCGGGGCAGTGCACAACGTACCAATGGAAATAAAGCTGTCACAGTACAAAGCACTAGTCTGTAACAGGAGACTACTGGTATCATCACAAAGTGTGTTACTAATGAACTTACTAACACAAACTTACATGAACCTGAACAATGTTCTTAGCTTCAGGAATAGGCGTGTGTTTTACAAAGTGACCTACAGTGAGAAGCTATTCTAGCTAATTTATGCAAATGCCCCAGTTCTGCTGCTTTTTCACCGTCACTAATACAATTACCTTCTCCTCACAGAAAAAAGGACTTTCACGCGTACTATCTGCCTATTAGAAGCAGAGTGTTTCCCAAACGTTATAGACAAATATGTCCTAAATGGTTCACAGGTGAATACACAACCATAAAATAACTCATTACAAAAATGTTAAAATCATTTCATCCAATGCCATACTCAAAACGCATAGCAAAGCAAGGAACGTCTCTCTCGAAAAATGCTAAAACAAATTAAAGGCAACAGATCCGGGTTTGTTCCTGGTCTAACATTTACCTGCCAAACACTTCGCCTCTTCACAGAAACAGTGGCATATTTTCCACAGAGTAACGAACAAACAATGATTATCAAACAACTATCCTCAATCCTTAGGACCCTTCAGCTGAAAATACAAATACTTAAACGCAGAGCTTACAAACTTCCAACAGCCTCCAAATTTTAACAGCAAGTAAAAACTCCACAGACCTGAGTCCATGCTCACTCAGCTGAAAACCCAATGAGTGGGCAGGAAGGTGGTGGCATTCGCAACCAAAAGTTTGAACGTTGATGGAAGTAGTCTTTAATGTTTGCAGCATTAAACTAGGTTTGCCACCTTCCCAAATGCCCAAAGTGGGGCATTTTTTCTAGAAACATTAGATTTTTGCAGGACAAAAACCTATCAATGACTACTACAAAGTACTTTTTTTCCAAAATAAAAGTTTACTCTTGTAGCATTTGATTTGCTTATGCTATTTAATTCAACATTTAGGTGTTTCAGATACAAAATTACTTTTTAATCAGCTATTAAAATACTAAAGAACCACTTTTCCCCCTAAAAAATCTCAGGACATTTGCGTTTTTTTTCCGCAGGACACAACTGCCCAAAGAGTGATATGTGGTAACCCTACGTTAACCGGGATAATATTCTGCTCCACAGGGATGTCTTACAAGAGCACTGGTTCTTCCTCTGCACCAACTGCCAAACACGATTTTCAAATGACTCTGGTTTATTTGTTAAATATTAGATTCATTTATTCATCAAATGTTTCTTCTTAATAAAACAAACCAATGTTTTAACAATGTTAATTCCTATATGAGATCATTTAGCTGACAGTTAATAAAACAGAGTTTGCGTGAGTTGTGATGCTACTGTTTTTGATGTACTTGGTATTTTGTTTCAGCATGACCCATATATTTAGACTTTTGTATACATTTTACCACAATAAGAGAACTTCAAATTGCTTAACCCATACAATACATCTGAAAGGTAGCCTCAGGTGAAAAAATAGTGAGAGTTACCAAGTTAGGAAGCAACCAGCACCAATAGGTATACTACTGTAACAGAATCCGTGCTTCTTGATGTTTCAGTCGTTTTCAAACTGGTGATGGGTGAACTGGGGAAAACCATGAATGGATATCCCCCACCAAGTTATAGCAGGCATGCAACCACAGTAACAAAAAAAACAATGAAACTAAAATTTAAGCGTGTTAATTTGATTGCTTGGATGCTTGGCGTGCTAGTCTAGTTTAGCATGTTTGTCCATGTTTGGTCAAATTGTTGTGATTGTATTCTAATGCATTATGTTTAGGATGTGCACAATTATTATTAGTTGAGCTTGAGTAACCAAACTGTACATATTTTCGCTGTCTAGAGACAGACGTTACTTTGCATTTTTTTGTTTAACATTTGTGTGCGTTTCAAGGTTTTTATACAGCTTTGAAATGCTTAGAGTGTATCATTTCATTCTAAAATGAATGCAATGTGTGGGAGTTGTGCTTCCTGTAGGTAATTGTCACAGATTTGGGCTAAGTGTTTGCGGACCTGTCAATTTCAGTGTAATCTGTGGCAAAGGAAAGATTTCCAGAGTCTGCCTGGTTAAGTTGAGTGAAATTTTATGCTGATATTCTGCATGTTACTAGTTGAGCTAAAACTACTGTTAGAAAGCAGAATAAGCTGATCACAACATAAAACGTATTGCAGGGTGTTTAAATTGGGGTGGGTCTTCAGCGGGAAAAAAAGCAGGCTTATATTTAGATTTCGTTATTACTGTATTACTAGCTGTAGTGAGACGTTACTGTCTGTGGTGATTGATTTAGTGTTTTGATCACATATATTTTCAGGTTAGTGCTGAATTCAGGGCTGTGTTACAAGTTTCTGTGTTTGCCCATACCTTACTTGGATAGAAGGAAGTTTCTCTGTTCATTGTGAGAGAGGGAGCTTTGAGCAGCCTATCTGTCCCTGGAGGAGTGGTTTCAGCCCAGAAATTAGTAGTTTATTGGCCATTTTGGGCTAATTTCCATCTCTTTCATTTCCCTGCTATAAAACCCGCATTTGCGCGGTTTTGCGTGCCAGGCAGCGCTGGTTAGCTAGGGTATAACTATTCCTAGCTCCACAAAATCTTCTCTTCAATTTTTCCCTTGGAACTAGACACACTTTCAACTTAAGCACTCAAACCATTCACTTCTCATCCCGGAACTTGCTCAAAACCCATAGCAAGCATTAATAAACCTTAGCACTAGACGGTGTCCCAGGCTGCGTCCTACACGAGCTCAAAGATGAACTAACCCCTCACCTAAACACACTGTTTAAACTCAGTCTCTCCACAGGCTACATACCCACAGAGTGGTGCACAGCAATGGTTATTCTGCTCCACAAAGGTAGAGCCACAATGGACCCCGGGGACTATCACCCTATAAGCCTAACTAGCTTAGCCTGCAAAGCTATGGAGTGCAGTGTCATGGATCTCATTAACAGAGACATTGGAAACCTCCAAACCCTGGACCCTACCCAGTTCGGCTTTGTTAAGGGCAGATCATGCCTCCTAAACCTGGTGGACTTCTTTGAGACAGTTACCAAGGCTATAGACAAGAGAAAGGTGGTCCACACTGCCTACCTAGACCTCGCAAAGGCCTTCAACACCATTCCCCACCCCGGTATTATAGACAAGCTCACCATCCTGAACAAACTCCTACGTCATGAGATGGGTTGCCAACTGGCTTATGGACAGAACTCACATGGTTAAGAGTTGCGGGAGCTAGGTCTGACTCTAAACCAGTTACAAGTGGAGTTCCCCAGGGCTCAGTCCTAGGACCCCTCCTGTTTGGCATATAGTTCTCAGAGGTACAGGCAAGCACAGGAGGACTATGGCTGACCAAGTTCGCAGACAACTGCAAACTAGGGGCTATAATTGACTCTCCGGCTGACACAGACATCCTCCAAAAGGGTCTCACTGAGACAGATACCTGGTGTCAAAACCATGGCCTCAAGCTAAATGCCAAAAAGTGCATGGTCATCCCCTTTGGAAAAAACAAAGTACCCACAAACTACCACATATGTGGTAGCCCCCTAAATATAGAAGATGTAATAAGAGATCTGGGGACCCAAGTAGATAGTAACCTCTCCTTTGATAATCACATTGCCAAAGTGGTTAGAAAATCTTTCTATGTGGCCCACCTAATCACAAAAGGGTTTGCATCCAGATCAAAAGAGGTCATTGGGCCCCTCTACACATCACTCATCAGATGACCCATCATAGAGTACAATGCCCCATTTGGGATGTACCTTACAAGACACCTGCAATAACTGGAAAAACTACAGAAGTACCTCACCAAGAGGATCACTGACCTCAAGCAGATGCCCTATGCAGCTCGACTGAAGAAACTCCAGCTGTACTCGGTTGCATACCATCTACTCAGAGGTGATCTCTGCCTGACATACAAGGCCATGTCCAACCCAGAATTGATGGACATGCTCCACCTAAAGAAAACCATATCCCCTCGAGCCACACGCTCCAGGGATCTAAACCTCACCACAACAATAAATAGGACGTGCTGGAGGGATAGATTCCTGTCCCAGAGACTTCCCATGCTCTGGAACAAGATCCCAGTCTACATTAGGCAGAGCTCCTCGCTAACCCTCTTCAAGAGAAATCTTGACGATTGGATGGGAAACAGCAAGTTTACCCCGGGGATCACTTCAATGGCTCTGCTGGACAGAGGCACAGGGAACTAATCTAAGGGAGGTGACAAAAGCCAACACATTCCGGCTAGGCTTATAAATGCCTTCGGGCAGATAGCCTAGTACCTACCTATGAACCTATTTAGTATGAAATGTAACTGATCAAAGGTAACAGCAAAATTCTGGTAAGCTTTTTCTGGAATTCGCAGACACTATTGGAAGAATGCAACTACAGCAGTTATGTTGACCATTTGGAAATGCTGATTTATAATAGATTTGGACAAAAAGGCTTGCATCTGTTTTTGAATTGTTTGCATCTTTAAAGTTGTAAACAGTGTGTTGGTTATGTCTGAAGAGCTTTGTAATTTCATTTTTATATTTTAAGTAGTTTTTTGGAACATTTTCATACAACATTGAAAGGACTGATAACCTAACTGGTTGATAGCAAACATGTATTAAGTAGGTGCTATGGCTCCTAAAGTGCATGCACACAGACACACAGACACAGACACACAGACACAGACACACACACACACACACACACACACACACACACACACACACACAGACACACACAGACACAGACACACACAGACACAGACACACACAGACACAGACACACACACACACACAGACACACACACACACACACACACACACAGACACACACACACACAGACACACACACACACACAGACACACACACAGACACACACACAGACACACACACAGACACACACACACACAGACACACACACACAGACACACACACACAGACACACACACACACAGACACACACACACACACAGACACACACACAGACACACACACACACAGACACACAGACACACAGACACACACAGACAGACACACACAGACAGACACACACACACAGACCCACAGAGAGACACACACACGGACACACACAGACACACCCACACACAGATACACACACAAGTACAGACACACACAGACACACATAGACACACACACACAGACACACTGTAAGCAAATAAAAACACCACAGTAAAGAAAACATGCGGATTATAAATCAACATGCAAGAACTTATTTACAATATCATAGCAAGTTGGCTTAAATGACTAAAGGTGCTACTGCATGACTGCAGTAATTTTTCTGTATATTAATGTTCAGATTTTTGCATACCTTTTTCATAGGTTCATAGGCTGGTACTAGGCTATCGTACCCTAGGGCCTATACAAGCCTAGCCATAACAATTCCCTGGATATTTCTTCCCACAATATTTATTTCCCTGGACCCCTGTCTAACAGGGAGACTGACATGATCCCCGGGGTGAATTTCTTATCTCCCATCCAATCAATGTTCCTTTTGAAGAAGGCCAAGGAGGCACTCTGCTTGACATGTATGGGCAGTCTATTCCAGAATATGGTGAGTCTCTGGGTCAGGAACCTATCCCTCCAGCATGTTTTGTCCATTGTGATGACAAGGTTTAGATCCCCGGAGCATGTGGCTCTGAGGGATTGGGATTTCTTTAAGTGGAGCATGTCCAACAGCTCAGGGTTTGACATGGCCTTGTATGTTAAGCAGAGATCGCCTCTGAGTAGATGATATGCCACAGAGTATACTATACTAGCTGGAGTTTTTTTTAGTCAGTCAGCATAGCGTATCTGCTTTAGGCCTGTGATTCCATTAGTGAGGTATTTCTGCGGCCTTTCCAGCTGTTGCAGATATCTTGTGAGGTACATACCAAACGGGGTGTTGTACTCTATAATGGGTCTAACGAGGGATGAGTACAGTGGTACAATGACCTCCTTTTTTCTGGACGAAAAGCCCTTCGTGATGAGGCAAAGTCTTTTACATTAGTAGATTTTGATTTATTATTCAGTTAATTGGCTTGGTTAGCTTAATTAATTAGTTTATTAATGTTCTGCTGACTGCAGTATTTCTTATACTGGAGTAAAATTCAAGTGATAGCTAAGTGTACATGGGGGCTGACAATTTTGCATTTGAATTCTGACAGCTCATCACAGTTTTAATAGGCTTCTCTTTTTAAAGTCATTGTTTTCACTGGTTTGTAGTGTATTAAGCATATCCATTTCCTAATACCCCACTCTGACACTGTCAACTATCTTAGAAGCATGTATAAATCCCTGTATAACACACTGGATATCCCTTTACAACACACTGGAGAGCTAGCTGGCTCACTGATAGGATGCAACAGGTTCTAACCACAGAGAGGCCAGTCACCAGTGCAGCCCCCCAGGGCTCTGTGCTGGTCCACTTCTCCTTGGCATCCAATGTCAAGGGGCCTCTGGCTAACCAAGTTCACAGATTTGCAAACTGGGAGCAGTCACACAGTTGTATGCTATAAAATAAAACTGTACCTTGTAATACATGCCCTTTGTTTGAAGAGGTCAATTGATGTTAAAATATCTGATAAGTATGCTCCCCTTGCCTAGCTCTCCCGGATATGGATTCATTCTGGAATCCTGGACATTTATGCCACTTCCGCCTCCTCACCCTGACTAAAGTAATGCAACCCCCCCCCCCGATACATTTCTTCAGGTCTCTCCCCTCTTTCCTTCCAATCTGGTCTACATCTATAATCATTGCTGATACTGGTCACCAGCCCCAGCCTAGCTTCTGTCACAATGACAGTGTGTTGCCATCTTCGACTTTGCCAGCCTCACAGACATATTTAAACAGGTTTTATTCTTGAATTGATATTCTCGAATATCACTGTTTCAATTTGGGACAAGTGAATGACTGTATCTATGATAGTGAACAAATATTTCTGATAACGTGCTTTTATCTAGTTTTGTCTGGACATAAGTAGTTATGTAATAACATAATAATGTAATAGTTCTGTCATGCAGGCAATTATTGACATCAGTCAGATCATTTACAGTTTTGA
The DNA here is from genome assembly GCF_019279795.1 of Protopterus annectens. NCBI lineage: Eukaryota > Metazoa > Chordata > Ceratodontiformes > Protopteridae > Protopterus > Protopterus annectens. The sequence goes on along the minus strand of NC_056743.1, from coordinate 62,533,652 downwards.
TTAAAAATAACTGGTAAATTGATTGCATTTTTAAAATACAGGGAGGTAAACAGTGCTGCATGTTTTACATAAGAATATGGACAGTGATCTTGATACTTGCTATGAGGTTGAAAACTTTGTAATTCATCTTGCCTTGTAAATCTTGAATTTTGTGGAGCTGCACAAGAAGATACATACAGAGATAACCTCAGCAGGGAGTAAGTAGTAGTGTTCATTACATCCTGGTAGGGAGGGTAAGTTACCATTGGTCTGAAACTGTTTCAATGCTGTTGTGCTCAGAGGAATTTCTTGCTGTCATGTTACAGCTTATGTCAGATTAGCAAAACTGAACAATATATGTTTGGGTTATGCAGTCTCAAGATATGTAATTTGTGAAAGTAACATTATAAATATAAGAAAGACTGTGAATGTGGAATTATCACAGTAAAGAATACTTCCCAGTCTTAGCATTGCTATTTGTACATTGTGATATCTGTCATTGCTTACAAAATGTTTACAGTTTTTCCTATGCCCTTTATTTCTCCAGAAAATGCTGTGTAATGCCAAGATGTCTGTAGGCTAATAGAAGTATAGCAGTGCACCCACAGACAGACACAGTTTTGTAAAGCAATTGCAACATGCCAAAGCAAAGAGTAGATCATGCATTCATTTGTGAAGTGTTTTATATGCGTTCTTTCGTGAAGTGTTATATATGCGTTCTTTCTTCAGCATAATGAACACATGTTGTTGTGGCCATTGGCTAAGTCAGTAGTACTTGACATTGTTTTATTTTGTACATTAGATAACAGAAGCAGTTATTTCTTGTATTGAAATGAGCTGCAGTATGTCAGCAGAAAGTGCTTCTATGTCTTCAGGAGGCAAGCAAGAACTACATCAACAGTCTCCAAATTTTTCAGAAAGGTCATAAAACACAGAGAAGGTTCAGTCTCTGAGGGTAAGTCATTGTGGTTGAGAGTAGTGCCAAAGTACAGAATGATGTTCTATTCTCAGGATGATTGTTAGATAGTTCAGATGTGTATGACACTATTTCCTGTGCTAAAGTATTTGTCTAGGATTTTATGAATGAGAGTATTCATACGTTTTACCGATTTAGTCTTGAAAGGAAGTCAGATATGGAATGGAAAATGAATTGAAAGTTACTGTACTCAAAGTCATATATGAAGGCAGGAGCTCATCGGGAACATCTTAATAATCCATGTTGTATACTTTGCATTTCTTTTGTGGGTTTGCAGGCATCCAGTGCATAGATTCTTTCCCTATTTTTTTTTTTAGTTAGTGAAACTTTTTGTGTGTGTAACAGTAACGGAGGCAAATGTAGTTGTATTTGTTGTACTGTTACAGAAGTTATCTTCCTCCTGATATTTGTTTTTGTTCTTTTAACCATCAGTCGACAGTCATGTGTGTTTGACACAGAAGACATGGTAATTGAATGTAGTGCCATCAGAGAAGTCAGTGAAAATAGTAGTTACAGAAGTCAGCAGCTTAAGAGATAACATAGAAAGTGAGAGAAGTTCTGTTAGTAAAGTCAGTAAGAAGCATTTGGATGAAGTCGGTGCCACAAAGTGTTCACTGACAGATAATAGTGAGTGCATCACATGTACTAATACTGCAGATAAGGAGAAAGTCATTGTCATAAATCATCGCAAACCACATGACGGTTTTCGTTTTCCACTCAAAGCCTTCACAGACAAAGAAAATCAGGAAGTTCCCTTCGCCAATGTCAGCTGTCATGACTAGACCAGTTTATTTTTCTGGCATATTCAGTGAAACAAGATGGGCTGTATTGTTTAGCCTGTGTGTTATTTCCAACACCAGCACAGACAGAATGGGCAAAGTTATTCATTGAGCAGCCATACTGTAACTGGAAGCATGCCAAAGCTGATATTCAGCAACATTCAGAATTAGATCACCACAAGCAATCTGAGGCAAAATTACATGTTTTCCACATCACAAGTGACAATCCAAGTCAAAGAGTGGACTTTGCAATTTCAAATGCTTCACAGCTGCAAGTGGCCAAAAACAGAGCTCTACTGACCTCTATTATAAAGTGTCTGGAGTATTGTGGAAGGCAAGGGATAGCCCTTCGTGGACATAGAGATGACCACACATCTAACTGTACAACCAACAAAGGAAACTTCAGATCTCTAGTCGATTTCCGAATTGATGCTGGTGACAGAGAGTTAGAAGCCCACTTGCAGAAAGAATGCAACATAAATTTCAAAAACAGTGCAGAATGAATTACTAGACTGTATTAAAGAATACATTCAACAGGAGATAATAAAGGATATTAAACAACAGCCTCTTGGACCCTTTTATTCCATCCAAGCAGATGAAATTGCAGATATAAGCAACTGGGAACAACTTGGAGTTGTACGACGATATGTGAAGAATGGCTATCCTGTGGAGAGATTCATAGAGTCTATTGCCTGTGAATCTGTGACTGGAGAGGAGATATGCAATAAGTTGGTCACATGCCTAACAAAGTTAATGTTGAATCTTGGGCACTGCAAAGCTCAAGGGTATGATGGTGCTGAAAACATGACTGGAGCACAGAAAGGCTGTGCAGCTTTGTTTCAAGAAAAAGTACCACATGCTATTTTTTCCATTGTGCTAGTCACCAGTTGAACCCTGTACTTTCAAATGCTTGCCAGGTTCAAGAAGTACGAATAATGTTAAATATAGTGAAGGAAGTTGTTTTTTTTTCAAATACTCCCCAAAAAGGCAAAGATGTCTAGAGGAATCAGTGCAGTACATATATTTACAGCAAAAGGCAAGTGATAAAAAACCTATAGAAAAACAAAAGCTTAAGTTGCTGTGTGAGACCAGATGGGTGGAGAGACATACAGCCTTTGATGACTTCTAACATATGTATGAAGCACTCATTCACTGTTTAGACAATATTATGAATAACAGAGGGCCACATTGGGATGGAAAAACTGACAGATGCCAGTGGACTTTACAGTTCAATTAGTAAGCCTTGCTTTATTGGTTCCTTCCAGTCAGCAAGGTTCTTGTTTGGCTTTACTAAGCCCCTTAGCAAACTTCTGCAGGGATCAGCACAAGACGTACTGGTATGCATATGAGCAAGTCAGCTGTGTGCTTCATGAGCTACAGGCTGTTCGTGCAAACACTGAGAATGAGTTTAGGAATATCTTCAGAGATATGTCAGAAATGGGGAGCTTCTGCAGTAATGCTGAATTACCCCTTCCACGTGTCTGTAGCAAACAGACTATGAGGAACAATGTTGCTGGAGATACTTCAGAAGAGTACTGGCAAAGAGCAATTTTTATTCCCTTTCTGGATTACTTCATTCATGAACTGTCCAGACGATTCACTACAATGGCATCAACAGCTATTCAAGGATGCTCACTAATTCCATCAAACCTGAACAGTTTAACATTAGATAGAGAGAGTTCACTTAAAAATTTTTTTGACTTGCCTTCACCAACAACATTCTACCAAGAGCTCAGACTGTGGAAAAGGACATGGGAAGCTTTATCGGAAATTCTGCACTGCCAAATGATTTGATGCAGACCTATTCGCAAACAAATGCCAAAATGTCCCCAAACATTTCTTTTGTATTAAATACACTCTTGCTCACTCCAGTCACAACTGTTGGAGTAGAGAGGGCTAATTCAGCCTTAAAACTGATAAAATCTGAAGTCCAGAGTACCATGGGACAATAGCGCCTTAACAGTTTAGTGTTGCTGTTCATGCATAGGGACATCCCGATAGACTACCTCAGTAATCAATCAGTAATCAATTGCTACTTATTAATCTGCTTAATTAAGAATTGAACAGTAGTATTACAAAGCTTGTGACATATACTACAGTACTGCGGTATGGGAACATAGAGGCCATCACGAAATGCTTAGTGTTACAGTAACAAAAAATTTGTTAGACTGACTTGCTCTCCTATCATGTACAGTTTTCTGCATATCTTTAGATGGTATAACATACTGACTAAGTCAGACTACTAATTAAGTCAGAGTACTACCATCAGAGAAGTCATCTACTCCCCAGGCAACATACAAAGTAAGAGGAAGTACCAGTAGTCAGTCAGAGCTCTACCATCATAGAAGTCATCCACTCCACAGGCAACATAGAAATTCATTGAAGTACCAGCAGAGAAGTCAGAGTACTACCATCACAGAAGTCATCTACTCCACAGGCAGCATAGAAAGTAAGAGAAGTACCAGTAGTCAGAGCACTACCATCACAGAAGTACCAGCAGAGAAGTCAGAGTACTACCATCACAGAAGTCATCTCCTCCCCAGGCAACATAGAAAGTAAGAGAAGTACCAGTAGTCAGTCAGAGCTCTACCATCATAGAAGTCATCCACTCCACAGGCAATATAGAAAGTAAGATAAATACCAGTAATCTACTTCACAGGCAACATAGTCAATCAGAGCTCTACCATCATAAGTCATCCACTCCACAGTCAACATAGCAATTCATAGAAGTCTTTCGAACTGAACGTCTTTCGAATTCAACCACTGCATATCAAACTGAAGGTAATAACAGTACTCACTCAGATATTGTGTCTAATTTAAAATTGTTAGACAACTTATTGTTAAAATATAAAAAAAAACAACTAGAAATAGCATATTTTAAGGAATGCTTAAGAAAGAAGGTCATACTTAAAGGCCTTCGAAGGGTTCAATACCCGACCGGTCTAGTTAAGGATTCTCCGTTCCATCTGGAATTGATTGAGTTATTTGATAGGCAGGGCTTTGAACTGCTTGAACTAATGATTAAGCATTACTCTTTGATGGCTGATAATGTGTCGATTTTGGTCAAAGAAGTTGACACTAAAGTTTTACATGACAACCAATTTTGATAGGTACAAGTTTGACTATGGTAGAACTTTTCAAGCATTTACCAGCACATGTCTAAGTTAAGTATTAATAAAACCAAGAAACTAGACCGTGACTGTAATTCTTACAGACAGGGTATGGCTTATCCACCTCCACCAGCAGCACAGATTTGGCAACTTGGCCATTCACTTACTGACTTGACAAGTAAAGACCTACTATCTACCAACAATCTAGACGTTTCAACTTCCTTCCATCTGGCTGATCTAACGTCTAGTCCTTCTGGGCGGCCTTTTGTCCGTTCAGACGAATATGATAATCTGGGTCCACCCAACATGTCTGAAACTGGTCAAGAAGCAGTTCGCAGAAGTGAAAGACTCATGAATACTTCACATGTCAACTATAGTTATAACAGACACTTTAACCAGTCCAGTCAACAACAACGCAACAACACTTAACCAAAATGATGGTCAACAGGATTTTCGCAGGACCAATCCTCTAGGAGCCCGACCCAACCAACAAAGGGGAACAAAACCACCCAGGTGAATCGAGACCCACAATGTAGTCATGAAACTGTCCCCTTGGATGACCAGCCGTGTGTCTATGTCTCGCCTCCATCTGTGTTTCCTTCATTTTTAACCTGTAACACGATTGAAGTGAACAAACCAACTGGTGCTCCTATTCAATCTGTTGACTGTCAATCTCTTGTCATATGTCCTAGAATCATACTCAATAAGGACAATGACTTTAAGGTTTATAACTTTTCTGATAGTGTTATATCATCAGGCTTAGTAGACTTTTTAGCAAAAGGTTTCACTTATGTTCCTTGGCACGATATGGACATAGCCAAGTCTATAGTAGAGCTTAAATCTTTCACGAGAAAACTTAATTTAGGTTTGTTCTTTATGAGCGCTCCTGACACATTGGACAACAACCCTTTTCGCATTTCTAGTACATTTAATCCCCCTCTTCACCCCTCGTTTCAATTTTTTGAACAAGTGAGTGAGTTAGACTTTAGAAACATGGCTAGTAGTAGGGCATTTAACAGAAACCAATGAATATGAAACTGAAAGGGAATTTTTAAGGTACATCCAATCCCAAGATATCCGGGTTTGCAAACCCGATAAAGGGGGAGGGTTGGTAATTTTCGATAATTCAGACTATGCAGCATGTATGTTAATGCTGTTAAATAGTGACACTTATCAAGTTAGTTCAAGATCAGAAGTGAACAAGGCATACAGCCTTATTAAATCCTGTTTGAATGACTTATTTATTGAAGGACGAGTAGACCAAGTAGTATTTAATTACATGTGTTCCCTGTTTCCCAGGTATCCATCTTTATTTGGGATTCCCAAAATTCATAAAGATGTAGTAAATCCTCCTATGAGACCTCTCATCGATGGCCGTGGGTCGCCCACCTATGCATGTGCAAAGGTGGTAGATTCCATGTTACAAAAGTACGTCACCTTGGAGTCACACATCTGTAAGGACTCTTGGTCATTCTTGTCCAAAATAAACAACTTGGAGTTCAATAATGATTACAACTTTCTAACAATAGATGTAAAGGATCTGTACACCTGTATCCATCATGACATAAGTGTCGAATGGGTGGCTGAACTGATGAAAAAACACGGTGCATCAACTAGGGACATTGCTTTAGTCATGGAATTATTAGATTTGATTTTGACCAACAACTACTTCATTTTTGACAATAAGTTCTTTCTTCAGAAAGTAGGTTCAGCGATGGGCTCCCCCTGTGGAGCAAGTGTCGCAAACTTAGTGATGGCTCAATGGGAGGCTAATCATGTCTTTCCAGATGAGTCTATGATGGATTGTATAGTTTATTATACTTGTTTCCTGGACGATATTTTTATACTCATAAAAGGAGATGACCTATTAGCTACTAATATCGTCAATAAACTCAACTCTACTACTAGTTTTCTACAATTTACCCACACGTTCAATACTGACACTATATCATATCTGGACATCCGGTTAGTCAAGAATGAAATTGATGGCATTTTTATTGCCCAAATATACAGGAAAGCTACCTATTCCAACTTTTTCCTTTATTTTTCTAGCTGCCACCCATTCCACCAAACAAAGTCAGTCGTCAAAGGGCAACTAGTGAGGGCATCATGGATCTCTAGTTTAGACGAAGACTTCACTAGTGAATGTCTTTTTTTGAAGCAGATGTTTTTGCATCGGGGTTATCCGGAATCATTATTGGATACACTAATTGAAGAGGTCACACACAAAAGAAATGCAAACTGGTTTAAACCAATTCTAAGTAGAAATCATAGGATTTTGGACAACGTCACTATAATTGAGCCTGATGTCAACGGCCTCAAGACAGTTACCTCTAATTCTCCAATGCAGTTTTGGGACTTCATTCAACACTCAAAGTAAATTTATTGTCAATGTGATTACTAAAAATTTGGAATTATTTAAATCCAACCACACTGTCTTTGAATTTCTAGGTCATAAACCACATGTAGTTTTTAAAAAAGGTAAAAACTTGAAAAACCTCCTTGAGAGACGGAATATTTCACTCTCTAGAGTGACAGGTATGTCTAAATGTGAGAGTGTAACTACTGTAGGTTCATTGATTGTACTAATACTTTCACAATCAATGGAAGTACCTAGAAGTTGAAATCTAGATTTAATTGTAACACTAGATTTCTGGTTTATTTAGCTAAATGTTCTGAGTGTTTTGCATTCTATGTGGGCAAAACTGAACGTAGACTCAGAGATAGGGTGTACGAACACCAATACGCCATTTCCCACAATAAGATGGACAACGCTTTGGCAAAGCATGTCCATTATAATCCCACACATAAATTCAAATTCCTAGTTATCAATAATATGGTTCCTGATATAAGAGGTGGTCCTGCCTCATTTAAACTGGAAGAACTTGAATTATTATGGCAGATTAAGTTGAACGCTTTTAATTATCCCGGATTAAATGAGGCATGTTCAATCACCAGTATTTTAAAACTTAAAAACTTGCAAAGATAATATTAGATTTCATTTTTTTATCTACTATTTATTACTTACTATTTATTATTTTCTATTTAATATAGTTGGAATCACTGTGTATAAATTAAGTGTAGTTTTTAGTTGGATGTGTATGCCCCTGGTGGTTACTTTGTTAAAAAACTAAACACATTTTTTATAACCTCCTGGAAATAATTTTAAGTCTGTGACATTCTTTAATTCTTTTTAATTGTTTAATCATTAATTTGATTTGGTCTTCCCGCACTTTTTGGTATAAATTGCTAGTAGCTGTGTCAATTAATTACTTCTGAAGAAGTTTAACTTAGAACAAACGAAAAGCACTTAAAGGAAGTTTATCGTGTTTTTATTTGGATCTGTTTATTAAACTCTTGTACAGTCTGCTCTGCCGTTTTGTCCATTTGTTTGTTATTTTTTCAATTCATAGAAGTACCATCAGGGAAGTCAGAGTACTACCATCACAGAAGTCATCTCCTCCCCAGGCAACATAGAAAGTAAGAGAAGTACCAGTAGTCAGTCGGAGCACTACCATCATAGAAGTCATCCACTCCACAGGCAACATAGAAATTCATGGAAGTACCAGCAAAGAAGTCAGAGTACTACCATCACAGAAGTCATCTACTCCACAGGCAACATAGAAAGTAAGAGAAGTACGAGAAGTCAGTCAGAGCTCTACCGTCACAGAAGGCATCCACTCCACAGGCAGCATAGAAGTTTAAAAGTACCGTTAATGAAGTCAGTCACGGCAGTTCAGTCAGCATAAAGCATGCAATTGAAATCAGTGACTGTAATTGTTCACTGAGGTATATTAGTGAGTAAATCACATGTACAAGTATTACAGTCAACTATAAAGTTGTCACACATCACTGCAAACCACACACTTTCTACTTTTCACACAGTGTTCACAGAAAAGTTAAGTGAATCTGAAAGTTCCCATGGCAATGTCTGCATCTATCAATAGACCAGTTGAATTTTGTGGTATGTCAGAGGGTGGCTTGTATGGTTTAGAGTGTATACTGTTTTCAACACCACCAAAAGAATGGACAAACACAGATGCATCCATCTTTTGGGTGATAAAACAAAACAGAAGACATTACATTCACTGTAGGTGATTAAAATGCTAAGGTTGTTTACAAACTACAATTGAATATCAGTCGGGTTTGGCATCGGTATATAAAATGAAGAGGGCAAAAGACTATTTATTTTCTTCCAAGGTAATTCAAAAGTCACAGCAAACACTACCTTGCAACAGCCTGAGAGATAGCTTTACATATGCATATCCTCATTTGGACATTACCACAATATCCTTGTCAGAGATGAAAGAATTTTATACAGTCAGAAGAATGAAGATCCAGAGCTAACTGTGTCAGAGACCATCGGATTCTTACTGTAAAGTTTAAACTTATAGAAAACAAGAAAAGTTTTCAGGTGAGCAATACTACAAATGAACATCTACTGGAGGTGAATAGATATAAGGGATTAGGCATGCTGGACAAAGTACATGAACTATGGACAGAAGTTTGAAACATTACCCAGGAAGTGGCAAAAATTAATTCTAAATAGAAAGAATATTAAGAAGGCAAAATGACTGTCTGTGACTGTCTGTGAAGGCTTTAGAAGTGGCTGAGGAAAGAAGAATCTCTCAAGATAATGAGAGCAGGTACATTATATAAAACTTTAATGCAGAGTTTGATAGATGACAGCAAGAGAAGTTCAGGAGGGATGTATAAATGAGCAATGCAAAAAAATGGAAGACAACAAAAGGTGAACAACAGATATGTTCAGAACATGAGTTGTATTAAGGGAAACTTCCAGATAGAAATGGACATGACTGAAGAAAAAAATGGAGAAAACCTGACAAACAGAAGAGAAAAGATCACAGAATTCAGTCAGAGTAGTACCACTGCAGAACTCTGTTGCTCCAAAGACAATGTAGTTAACCAGGACACCAACATCACTAACATGTACAATGATGGGTTCTCTAACTACAGCCAAACATCCTGAAGAGTGAAGCTAAATGGACACAGAAAGCTTTGTTAATAAGCTGAACCATCAGCTGAATTGTTTAAAATATGTCAAAATGATAATGTAACACTGCTGCATTTAAGTTGCCAGCGGCTGTGGAAAACAAGGTAGCAGCAATTGTATTGGAAAATGTCAGCTTATATTCAAGTCCCAAAAATGGTCATTGCTACAGAGACTATTCCAATTATGTCTCACACTTGTAGAAAGTGCTGCATTCTCCAAATTAGAACTCTTTCCCCAGTGCTGAAGATAGGGTGACTGCAATCCAAGCTGAGTGAAAGCTCATCAGAAGTTCACTGCCAAAGAACATGTGTTGGAAGAAGAAATTATTCAAATTCAGATGGCCATGAACTTGGAAAACATTGAACTAAAAAAACTTCAAGTTTCATTGGACTTTGACATGAGAACGAAGACAACCAACATTGGCGTTTTTGAACGCCTGGAGACCAGCATTGCCTCCCCTTCCTTCACTCACTCCAGAATTTTTTGAAAGGAGAGAAAAGGTACAGTAGGACTTTTGTTAAAGAAAATTAGTTGTGCTTAAACCCAGAGAAAGAACAGTAAACAATCCAAAATCATAATGGTCAGCTAAGGACATTTTTTTATGAGTTTAGTTATTTGGTACATCAATTAAATGAAGCTTTTACTAATTTATCCAAACATGTGTCTGTGGTATATATTTTATGTTTCATAATAAAGTAAATTTCACTGTGGTTGTTTCCACCTTCAGTGGGATTATTTACAAGTTTATAACAGTCCATATGCCCACTATGCCATGGAAGGAGAATGTGAGTTGGTATGGTCAACAAATCTTTTCCAGGCATGCATTGAAAATAGATGTGCTGTGTGCTGCACAAGAATTACTTTTTCCACTACCACATCCACAGCAAAATCATGTGTAACTGAATGTAAAGTGATGTCTTTCCACACATGATGTCAGAGCTTCTTAAGGTGATCTTTTCACAACCACCAAACCAAGTGTCCCACTTTTTTGCTTCCACCCTGGTAGTCAACTAAGAAGACTGCGCCCCCCACTTCTGCAAATTCCTGGATCCACCACTGCTTGGACAAGAGTGATAAGTGCTACCCCCAGAAAAAGAGCCAAACTTGTCTAGCTTGTAACCATCCTTGAGCCAGTAGCCTAATAACTTCCTATGATATTAAGAGTGCTGTGACTCCACTCCACCTAACTGAACCTTGTCCACATTGACGTGCCTTAATGAGCACTAAATAAAATGCATTACCTGTAACCTCATCAAGTCCACTGCAGGAACCCAAACTGTTACCTATGGCCAATGGCTTTTGCTCCCTTTTACTATTGAATGCAAATGCCCAAAAGCAGTGACAACTTTCAATGTTAATCTAACATACTGAACGGTTAATAGAACAAATTGTACAACCAATTAACCTTGAGATCAGAAACTCAAATGCCTATCCTTCTCTGACTATCAGTGTAAATCCTCTACCAAAACTCAACAACTTTGAAATCCACTTACTTTCATCAGTAACTGTTGCCCCCTTGTGCTCCCCATGTGTAACCTCCTCGCTCGCCACTGCTTCCATCGTCTGCAAATTTACTGTGTATCGCCACAACTGGTACTCGGCACACCACCATCTACAAAGAAAAGGACAAAAGTAAACCCTCTAATATGTAAAGAGAAGGCTCCAGCTTATACCCACTTATTCCAAATTACAGCCGCAGCGTTCTAAGACCCCATCTGCAAGAAAGAAAAAGACATGTAAATCATCCAAAATGCATAACACACATTCCAAGACATTTTTAAGGACAATCTATTCTGCCAACCCAGGAAGGAATGTACCACCGCCACTCACATCGATGACAAAGCAGCCATAACTGATGCTTCCCATGACCTTATTAAATACCCAAGATAAATTTAACTACCAGTCGAGTATGTTAAAACTGAACTCCACACATGAAGGGACCTATCAATATCCATTAAGGTTATATGTGTTAGTTCATCTTGACTAATTTCCAAGGTAGCTCATCATTCAGAGAAAACTGTATAAATACATAACTGCTTCTACCCACAGTCCTCTCCATTCATTTCTGCAGGTGGAAAGTAATGCAGGCTGCCTCAGTAGTAATTTATGTGTCATCTCCCATGGTATTAGTCCTTAACTCTAGCCTCCCCTAATTATCCATGTAGTAATTCCAGAAAGGCATACATGAGTTCATTGTTGGATCACTATTTACTTCTGAAATAGTCTTACACTAGTCTGCAACAATGTATTGGTTGTGTAGTCATTAACTTCTACTATGCTTCCTGGGTAAGATGCTTTAAAATGTAGGTGCTAATGGCACAGGTGTAGTCCTGCCTTCATACCCAGAGAAACAAAACCCAAGAAACTATAGTGACTGTAGTTACTCTTTACTCTTCACTGACCTGCCCTCTATGGCTTAGATGCATTTCGGATTGTCACTAGTTGCAGAACTCTTGTCCCTCTTTCCTTGCATCTGTTGGAGATGGAAATTACTTTGTTTCATGTTTGAACATATGAACACATCCCTAATGGAAAGCTGTAAAAATTACACCTTAACATATTCAAAACTGCATATTCAGAACTATTTCCTTTCTTTACACAAACATATACAATCACCTTGTATTCTCACCCCACATTTACAAAGTTTCAGATGAATCTGAATCTCTTCATTTGCTTCTCCGTTTAAGAAAAGTACTTTATTTTGCCCTTTGCAATGACAAGCCCATGAAATATTAAGGTTACCTTATTAAAATGGCAAGATCATATCATAACTGCCTGAAATACTTGCAGTTACTCAAACGCCAGACAACCTCACATGTAAGAAAGCAACAAAATCAATGGTTACTTCCAAAGAAGCCCACAAACGTGTCAACCATGGAAAGCCTGCTCTTCAACAAAGTGTGCATGTCAAAATATCAGTGCATCACTGCCTCTAAGCCATAAAACCTCCATTTCCTAACCTTCAGCAATGGCCTGTTAACAATGAGGTGAATGGAGGACACCCAGCTAAAACTAGACAGTTGAAAGACATGCATGGTCCACCCTTATACATGCAGTTTCCGCCCCCCCCCCCTTTTTTTTTTATTCAAGCACCTATGCTACATTGCACATGCAAACTCTTCCCCCACCAGACTCGCAGCCTGCGAAATGGCCATCTTTTTATTTATTTTATATTTCTAAAGATAGCAGCAAACCCTGTAACTGTTTCTTATGCTCTTCTGTGCCTTCTATCTGACAAATATTTCCTCCAACTTTCCCATAAAATATTAAATTGTTACTGCATGCTGTGGCAATAAAGCATACCGCAGTGAACGGTTAATGGAAATAACCCTAACATATCACTGCAGTCAAAAATTTACACTCTGTACAGCTAATACTGCACCACAAGGAAGCACGATCCACAAGTTACCCGGCCACGCTGTTCAACCACAAAGTTAGTCATGTGACCAGTGAGCTCCTTCTACAGAAACGACTCTAAGCTCTTCCACTATACATGCGGCCCAGCAACCAATATTACACAATCGCCATCAGCGATCCTTCCCTCTGATCACCCTACCACCCCTTTCCCCCCATGCCATGCAAAGGCCATCCAACCAAACTAATCAATCTCCCTTACCCCCACAGGATATGCATTGCCCCACTCCCCATTAATTTGATCGTCACATGCGGGTGACCCACAGCCAATGAGGTTGCTCCTACTGATGAGGCAAACACAAGCAGACCAGACCTTAGACACCAAAGCACCCAGCAGGAGAGCTAAACCCCATCCAAGCCCGATGAGATTCAGTTGAAATCCTACCTCACCATACAGTTCGGCCCCTCCACCTGCTTTTTGAACTATAAACAAACCTTGTTTCCTGGAAAGATTAATCCCTCCACGGAAACCGGTAAACCAAGAACCTCATGATCACACGGCAGAAAACACAACTTGGAAACTGCACACTATCCAGTATACCTGCAAGCAGAGGTTACAGGGGAATAGGGGCTTGTCATGCTTTACCTCACCCACCAAACACCAAGACTCTGAGGACCGCGAAAACTGCAAAACTGACCTTACGTCAAGAAAGACAATCCACCGGAACAAAGATAACCCACAACCCGAGTACCCCACCGACCACTCGTAATTACCAAAAGAAAGTAACCATGACTAAAGGAAATGTTAATCACCCTATATACCATATAACTTACGAAGGAAAAAAATCTATAGCTACTACCACCAAGCCTGTTATCCTATAGTCACCCAGCCCCACCAAACCTCACTTGTACCAGAGACCTACCGTTCTCCAAAATACCGCTAAGGTTGTCTTGGACGTTTCACTTGTCTAGCAAGTTCATGCCAAAATGTTCATGCTTAACCCAGCTAAACTAAACTAAACTAAACCTCTTAAGCCCCTCCTCATCTTTATCTCATTTCCTCCCAACCATCCACTTAACCCTTTCACCTCCCCAACCCACTTAACTCCCTCAAATATCAACCTAACCCCTCCATGAAGATGTTCCGGGACAACTTAGTTTCTTGCCAAACTTCATTTATCACCAATTAACCAATTATAGGTATAAATGCTTCACTTTAAGGATTATTTTAGCTAAGGCAGCAGGATCCAGCTTTGGGGTAAAAGACAGTAATAACTCTGCTGAGTAGACTGGACTAAGCAAAGGCCTCAGGATTGGATGGCATTTCAAAGAGTATCTGAATACATTAAGACCCACATTATTAAAACTGCCAAAATACATCTTCATTGTTTACAAAAAATACTAAAATTCCCAATAAATGAAATTTCACTGTAGTAAATTCAACATACACTGGAAAAAGTCTTGAGGACACAATAAGTAGTTAAGTATCCTTAAGCTTGTTCAGTAACATTGGGAAGACTATGGTGACAATAGTTTGGAAGAAACTGTTGAAGGAATCAATACCGATCTGACTGACATCCATCAAAGTATATTCTCAAAGGTTTATAATGTCTTCAAAGTGACTAAAAATCCCTGGACCTCCCCATGTGGGGACTCCATGCCACCCTTACTTGTATACAATAACACTACAGTTGCTCAACCATGGGGAAAATTAATATGGACAGCAGTGATTGACTGTCATAGGTTCATAGGTGTGTACAAGGCTAATGGCCCTCAGGCCTTTACAAGCCTAGCCATAGGATTACCCTGGCATAGTGCCACCCGACCATAGTCCCCAGTGCCTCTGTCGTGTAGAGCCACTGAAGTTATCCCCGGGGTGACTTTTCTGTTTCCCATCCACTCATCAAGATTTCTCTTGAAGAGGGTCAGTGAGATGCTCTGCTTGACATGTATGGGAAGTCTGATCCATAGCATGGGCAGTCTCTGGGTTATGAACCTGTCCCTCCAGCATGTTCTGTTAATTATGGTAATGAGGTTGATGTCTCTGGAGCATGTGGTGTGGAGGGATTGGGATTTATTTGCATGTAGCATTTCTAACAGAGCTGGGTCAGACATGGCTTTGTAAATCAAGCAGAGATCGTCTCTAAGTAGGCAATATGAGACAGGGAATAGTTGGAGTTTTTTGAGTCTGTCCATACAGGACAAGTATTTAAGGCCTAGGATCCTCTTTGTGAGGTACTTTTGCTGCAGGTGTCTAGTGAGGTACATGCCAAATGAGTCATTGTACACTATGATTGGCCTAATGAGGGAAGAGTAGAGGGAGACAATGACGTCTTTCTTCCTGCTTGCAAAACCCTTAGCAATGAAATGTGCCACATAGAAGGACTTTCTGACCGCAGTGACAATGTGGTGATCAAAAGAGAGGTTGTTGTCAACCTGTGTTCCCAGATCTCTCATAACACCTTCTGTGTTCAGTAGACTACCATCAATGTGAGTTTTTCCCCAAAGGGGATGACGACACATTTTTTGGCATTGAGCTTAAGGCCATGGTTCTGACACCAGTGGGTCTTAGTGAAGCCATTCTGTAGGATGTCAACATCACTTGGGGAGTTAATAATAGTTCCCAACTTGCAATCGTCTGGGGACTTTGTCAGCCAGAGTCCCTTCGTGTTGGCCTGGACTTCAGAGAAGTAGATACCAAACAGGAGAGGACCCAGGACCGAACCCTGTGGGACTCCACTCGTGACTAGAAGGCAGTCTGACTTGGAGTCAGATACTTTCACACTGTGGGTTCTATTTGTGAGCCAGTTTGCAACCCACCTAGTGATATAGGGGTTGATGCCAAGCTTAGTGAGTTTTTCTATGATTCCTGAGTGGGGAATGGTATCAAAAGCCTTGGCCAGATCAAGGTAGGCTGTATGAACCACCTTGCCTTCATCCATAGCTCTGGTGACTGACTCAAAGAAGTTAACCAAGTTGAGCAAGCATGATCTACCCTTCACAAAACCAAACTGTGTAGGATCCAGATTTTGGAGATTCCCTGTATCCTTGTCTATTAGGTCCGTGATGATGCATTCCATAGCATTGCATATCAGACTCATTAGGCTAATGGGGCAATAGTCTGTAGATGGTCCTCTTTTGTGGAGAGGAATGACTGTAGCAGTGTGCCATTTGGTAGGAACAAAGCCTGAGGTGAGGCTGTGATTAAACAGGGCACACAGGTGAGGTGCCAGTTCACTCTGTAGTTCATGTAGAACACAACTAGGGATATTGTCAGGTCCCATAGAAGCTGTATTCTTGGCCTTGGACAGTGCTGTTTTAACCTGTGCAGCAGTAATACTGGGTGCCTGGAAATCTACTGATATTGTGATTGGTCCTTTGTGGGGGTCAGAGAGAGGGGTAAAGTTGGCACTGAATCTGCTGGCCAGTATACTGGCAATATCTGTTGGCTCGGTATAGGAGGTATCATTGTGCAGTAGCTCAGCGCAAATCTGGGTATTGCCGTGGAAATTCTTTACATAACTATAGAAGGCATTGTGGCTGTCTTTACTATCTGCTGCAATTCTGTTTTCATAGCTAGCTTTAGAGGATTTGATAAGTGAGCTCAACTTTTTGTTGAGGCTGATAAGGGAGATTTTCCAGTCTTGGGACTTCACCTTATTCTGCATTAGTTTCCTCCTTCTGTTATAGAGTTGGTTTATGGCAAGGGACCACCAGACTGGCTTCCTTTTTTTTTGAGGAGAGAGTCTTGGTTCTTTTGGGTATGGTGAGATCCATGCATTTGTTTAAGTGTTCGTACAGTGCACTGGTGTATGATTCTGAGTCACGCAACTATTCTCCATTTGCATGGGTACCGTGAAGTTAGCCACCTCTGTTTTTAGGAGCCCAAAGTTAGCTTTGGAGAAGTCTGTGTTGTTTTCTCTTTTCTTTGCAGTTGCTCAACCGTGAAGTTTATATAATTAATTAAGGGGGTTGTGGGGGGTGGCAAAGCACTCTCCCACCCCATGCCCTGTAAAACATTTCTTTTTGGTGTATTTTGTCTTTCTGAAACATGTTAGAATATTGAGTTGCCAATCCAGTTTTAGATATACATTTTGTCAAAATTTACATTAAATCACAATCATTGAGTTTTATCAACACAAAGCACTGAACAATACCATTAGTTATTACCATTAATTGCCATCTCCACAAAAATCAGTGAGAGAAGTAATAACAAATGTAAATTAATAGGTTATGTTTGCAATTACAAAACATAGTACGTATGTACATGCGCACACACACACACACATACACACACACAAAAAAAAGCTTTTAAATGAGGGATTTTTTCCCACACACCCTCAACACTGGGCTCTGCCCCTACAGCTCCAGAAGTTAACTATACTAACAACAAGATCACACAAACTCAAAGAAAGGGGAAAATTCCTTGAATTATGCAATGGTCAATATACTTGAAGTTCAGCCAATACATATACTGACGTGGTCTAACCACAGACAAAATACACAGGATTTCAGTATGAAATGAAATGCATGCAGCAATAACTCACATACACACACACACATTGTATACATATATATGTGTGTGTGTGTGTATATATATATATATATATATATATATATATATATATATGAAACTTTTTATGTGTGCATCTGTGTGTGTGTGAGAGATTTACATTCCCCGGCTGTAAGTTTTTTGGTAGAGCAGGAAAAAGTTGATGTGATTGAAAATCAGCTAATCATGCATAGCAGCTTTTTTTCTGTGCAAGACTGCGGAACTGTAAGGATTAGGGAATTTGTCCTTATCCTCTGTAGTGTGATCCTTGAGTAGGTATATATAATTAACAGGAGGTTTGTGGGGTGCAGGCGGCTTTTAGAGAAGTTGGAGGAATCAAGTATTTGAGCTCAATCACTTGAGGTTTGTTTATTTATTTTTTGTTTTGATACACAGACATACACCTATGTATAGTAACTTTACAATCACACAAATGAAAACAAAGGGAAAGCAAATATAACACTAAAGAGAGAAACTTCCAAGTTGTTTAATAAGCTGCTCACACAAGCAGATAACGGAGTACAAGTAAACAGATATGCATAGACAAACAGACAGAGTGTCATTTGCGACTTAAAAGTCATATTTCATACAAGAAGTGCAGCATTTAAGTCAGTCTGCAGTCCAGCATAAATGCCACCTTTGAGACAAGCTTTTCCACAGAAAAGTAAAAGTTTATACTTGTGTGCAATGCTCTTTTCCCACACACAAGGTTAATTATATATTCCAACAGTATTTATATAGACATGTAGAAAACAGAGCATCGGTCTTCTGAATTCCAGCAACAGGGTACAATAAAACAATTTCATCTTATATTCTAGCACGGGCCTTCCTTAGACCCAAAGGCCGTAAATCTGCTGTGCCTAGTGAACTGCACTTTATGTACCTCTACATACAACTGTCCCTCATTACATAGGTAGGCTTACTGCTCTGCGGCCATTTTAAACCCAAGATTCTCCAAATGTATCCAACATGGATTGATACCCCGTGGTATTTATTTTATTAAGGGCTGAATATAGGCTTGTATGAAGGAGGTTAAGCATTTACAGACAGCCTCTGTCCATAACAGGCATAGGTTCGAGGCTAGGGGTAAATTTCCTATTCCTTATCTACTACTGGCCCAAGTTATGCTTGAATTTCATTAGGCAAAAATTCTGCTTCACATGGAAAGGAATCCTATTCCATAGAAAGGTAGTCTCTGGGACACATATCTAATCCACTAGCATGTCCTATTTATGTTATAGACAAGGTTTCAGTTTCTAGATATATGTAACATGTGCGCGCACACACACACACATATTTTTTATGTATATCTACACACACACACATATATATATATATATATATATATATATTTACACATTACACACACACATTGTAACTCATTTCACTCAGTGAATGAATATGAGCTTCATGGACTCTCACATATATATCAAGTAGCTTGTTTAAACCAATTGAATTTTGTTGATTTTAGTTTTATTGTGTTATGGACTTGAGTTGTTACTGAATAACTGTGAAGTGAATATCTGCAAACTAGGTGAATGAGGCAGGATGATGACCCCTCCACCCCTGTAGTCTCATATATTGTCTGCTGCTCAAATGTTAAGCCCTGTATAATGGTAATTTGTGAAGCTTTTCATATTAGGTTAAGTTAGGTTTGTGACTTATTTCTCCCTTTTCTATCATTGTTCTTTCTGTTTACTTGGATGTCATATATTTATGATTGTCTGAGTGTTTGGTAAGTATTTTTAGTGTAAATGTGCAATAGCTTGTATTTTCATATTTTATTTTTATATTAATATATCTCTGTCAAGTTCTGATACCCTTGATATGTATAAGCATGAGCCTGGGCGATGACCCATTTACAGGTTACTTCTGTCCATTAGAGACATAGGTGCCAAACCAGGGATGAATTTCCGGTTTCCCATCCAATTGTCCAAGTTGCACTTGAATTGGGTTAGGGACGAACTCTGCTTTACATGGATGGGGAACCTGTTCCATAGACAGGATAGTGTCTGGATACATAGCTATCTCTCCGGCAGGTCCTATTTATATCACAGGCAACTTTTAAGTCTTAGAATGGGGAATTTTGGTGCTGTTTGTTTTGTGGATATGGAGGAGATATATATATATATATATATATATATAAATATGTATATATATATATATATATATATATATATATATATATGTTGTTGTGTCTTTCGGCTTTTTCCCAGTTAAGGGTCACCACAGCGGAACTCCGGTCCGCTAATTAGTGGCAGTAGATTTTTATGTGCCGAGTTGCCAGCTCTGACGCACAACCTTCAACGATGGTACACCCATTCATGCATGTCTCCACACAGAAGACGCTCTAGCTGAAACAGGACATACACACACATTTTTTTTAAATTTTTGTTGACCGGGAAAGTCTGACTTGGACAGAGCCTATTTTCAACAAAGTCCCAGGGAGAAACATTCCAGACGCATGTGTTTGGAATGTGGGAGGAAACCCGCGTGAAGACAGGGAGGACAGGCAGACTCTACACAGAAGGCACCCCAGCCAAGAATCTAACTGGATAACCTCTTGCTGTGAGACAACAACATTAAATATATATCTGCAAGTAAAGTATTGCTACAAGCACCAACATTCATTGACTTGTTACATCTTCACTCATTTATCTTATTCAATTTAAAGTGCCTATAAATAACTGTGCTCTCTCAGAGTTCTCTTAGTTTTGGTACAGTTTATTAATTAATCATTTTTGTGCATAATCTGTCGTAAACAACTCCATCTTCAGTCTAAGGGTGTTCAAAAAATAATTGAATATTACATTTGACTCATTCTGAAGGCAAATTGATCCATTTATTTTTCAGAAGAGAGCAAGTCTGTCTGTTGTTGTTGTGCCTTTACGGTTAGGGGTCGCCACAGCGGAACTCCAGTCCACTAATGATTGGCAGTAGATTTTTACATACCGAGCTGCCAGCTCTGATGCACAACCTTCAATGAAAGTATGCCCATTCATGCATGTCTCCACACAGAAGAGCCATAATTATACAGCTACCATATGCTATTGCTTCTTCACTTTACACACACACAAAATACTTCTACAAGGGATTTTATCACATAGTCTGCATTAGCAACCATTAGTGTTACAGAAAATATGAGACCAACAGAAAAATTCATTAGAAACAGAGATACTACCTCCACCTTCATCAAACATTGTGATCTGTTAATTTGTCTAGTATATTGCTAATGTTAACAGTAGCCATATAACTGTTCACTTCCCAAAGGAAAGTTTATATTACCTGGAAATCAACCTGAATATTGTTATTTGATGTTGCAAAGATCCTCCCTGAAGAAGACAGGACAGTTGCGTAAAATTCCTGTCATGATAGCAGAACTTCAAGAAATGGTAACTAACAAACAAAAGGACCTCTTCATAACTCTTTATGTTGGAGCATAAAATATGCCTCAGTATGAACCATCATACATTTATTGTGCAAGAAATGTAAATAGTATTTCACCGTCCTTTCCATTCTTGCCTGAAGAAATACACCAATGGATACAGTGCTTGTGATGCATCCTTCTCCATAACTAGCATCATGTAGTATACAAAACACAGGGTCTAATTGTCCCAGCATAACTAGCACCATGTAGTATACAAAACACAGGGTCTAATTGTCCCAGCATAACCAGCACCATGTAGTATACAAAACACAGGGTCTAATTGTCCCAGCATAACCAGCACCATGTAGTATACAAAACACAGGGTCTAATTGTCCCAGCATAACTAGCACCATGTAGTATACAAAACACAGGGTCTAATTGTCCCAGCATAACTAGCACCATGTAGTATACAAAACACAGGGTCTAATTGTCCCAGCATAACTAGCACCATGTAGTATACAAAACACAGGGTCTAATTGTCCCAGCATAACTAGCACCATGTAGTATACAAAACACAGGGTCTAATTGTCCCAGCATAACTAGCACCATGTAATATACAAAACACAGGGTCTAATTGTCCCAGCATAACTAGCACCATGTAGTATACAAAACACAGGGTCTAATTGTCCCAGCATAACTAGCACCATGTAGTATACAAAACACAGGGTCTAATTGTCCCAGCATAACTAGCACCATGTAGTATACAAAACACAGGGTCTAATTGTCCCAGCATAACTAGCACCATGTAGTATACAAAACACAGGGTCTAATTGTCCCAGCATAACTAGCACCATGTAGTATACAAAACACAGGGTCTAATTGTCCCAGCATAACTAGCACCATGTAGTATACAAAACACAGGATCTAATTGTCCCAGCATAACTAGCACCATGTAGTATACAAAACACAGGGTCTAATTGTCCCAGCATAACTAGCACCATGTAGTATTCAAAACACAGGGTCTAATTGTCCCAGCATAACTAGCACCATGTAGTATACAAAACACAGGGTCTAATTGTCCCAGGTTGATGCCCTAAAGTTTCCTTGTCACCTCCTCCCTAATGCCATTAAGGCAGTCAAAAAAACTTTTGTCCTGGGAGCCTCTGCCTCATCCAGTCTCAGCACTTCACTGACATCAATTAAATCGACACATCAATATATTCTCCTTTCTGAATCTTCTCTAACTGGCATTGTAATTTGTAGTGTAATAAAGGCTACATGATACCCATGTCAAAAAGGATTTGGTAGCCAACCACTTCCCTGCCTGGGCCCCAAACTGACATACATTTGTCTCTGCAACTTGACCTAACTGCCTCTTTACCTCCTCAACCACTTGTTCCAAAGTATCTATTCCCTTGTCAGTGCCTGCCTCTTCCACCTGACTCCTTGGGAGCGCTACAGAATCCTGAAAGCTCAAAATCCTGAAGACCAAAATCTCAAAAGTTCAAAATACTGAAAACACATAGGATACCAACACTTACTATATTCCAGCACAGATACAAACCCCTCAACCAAGAAACCACCACCTACAGATGTCAAAGGAATGTCTTACAACTGTTAAGCACAACAAGTCAGAAACAGCATCCACCATGATTCTGCTGCTGCGCCTACCAAGAACAACCCTCACTCAAGAAGAAACCTTGGAATAAGTTACTAACAACAATGGACCTTGGATGTCTCTGCAAGACAGTCTCCTGATCCATTTTCCCCCAAAACTAAGCACAA